>NC_045543.1:63512976-63851309 GCF_009769535.1 Thamnophis elegans | reverse complement strand
TTTTAAGGTTGTTTTTCACCCTCCGGAAGCTTCCTTGAAGTCTCTGGCATGGGAAAAACCGGCCCTATGGTCAAACCGGAAGTTTGGAATGGACTTCCAGTTTGCTCATAGGGACATTTTTCGCTCTCTGGAGCCTTGAGGAGGCTTCCCTGAAGGCTTCAGAGGGTGAAAAATGGCCCTATGGCCAAACTGGAAGTGACTTCAGAGTGGGGAGGCTGTTTTTGCCCTCCCCAGGCTCCTAGAAAGCCTCTGGAGCCTGGGGAGGGCAAAAAATGGGTTAATCACGGGCCGAAAGCGGGTGGGGGGAGGGCAGGGGTCACATGTGTGTGCATGTGTGGGTCGTGTACATAGCATTATAGGTGTGGGCACGCCCGTGCACGACTCCCCTGCACTCCCCCTGCTTTTGGCACGTGATGGGAAAAAGGTTAGCCATCACTGCCCTACAGAATAAGAATAGTAACACAATGACTTTATTTCCCCATTTCCCCATGAGATTTGAGAAAAGCTGCTGGAATGACCAGAAGAGATAAAATCAGAAATGAGACCATAAAGGAAAGAGTTGGCATAGAACCAATCTTAAAAAAAGTGATTTCCTCATCTGGAGAGGATGTTTTGGGATTCCATACAGTATAAGGCCTAGATAAAAAGAGAAGAAGTTCAAAGAACATGAGGCAGAGCCAGAAGAAGATGGAGAGACAACATCAAAGGCACACTATAACAACGTCATTTAACAATGGTTAAGACCACCAGAAGAAAAAAAACCAGAAAGTTCTGTCTCCCACAGTACCCAAACAGGTAGAGGAGGAGGAGGAGAAGGAGGAGGAGGAGGAGGAAGAGATGAAGAAGGAGAAGGAGAGATTTCAATGTATTGATTAGAAAATCAGTAGAAAAGATGTTGAGACTCTAGAAAGAGTACAGAGAAGAGCAACAAAGATGATTAGGGGACTGGAGACTAAAACATATGAAGAACGGTTGCAGGAACTGGGTATGTCTAGTTTAATGAAAAGAAGGACTATGGGAGACATGATAGCAGTCTTCCAATATCTCAGGGGTTGCCATAAAGATGAGGGAGTCAAACTATTCTCCAAGGCACCTGAGGGTAGAACAAGAAGCAATGGGTGAAAACTAATCAAGGAGAGAAGCAACTTAGAACTGAGGAGAAATTTCCTGACAGTTAGAACAATTAATCAGTGGAACAGCTTACCTCCAGAAGTTGTGAATGCCCCAACATCAGATGTCTTTAAGAAGATGTTGGATAGCCATTTATCTGAAACGGTATAGGGTTTCCTGCCTAGGCAGGGGGTTGGACTAGAAGATCTCCAAGGTCCCTTCCAACTCCGCTATTGTATTGTATTGATTACCCAAAGTGTATTCTGAAAATGTTAGTCAAAACTAAGACAAGTAACACCTGCATTCTAACATTTTATGGAAATGTACTTTGTATCCTAGCAACTGCAAAGAATATAACTCTTTCTTGTATCAAAGTCACAGGGAAGCCATTTCAGAGTAAAATTTATCCTGCCATTGTGTGCTATTTATCAGGAAACCCCACAAAGAATGGGGTTCTACATGCAGGCATATAGTTTTACAATTTACTGCAGAATTCATGCCTTAACACTGCCTGCCGAAAATGTGTCATAATGTTAAACACAGGACTGTAATATTTATGTCTTATTAGACCAAGAAAATCACCCTAACACTTCATACAGGAACTTCTAATGTGCATTGTTATTTTAGATCATCTGAAATTCATAGAAGAATTGTTGTTTTTAAGGCATGTGCTTCAAACTGTCCTTGATACCGTTGAGCTACCAGTAAATTATAATAATCGGTGCATAAAGCCTGGTGGGAATTCATCTGAAATAATCAGATTTTTTTCTATTCTTTTCTGTTCCAAGAATTACATACCAGCAATATGTTAGCCGCCTCCTTCATAGAATATAGATATAGACTTCAATCTTTCCTCATGTTATCTTCTATCCCATATTCATTTTCCCCACTGACTGCTTTCGTAATAGATCTTTAGGGAAACTGCAGCTTCTATTTACTGCTGGGTACAAAGTGCTATCATAACATGAGATACTGCTAGAGAGTGTTCAGAAGCAAAGGAATAATTCAACCCATGTAACACTCACAGACAGAAAATTGGAACCAAAATGAGAACTCACAGCAGTGATTGTAGCTTCTAATTGTAATAGTACTGCTTCCCTTTCTGGTAGAACATCTATAATTACAAGGTACCTGCTCACATTGCAAACAAGGAAGTCATTGTATCATACTGGTAGCAGAACTAAATTTGAAAAACTATCTTCATTACAGAAACTCACATTTGGAAGACATCTCTGCAGGTCTCCTGATCATCACATTTTTGGCGTTTGGCAACTGGCTTGCATTTAGGATTGTTTGCTGCATCCCGCCATCATATGACTGCAATTTTTGGCACTTTTTTTTGCCAGAAACTGATGTTTATTTCCACTTTCTGGCAAAAAAAATGCACTGACTAAAATGGGTTTGCTTAATGACTGTTGCATTTGCTTATTGACTGTGGTGGTGTTTGCTTAACAACCACCACAAAAAAGAGTTGTAAAATCAGGAGTGGTGATATGGTGATCTGCTTAATGACCACTACAACTTACAACCTCAGTCCAGGCTCAATTATGGTTGTAAATTATGGACCACCTATATTGGGCTTATACATTGTAATTTTCTTATGAACCTCTTTCTTCTTCTTCTTCTTCTTCTTCTTCTTCTTCTTCTTCTTCTTCTTCTTCTTCTTCTTCTTCTTCTTCTTCTTCTTCTCCTCCTCCTCCTCCTCCTCCTCCTCCTCCTCCTCCTCCTCCTCTTCCTCCTCCCGTCCTCCTCTTCTCCTCCCTCTCTTCCTCCTCCTTTTCCTTCTCCTCCTCCTCCTCCTCCTTCTCCTTCTTCTTGCACCTTCAAATCAGTGTTGATGTAGAAGAAGAGCAGACTGAACTCGAAAGTAGTGTTAAATATGTTATCAGTGTGGAGTCATTGCGTTGCCACAAGATATCCAAGTTCAGCTCCCTGTGAATTCCTTTGACACTTATTTGGTGACAACTTAGCTTTGAATGTTAGCTGATTAGATTCTTGCATAGAGGAAGCAATAATAAGCTCCTCTGTGCTTTGAACTCAATGAATGCTCCTTGTTATTTGCGCTTGATGTTGACAGACAACAAATGGCTCCCTGCAGTTTTCTTGGCAAGATTTAGGAAGTAGTTTGCCCTTGCTTCCTTTCTGGGGCTTAGGGAGAATGACTGGCAGCCCTCTCTAAGTGGTTTACAGAGTCAGCATATTACCTCCAACAATCTGGGTCCTCCTTTTACCTATCTCTGAAGAATGGAAATGGTTACACTTCAGCACAACTTGTATCATATTTCATATGCAATCTCTTAAGTCATACACCCACTTTGCTACAAAGAACCAGTGCCAGTCAGAGATGCAATACCAGTTTGGGAAAAAATATTCTAATTTGCTCAAAAGCTGCCGTATTAATATCCTCCAAGGAATTCTGTCTTTATGTAACTATGTTTACTTTGTTTTTCCTGATTTTTTCATTTCATATTTGTCAGTATTTTATGAAGCAATGTTTAATGAGAAAGATAATTTAGTCAACATTTTGACATTGAGATTAAAGTCAATATAGCAAAAGTAAAACTCAAAATGATAAAAGGTTTTCCATTATAAAGTAGTTTATCATTTAAGAATGTCAGACTGGTAAATGGCTTTGCATTATATATATACATTATATATACACACACACTTATTTAGTGAGAGTGTAAATGATTTAAAATGGACAGCATTGCATAGTTTTTAAGAAAAAAAAATCTTATAAAGGACTATCCTAATATTTTATATTAATATCAATTATACTAATTCCATTAATATTTTGTTTAATGCACTTTAGCATATATTTTCTTTGTCATAATGTACCTGTTGAATATCCTCCAGTAACAATCTCCTGATGAGAAATTGTAGAACACAAACCTTTGTGTCATTTGAGTTTTTTTTTTAAAGAAACCTGCCTGTAAGAATATGGAATAGGAAAAAAGGTCTAAACTTTATATCAGCATGTATTATTGATTATATATCACATAATTTAATGTCCTGTTTCTGATGCATGTTTTGATATAATGCGTGTACTTTTTGCTTGTTATGTGCTAGTCGTTCCCGACTCTAGGATTTGGTGCTCATCTCTGTTTCAAAGCCTGAAGAGCCAGCACTGTGCAAAGATGTCTCTGTGGTCATGTGGCTGGCATGACTAAACGCCAAAGGTGCATGGAACACTGTTACCTTCCCACCAAAGGTGGTTCCTATTTTTCTACTTGCATTTTTATGTGCTTTCAAACTGCTAGGTTGGCAGAAGCTGGCACAAGTAACAGGCACTCACTCTGTTATGTGGCACTAGGGATTCGGATAGTTGAACTGCTGACCTTTCTGACTGACAAGCTCAGCGTCTTAACTACTGAGCCATCTCATTCCTAGACAAGGAGTAGAAGTATGCCAAAATAGATAAGAGATTAAAAGTAGCCTGTGTTCAGGATTATGGGATAGGATCAACAATTCAGTTTCGTTATGTATCCCAATGTTTAATAAAAGCATTGGGTTGGCATAGAATGAGAAAGCTGGATTGCAACTGAACAAAAACTAAAGCAGAACAAAAAACAAATCTAAAAGTACAATTCTGCATCAGGATAATTCAAATTCTGTCATGACTCTTATGGACATTGCCATCAATATTCAGCAAGTTCTCTGGCTGTCAATCCTGCCTCAGCTCATCCTCTAAGCAATAATAGTTGTTGACTCCATTTGTTGATAAAGGTTCAGTTTACTAAAGGTCAAGTGAAATACAGTAATTGAACCCAGAAGTGAGGTTTCTCTGCGAAATTTTCCCTATTAATTTCCCCCATGCCTTAATCATGGGGGATTCAATTTTTTTTAACTACTGGTTCTGTGGGCATGACTTGGTGAGCGTAGTGTGGCTTGGTGGGCATGGCAGGGGAAGGATACTGTAAAATCTCCATACCCTCCCGATCAGCTGGGACTTAGGAGGCAGAGAATAGATTGGTGTGGGGCCAGTCAGAGGTGGTATTTACTGGTTCTCCAAACTACTCAAAATTTTCACTACCGGTTCTCCAGAACTGGTCAGAACCTGCTGAATATCACCTCTGATCCCTTTCCATTGCTAGTCTCTCATTGTTCAATCAAGTTTAAAAGAGATGTTTTGGAAACAGTCACTCTTCTTGTTGACATTCTTCTTCCAGGAAAATGACCTTGAACACTTCTGGCTTTGTCAGATCTCACCAGACATTCCTTAAACAATGATAAGAACTACAGGAGAAACTTTCTGGAAACTTTCTTTTGCCAGATGTTTAAAGAAATTGTCCTGTGTGGAGTTTGCATCTTATGGTCAAAGAAGAAAAATAAAAACTCTTAGGTTTTGGGTTTATTTTATTAAAGGTGCTTGATCTATTGACCAAACTGTCTCAATAATCATTGTGCAGTGAGAGCTTCCAGCTTGCTTTGTCCTTTTTTCCACTTTGGACTTTTAATAAGAAGCAGAGATTAACTGAGTGATTCATAAGATAGAGTCCATGCCAATAGGCTGACCTTAGGAACTGAAGCCAGAGAAAAGAGACCCTGTATATATATTGAAATTTGCATCCCAGGTTTTGGGGGGGGGGGCTCTTCTAAATGTCAACTGCCCTTCAAAATCAATTATTGAATAGCTGTGATCTTTAGTGTGCTTCACAGTTCTTCAGAGAAAATAAATTGGGTGCTGTTCTTCAACTATTAATTAATCTTCTTCCTGTGGGAGTTAGACATCTTCTGTCTGCAAAATTAATTAGCTGCAAAATGCTAAGAGTTGTGAGCTGTAGAAGGAACCACCGTGGAAAATTGGCCATTACAGAAAAAGTTGCATATCACATTGGGCTGGGTAATCTATTGGGAAGGTGATCTTGAAAAGATAACTGGAGCAAGATGTGGTGGAGGAGAGGAAAGAGGGCGAATTGTATGGGACGCAGTGGGTTGGAGTACCTGGTGTTTGTGTGTGAGGGAGGCCCTGAAAATAGCAATAGGGCGTAGACTTATATACTGCTTCGTAGTGCTCTATAGCCCTAAGTGGTTCACAGAGTCAGGAAGGATGGAAGGCTGAGTCAACCTTGAGCCAGTGAGATTTGAACTGCTGAACTGTAGCTAGAACTCAGCTGAAGTAGCCTGCAGTACAGCACTCTAACCACTGTGCCACCTCGGCTCTTGATGCAGGCCAGGTGTGAGCTGGGCAAGTGCTAGGTCTCCCAACATCTCCTGAGGCATCCAGTGCTTTTCTTATCAATTTGCAAAGTCCTTAATGACCGCAATGGGGAGAGCTGGGATTATTCAGTGAGTTGATCATGTGGGCACCTCACTTAAAGACTGCAATGATTTATGACCATAATTGCCAACTCAATAGTGTTCATAAGTTGAGGGCTACACATAAGTAAAAGCAGTTTCTTGTCTGGTACTTATTAGAAAGTGGGAGAGAAATTTTTTTTAGAGACAAAATTGTTTTCCAAACCTGAAAATATCATTTCAGATTGATAAGTTATTCACATGGTTGTTAAGTGAATCTGGGTTTTCTACTGACCTTGCTTGTCAGAAGGTCACAAACGGGGATCACATGATACCAAGACACTGCAACAATCTTAAATATGAACCAATTGCCTAGCGTCTGAATTTTGATCACATTTGCAGATGCAGCAACGGCCGTGTGAAAAATGATCATGCCTCTTTTTTCAGTGCCATTGCAACTTCAGATGGTCACGAAGTGAACTCTTGTAAGTTGAGGACTACCAAAACAAGAGAAAAACAATGACTCTAGCTTTTGTGTGTCTTGTGAATTGGTTCATGTCTCTGAGCCCACAAAAATCTTGTGATAAAAAACCCTGCTGTAAAGCAAACAAATATTGCCCTTTTGCTCAGAATAATATCTAACTTAATTCTGGAAGGTAAATGTTACAAAGTAATACAAATTGTTGTGTAAAAGATAGGCTCAAAAATAAATCAAAAGGAATGTAATCTGTGTCAAAAGGCTGGCTGCAGGGAAATTCTTCCTTTATAATATGTTCTTAGTTGCTCTCATCAAAACATAACAACTTTCCAATAGCCAAGAAGAAAGAAATGCATTAAACAACTCGGTTCTCATCCTTTTATTTATTTGCATTTGCTTGATATAGATTCAGGCTGGCTTCTTTGTACAAATCAATATAATCATACCTCCATCACTGAACAAAGTCAGTGCTTTTGATAGAATAGACAGAAAATCCTATATTTTTGCTTGAAAAGTAAATGGAATTTTTATTGAACGTAAGGTGAAAATAAACATAGCATTTTAAAGCTTGCTCTCTTTCACATTATTACTTGGGGACAACTCCATAAAACTCAAGGACTGTGTTGTAAGTTTGGTTGATAGTTTGAAACCTAAATCTTGCTTTCCAAAGAGAAAGTATATAATTGATCTATGTTTTTAAAAAGTTTCTCTAGATACTAGATATGATTGAGTGGGAAACATAGAAAAGCAACCACAATACCTTATTGGTTTATACAGGCAAATATCCTTTCAGATTTTTAGAGGTAATTTAGAACAATTTTATAGAAGAATGTTTTTTCTTTGAATTAGGATGTTTAAAAACATGCACCATTTAAAAATATTTTTAAATGGTGCATATTCTTAAAATATGAAAAATATAAAAAAAAAATCAACTGGCCTGATGCATGAAGTATAGGAAAAGATCATAATTAGTGCTACATGGGCATGTTCAAAATAATGAAGTTATTTGGTCCTTAACTAAAACACATTCACATTTGTTTTCTCTGAGTCTGAAAAATGACAGCAGTGCTTCCACAGTTGCATTAAAGATGTGCTTCTTTAATTATTTGATTCATTCAAGCAGCTACATCTTTTTACAGGTTTACCCAGATTCCTGAAAAAAGGCACCTGTGTTTCAATGAACAGAAAGGTATGTGGTCTGAAGCATTTATTCTGAATTATTTTTGAAGTGTGCACAGATACAGATACACATTTGGTGGCATGCCAGCCGTCAGCTCTGGTGCGCATGTGCACGCTGGCCAGCTGATTTTTTGCTCTTCCGGAGCCCTCCCCGGGCTTCAGAGGCTGGAGAGAGTGAAAAACGGCACCAACGGCCCAACAGGAAGTTTGTTCCCGACATCCGGTTGGTCCCTTGGGGCGGGTTTTTTCCCTCCCTGGGCTTCAGAAAAGCCTCCATAGCCTGGGGAAGGGTCGTGCATGCATGTGTGTGGGGGGGGGGGGGCGCAGAGTATCATGCGTGCATGTGCAGGTGGGTGGGGAAATGGAATGAGCAATTTTGGCATGCTGTAAGAAAAAGGTTCGCCATTACTGGTATAGGGGTAGGTTCGATTAGAACACCTCCATGTTTCCTTCCCAGATCTTCAGTTTCTCCCTAAATACTTTTTCCATTTTAGCTGCCATGAGTCCTGGGAATTCTTTGTTCTCAGAAGAGAAAAATACATATTGAACCAGTAAACGCTTCTTGCAGGTAACTCTGTATGGATCAACATCAGCTATGCTAACTGCTTCCAGCCTTTCTGTGGTGAAGTAACTGAATTTGGAAGCTGATCAATATCCCAGTGAGGCAAAAGATTTATTTTCATCAAGAAACTTCAAGAAGCGAATGAAGGATTCTTATAGCAAGGTATGCCAGAGATGATACACCAGTAAGAAAAAAGGAGTTAAAATATTGGAAAATTACTGTAGATAATTTCCAGCTTAGTCTAAACTGTTTCCCTCTATTCCTTCAAAGGTTAATTGTAAGAGCAATCTCCAGCTTGCAGAATAATTCACTGACAACTCAACCCACGAAATATTTCAATCATACATTTTTGCAAATGGCTGGTTTCAGTTGTGCAAAATCCACACAATTTGGATGAATCTGAACTCATACATATTTTTTCACCCCCAGTTCTAATATTTCCTATCAATAGACAAAAGCAGCATATGTTTTATTATTTAGTTACTAAAAGTATTTATATACCACTTTTTATTTTTAAAAAGTCCCAAAGTGCTCGCAAATCATTATAAAGGAAAATTGAAACAGCATTCAAAGAGTTAAAACAGAAGAAAAACAAATAATGTAAAGGTAACTAGAAAGGGAGCTCACAATTACAGAAACGCAAAATAAAAAGAACATTTTTTAAAAAATACGGTAATATGTGTGGAAAAGCAGGCTGCTCAGACAGTTGTCAGCACCTGTGCTTCTCCTGTCTGGCCTTTTCAAGATCTAATCAAACATCAGCATTCTATATATCCGGCTGCACCAGGATCCGGAACCCACCACTGGTCTGCACATTCCCCCCCACCCCCGCATAAATAAATACCCGGGCAATGCCAGGTTATCAGCTAGTTGTGTATAAAAGCTTTCCTGTGAAACAACTGAGAGTAAGTGGGGGAGAGAGATGATGTTTGTCTTTGAAGTAAAGCAGCCAGAAAGGGATGTTTTCTTCATAGCAAGGGTTGCCAATTTTGATAATGTTAAGATGCATGCTGGCTTGGGAAATCTACTAGTTGATCCACACATCTTAAAGTTATCTTAACAAGAAAGCAGGAGTTAGAATAAGTTTTGGAACTGGGAGAAAACACATCTCTTTTCCTTTGCTCTCCTCAGATGTCCTTCCAAAGTTGCTCTCATACTTGCCTTTTTATGGCTTCTTATGTTCACACAAATTATAATTTATAATTACCGTGTTTTCCGGAAAATAAGATAGGGTCTTATTTTCTTTTGACCCCTGAAATAAGCACTTGGCCTTATTTTCAGGGAGGGAGGTCTTATTATTTTTGAGGTGCAGGAGGTGGCGAGCGTGGTCATCTCATGGCTGCTGCTCTGTTGCAATATTTTTGGGGAGGGCTTAATTTAGTGCATACGCTCAAAAGCCCAATTGGGCTTATTATCTGGAAAGATCTTATTTTCAGGAAAACTGTATATATTGTATGATTTATAAAAATAATAATAAAGGATGGCTATAAATAAATACAACAATTATATGGTATGAATGATTGAAGCCTCTCTTTGAACAGAGGCAGATCTGGCATCCACTGTCATAACGTTTGTCAACCTCAACAACTTTAAGATGTGTGGATTTCAACTCTCAGAATTCCCCAGCCAGCATGTGCTGGCTAGGGAATTCTGGAAGTTGAAATCCACATGTCTTAAAATTGAAGATGTTGAGAAATATTGCTTCATAACAACACTTTCCTTTTTTTGTACATCTTTGGCAACATTTGGAACCTGGAACATTTTTGTAGTTCGTCGCAGGGAATGAATTCAGAGAAAGTGTTATTAATTGGGTTTCAGAAATTATTCAAGACCAAGAAGTCCAAGTTTAGATGCTTCCACATTTGTTCCTTGTCAGCGTTTTGGCAGCATGACTAGTATTATGCGATATACAAAGGAGCAATAACGCAGCACACAGAGCCTTAAGACAATTAATAGTGGTTTATATACAACTATATACAGGCAAACACATGCAGGAGATAAATTCCCTTACCATTCACTACAGAGAACTGAAAACACGGTGAGAGAAGAAGGAACGCCCACTAATAGTCACCTATATATAGACTTGTGTGGACCTCCCATCAGAGTCCTAAAAGGGTTATACGGTACCATAGCTGCAATGCACCAACCTTATTTCATCAGCTTTGCCTTCAGCTTACAAATTACACCTTATACTCTTACATTAGCTGGCAGCTATTAAATCCTCATAGCCTTGACATTCCTTGATTAATCAATTACATCTAGCCATTGTTTTCTTTAAAAAGTATTGTGATGACTTCCGGGGGAGGAGCTGTCGTCGCCGGGGGCTCAACGGAGCTCCCCTCAGAGTTCTGGTCTGTATATCTAAAAGATCTATAGATATCTCCCCTTTCAGGCAGAAAGGGGCAGGGAGGAGCTCAGTCGTTAGAATCTCTTTGAAGTTCACAGCCTTTTGTCTTTCGCTGTGAACGGAGAAGAGGTTCAACACAAAGCTGAGTTTTTTTTTTACTCCAGCCAGATCTTCTCAGCTGTTTTTTTTTTCAGCTCAAGGCAGGTCGTCCTCCCCCCTCAGGACAAATCTAAGCTATTTAAAATCGGTCCGAGCAGCGACCATTCCTGAAAACCTTTTTTTGTTTATTATTATTTAAAATACCAGCTTCAATCTTACAAAAAAACTCCTTTGTTTAACTGTTTTTCAAAATGGCGATTTTATAGCCTTCGCAGTTGATATGTTTAATCAGCCCTGTTTTCCTGAAGACTTCTCTTTACTAATTGCCAAAGTTTACTCAAAGTATTTTATTGTAAATCAAGGTGCGCAGAGACTTTGTTTGTTCGCTTTTGTTCTTTTATAATGGCTCCCAAGTCAAAACATTCTAAACGTTTTCTTAACAATACATCCCAAGTAATCGCTATAAAGCCACAGTCTTTGCCTTCTACGCCCCCTACTGGAGATTTGTTAACGAAAGAATTTCTTTTTGAAACTCTCAGAGAATTTAGAGAGGAAATAATGCAATTTATTTCGGAACTATGTGATAAACTTGATGCCAAGATTGCCCAAACAAAGGAGGATACCATCGGAGTTATAACTGTGATGACAGATTATATTGCAGGAATGGAGGATAAATTGGAACTTTTGGAAGAAGCCAATTCTAATCTGACATCTAAAATCGAAATGTTGCAACAGGAAGTTGAAAAGGCAGAGAGACAACTTGTTATGACAAATTATAAAAAGACTGCGTTTGCAATAAGAGTTAGGGGATTGCGTGAAAACGAACAGGAGAATTTGAAGCAGACCTTTTTTGAGGCTTTCAGTCGTGTGGTGGGAGGTCCGGGACTCAACTTTGATTGGCAGATCCAAAAAATTTACCGCCATAATTCGTGGACAGCAAAACAGAGACAGCTTCCAAGAGATATGGTTATATATTTTGCTACAAAAGAATCCAGAAACGCGATACTACAAGAGTTCTACAACAACAGGCTGCGAATTGATGGACAGGACTTGATCGTTTTTAAAGAGGTGCCACCCCAGATGTTAAAAGCCAGGAGAGACTATGCTTTTTTAACTAAAGAACTTAGAGATAATCAGATACAGTACAGATGGGAGGCGCCATTTGGTATTACAGTTACACTTGACGATCAGAAACATCGCCTCAATTCAGCTTGTGAAGCCCGAGACTTTTATCATAAGATTTTAAAGGCGGGACTTCCTGAATTACCCGGACTTGGACAAATACAAGGAGAAGTACAAGAGAAACAACCAATCACACAACTACAAGGCGGGAGCTATCGTTTTTCCCTTTCGGAAGGGCAGCAGAGCGGAGAACAAGGATTTAGTTATGCTTCCAAAACATTTGCTTAATCTTAACTTGAATAATACTCTGTGACTATGTCTTGTAGAAAATGGCATAGTGGTATACCGATCAAGAGACATTAAGGCTGTAAGAAATGATGCTGATCTCCTCGGAAATTATATTGTATGGGACTTAAAAAAAAGACTTGATGGACAACTTGGAACTTTTATATAAACTGTTTATGTTTTATTCTCTAGGGTGAGGAAGGCGGAGATTGTGATGCTTCCGGATTGTGGTTTAGGTTGAATCGAGTTGGGAAGGGTGGCGCAGATGGGAGGGTAGTGAAGGTTTAATTAGAGCTTATTTTGAGCCAGAAAATAAGTTGACTTTTATAGTAATTTTTATTTGAACATAATGTTTGGAAGAATATACTCAGGGAGCTTGAAGGAAGGCGGAGCAAATATGGGAGGTGTACGGATGATAATAAAATATATATATGGACACGGGTAGAGGCAGGATGAGAGGAGTTGGAACAGAAACCGAGAGAAATATTTGAGGTGTTTAAGTTGCTTTATAGAGAAAGAGGTAAAAGGGATATATTAAAGGTTTGGAAATGGATACATATTTAGATAAAGAGATAAGGTCCCTAGCTAGAGTAGAATTTTATTTGATTAACTCACTTGGTTTCAACATAGTTTGAAATCCTGCAAGTAATAAATTAATTGAGATTAGGAATGATGCACATTGCTTAAGTGTTAATAATGATGGGAAGCTGAGCTTAAGGTAGAGAGTTTATTGATTTCTCTTTTTTTGGGGGGGGGGGTCTTTTTCCCCTTTCTTTTTTTTATCATTCTTTTCTTTTTTTTCTTCTTTTATTTTTTATTTTTTTTTTAGCTTCTAATCTATTTGGTTTCAATATACTCCAGACTTTGCTTGATAAAGAACGATGTCGGGAATGGGATCTGGGAAGTCGGAAGGGGGTCTGGGAGGGGGGTTCATGGGGGGGAGGGGGGGAGGGTGGAAATTTAGATTCAATTTTTAAAACAATGAATGCACTTGGATACTGTTGCTTTTTTTTCTTTCTTTTTTTTTCCTTTCCTTTTATTTTTTTTTCTTATAATTTTAGTGTAAATTACAAAACGAATAGACCAATGAATAGTAAAAATACACCGAAGTGAGGAGTAGAGGGAAAGAAGAGGGAGGAATTAAGAGGGAGTGAGAAGGGAATGTAAGGAGGGTGAGATGGTGGGAAGGGGAGAAAGGAATGGTTGAGGGGGAGGGGAAGTAGAAGAGGGGATTGTTGGAGGGGAGAAATGAAAGTTGGAGGGGTAGAAGAAAGGGTGTATGAAGGATAGAAGTGTTATGAGTTGTGTTTATTGCTTTTTTTAACTGCACAGTATTTAAGTGATTGTATAAAGGAAAATGAAAATGAAATAAAAGATGAAAAAGTATTGTGATAACGGCAGCTAGATTACTGATGGCTAAATATCGGGGACAAAATTGAGATATTCAAAGAAATGAATG
The DNA here is from genome assembly GCF_009769535.1 of Thamnophis elegans. Lineage (NCBI taxonomy): Eukaryota > Metazoa > Chordata > Lepidosauria > Squamata > Natricidae > Thamnophis > Thamnophis elegans. Next base: position 63,837,430 of record NC_045543.1, on the reverse strand, counting down.
GTATAATGAAATTTGGAGTATGGCAACAAATGATAATTTAATAACAGAAATTAAACTTAAAAAAGGGATGATTAAAATAAATAATTATTTTTATGTTCTGAGGTAAATGACTGAGGAGACCGGTTAACAGCAACTAGAACGGTTTATTCAAACAGAGCTTGTCAAACAACAGGCAACAAACCCCCCACCTGACAGCTATTTATACAGAGAGCTGTCAGATGGGGAACCAATGGGAGTGCAGGGTTTCTCCCGCCAAGAGGCAGATGCGTCCTGGCCAATCAGAGGCGCCTTGCACAGCGCCATCTGCTGGCCAGGACACAACACCCCTTTCCCCTGGACTGCGTGAGCATATTCGTGAAAGTAGTCCAGGCGTCTGCGTATGCACTGAGTGCGTCTCAGTAAGGGTGTGGCAGCCACCGAAGAAGGAGGAGTGTGAGCGTCTCTGTGCCATTGGATTGGCTGCGGGAACAACGCTGGAGGGCCCACCCTGGCCATGGCGCCAGTTTGCAAAGGTAAGTGTCCCGGCGAGAACGAGGTGGGCTGTGTGGTGTTGGAGCTAGTTGTGGTTTGTTGGTCGGGCCGGCAGGTAGCGTTCTTAGGGCTGGATGTCTCTGGAACGGCTGGATGGTCCCCTCCGCAACTCACCGGCGGAGCTGGTCTACATGCCTCCGACAATGTCTCCCATTGCCGAGCAGGACTCTGTAGGAACAGGGCCCGGTCACATCTGAGATGACGCCAGGAATCCACTTTGGGTCACCCGCAAAGTTCCGGGTGAACACCCTCTCACCCACCAGAAAAGCCCGAGGGGGGGGGAAGGCTGGAAAGCAGAGGAAGGGGTGTAGTGGGGTTGCAGAAGGTCCAAAGTAGTGTGGAGTTTGCGGCCCATAAGGAGCTCCATAGGAGATTTACTGGAGATGGGTAAGGATAGTGTGCTCCGCCAAGCCATTCCCCGCAGGGTGGAACGGGGCCACAGGAACATGGCGAATGTCGAGGCCAGACAGTTAGAGCTGGAATTCAGAGGAGAAGAACTGGGGGCCGTTATCTGAGACCAGTATGTCTGGAAGACCATGGGTGGTGAATAGGGAGTCAAGGACGCGGATAGTGGCCCCAGAGGTTGTGCACTTCATGGGGAAGAGCTCAACCCACTTGGACCACGCATCCACGACAATAAAGAAAGTGAGACCCTCAATAGGACCCAGGAAGTCGACATGCAGCCGGCTCCATGGGGCATGGGGCAGCTCCCAGTCCCAGTGCGGGGCGGCGGGAGGCGCTGGACGCACCTGCTGGCAAGCTGGGCAAGCCTGCACCCAGGCTGTAATGTCTGCATCCATGGAGAGCCACCAGACATAGCCCTGCCTGAGGCTTTTCATGCGAACAATGCCTGGGTGCCCTTCATGGAGGTGGGTGAGGACAGCCTGGCGGAGGGAGGGAGGAACGACCACACGGATGCCCCAAAGGAGGCAGCCCTGGAGCACAGAGAGTTCCATACGGTGACGGAAGAATGGAAGGAGGGAAGGGGACGGAGAGCTGGCAGGCCAGCCCCAGTGGACAGCGTCGATGACAGCTGGGAGGACAGGGTCAGAGAGGGAAGCCTGCGCGATGTCAGGGGATGACAGCAACAGATGGAGATCATCAATCAAACAAATGGAGTGAGTTGGGGCCGGGTCATCCAGCAAGGTGGGCAAGGGGCAGCGGCTCAGAGTGTCCGCATGCCCCATATGGCGGCCGGGCTTGTGGAGAAGGGAGTAGGAATAGGAAGCTAAGAACTCGGCCCACTGGGACATGCAGGGGGAAATGATAGGGGGAGTAGGCTGGTCGCCAGCAAGAATCCCCAGCAAAGTGAGGATGGTGAAGGGACGGCCAAGGAGATAATGGTGAAATCTTTTTACCCCAGCAACGGCGGCCGGCACCTCCTTATCCAACTGGCTGTAATTTCGCTCAGTTTTGGATAAGGTGTGGGAGTAAAAAGCAAGGGGAGCCTCCGACACATCAGGGTAGGTGTGGCTCAGGACAGCCCCGACCCCGAAGGGGGAGGTGTCACAAGCGAAGAACAAGGGCAGGCGCTCATCAAATTGAGCCAGGACGGGCGGGGAGGTCAAAGAGTGTTTGACAGCCGCGAGCGCATGCGCCTCGCGGCTCGTTCAAACCAGGAAGCGGAGCTGTCTAGCAGCCAGTGGACAGGCTCCACAAGAGAAGCCTTATGGGGGATGAAGGCAGAGTAAAAGTTGAGGAGGCCCAAGAAGGCCTGCAACTCAACTTCATTGGAAGGGGAAGGAGCGGCTAGGATGGCCTCAATCTTGGAGGGTGCCGGATGGATGCCAGCCTGGTCTATCCAATAGCCAAGGAAGTGTACAGCAGGCACCCCTAATTGGCACTTGGAGATTTTTAGACGGAGGCCAGCGGCGCGGAAACGCCTCAAGACCACCCACAGCATTTTGACGAGCCCTGATCTGTCCTCAGCGGTGATCAGGACATTGTCGAAATAGGGTGTGACCCCAGGAATGCCATGGAGCAAATGCTCCATGAGGCCCTGGAAAATGCCAGGGGCCACGCTAATCCCAAATTGAAGGCGCTTACATTTGAAAGCCCCGCGGTGCGTGACAATCGTCTGCGCAGCTGCGGAGGCGGCATCAACAGGCAGCTGTTGATATGCTTGCGCCAAATCAAGTTTCGCAAAAATTTTACCCTTGCCTAAGGTGTGCAGGACATGTTGAACAATCGGCACCGGATAGGGGTGCAATTGCAGGGCCTTATTGACGGTGGACTTAAAATCACCGCAGATCCTAATGGATCTGTCGGCTTTCATGGGAACTACAATGGGGGGGGTTTCCCAGGGGGCAAAATCAACCGGCTCCAAAACGCCCGGGGCGAGGAGCTTATCAAGCTCCGCGTCTACCTTAGCCTTTAAAGCCAGGGGCAGGCGCCGCGCCTTCAAATGGATAGGAGTGACAGTGGGGTCAAGGCTGAGGGAAATAGGGGTGCCAGTCAATGTTCCCTCTAATTTTTTTTCAGGGTGAGCGGAAAAGTATAGTGTTTGAGCGGCACAGTTTCATGCCTGAGCACCTAAGAGAGCAACAGTTTGAACTTCTGTCTCGTCTGCTGGACATTTGCGCAACATTCCAAGCGCCAAGCACCAATTGTGAGCGAGGTTTCAGCCTGATGAATGCCAGGCATGAAAATGTGCTACTCAAACACTATACTTTTCTGCTCACCCTGAAAAAAAAAAGACTTCTGCTCAGCTTTTAGATCATTAGACTGGCTAGAGAGAGACATGGCACCAACAGGTCCTGGGTCCTGGCATTTTGCAGGCAACCTGTCCTCTCACATTCCTTTGGAATGCAACCCATCACATTTGAATTAGATTTTGCCAATTATCCTATTAAAAGATAATCCTATTATTCTAAAATATGACTAACTCGATATTAAAAATGTAAATATTTAATGCTGATAAATAATAGCAGTAATTGTTATTTAGTATGATTAAAATCAGTATTGAAATATCAATATATCTATCAAAATTGACAATAAACACTAAAATAACAATACAAATATATAATGTGGAATATAAATGTAATAAATATAATATATAAATGCAACATAAATGTAATAAAATAATTTATCATGAAACTCTCCCCCTTTAAAGTAATAAGATCAATTAAATAGTCTAGCAAGTTTGGACAATATGCTATATGTTATGTTACTTAAGAATATATATGCCTCAGAATCAGATACAACATCCACATCATTTCCAACTGAGTCAATAAAATGATATGCCATGCCAAAACTATTTTAAATAAAGATATGAAATTAATCAAGTATTGCATTTATTTTTCAAAATGAATGTAGAATTTTTTTTATTATTTAAGTTTTGTACCCTATCTTTTCTAACTAACGTTAACTTTAAAAAGATGTTACATCAGACTACAATACAAGTAATTAAATGAAGACTAAAATAAGTGTTTTGGCATATTGAGCTTTTTATATTTCTTTCTAATATTGCTTCCTTAGTTGAGAACTTCCTCCTCAGCTTACTTACGCATTAACTGTTTGTTGCTTTTATGGCTTATTCATTCACTGCTCCATCTTCAGTTTTTTTCACAGGGGGCAGGGCTTCCTTCCTCCCTTCCTTCCTTCCTTCCTTCCTTCCTTCCTTCCTTCCTTCCTTCCACTCCTTTGGCCACCAATTTTGATCCAACTCTCTCTCTCTCTCTCTCTCTCTCTCTCTCTCACACACACACACACACACACACACACACACACACACACGTGTTCTTTGGGGGGGGTTGAATTACTCCGCCTCACTGCGCAAAGTCGGCTCAGCATGTGTTCGGCCCCTGCTTACGCTGAATCAAATCTGCAGCCGGCGGGACCATTTTAAAGCCGCCAGTCCTCTTGCTCCTTCTCCTTCACCGGCAAAGCAGCGGCGGTGGTGCCTCCCCTCCGCTCGGAGCACCTCAGCTGGGCTCTGGGTTATCCCTGCCATCGCCTCCACCTCCGCCGCTTTCCTACTAGCTCCCGCGGCCTCAAAAGCACGGCAGAGGAGGAAGGGGGAGGGATAACGTGGGGGCCAGCTCAGGTGCTCCGCGTGGAGAGAGAGGCACCACTGCGGGAGCTTTGCTGGTGAAGGAGAAGAAGCAAGAGGACTGGCAGCTCATCAAAACAAGTCTGGGGAGATCCTTTGCAGGCGGCCAGTTCTAGCTGCCTGCAAAGGACTTCCCCACGTTTGCTTTGGTAGAAAGCTCTGCGCGGCAGTTAGAAATCTCTGCGCGGAGGTTTCTAGCGACGTGCGCGGCCGCGCACGCGCGCACCTTAGAGGGAACAGTGGTGCCAGTATAGCAGCCCAAAGTGGGGGGAAAAACATCTGCAAACTCGGATAAGAGGGAGGAGAGGTCATCCCCTAGAGGCGGGGAAGGAGAGATAGAGTGGACCCCAGAAATAGACAGCCCCAAAGCTCGAAACCAATCCAACCCCAGAAGGGAGGCTAAGGGACTTTTTACAATAAGGAGGGGGAGGCGGCCGCTGAACTCTCCATAAGAAACCCTGAAATGGCCGCAGCCCAACAGAGAGACTGGGTTGCTCTGGTAGTCACGGAGATGACAGCGGGCGGGCAAAAGTTGGCTCTTTTGGTAATGGGGCAAGAGAGCATGAAGGGAGTCCCAGGACATAATGGACCTAGCAGAGCCAGTGTCCAGCTCCATAGAGCAGGGCCGGCCGTCCAGGAGGATGCGGAGATGGAGCTTACCCCGAGCCCCCAGGGAGGAGGAAGAGGCTGAGTCAACCAGCCACTCAGGATAAGTGTCGGCTGCATCCCCTACAGAAAGGCAGTTTTGGTGGCGGGCAGCAGGAGGGGCCTGGGAGCGGTAGGCGGCAGCAAGCAGGCTGGCAGGGCGTTGGTCCGACAGACCGGACTTGCAGATGGAAGTCAAATGTCCCTTCTTGCGGCATACAGCGGAACCAGCAAGTAGACCGGGCATGCCGGCCGCCGGCCGCCGCAGCTGAGGCAGGAACGCCCATCCTTAGGCGCCAGAGACTGCAGGTGGTCAATGGCCAGATCAGCCTGGAAAACATCAGAGGCTTGCTGATGGTAGACAGGGTTGGCAAAAACCTGAGACAAAGTAGCTGGTGGGAAATGGCAGAGATCAGGTGTGGACCGATCAACCATTTCATAGGCACAGGCGTCATCCACTGCAATCTTGAGAGATAGTTCGGAACGTGAGAGGATGCGCTGGTGCAGATGGACGTCCCTGAGGCCATAGATAAATTGCTCCAAAAGGGCATCTTCCAGATCAGCAAACTCACAGTTAATGGCCGTAGCCCGAAGGGTAGCACATATTGGCTGATAGACTGGCCTTCTTTCTGGACACAGCAGCAGAAGAACTGGTGCCGCGCATAGCGGGAGGGAGAGGGCTCGTAATGGAGCTTAAGCCGAGACAGGAGCAGGTCCCAAGGCACAGAGTTGGAGTATGGCAACAAATGATAAATTAATAACAGAAATTAAACTTAAAAAAGGGATGATTAAAATAAATAATTATAATGAATTATGGAGGGATTTTATAAAATCAGTGTTGGTGGAAGGCAAAGGGAATAAACCTACTAAAGAATATATGATGTTTTGGATGTTGTAAGAGCACAATTGGAATATATTGTATATCTAAGAAATATAAGGTGATGTGAAAGATCTCCAGAGGGTGGGGGTGCACTGTAATATGTGTTTTTTTTCTTTTTTTCTTTTGTCTTTCTTTTGTTGTATTCAGTTGTATATGTACTGTTTGTATTATTTGTGTTTTAAAAAAACTAAAAGTATAGTTGTTTAGATACTCTTTGTATAATATATATAATTATGTGTTTACCTGCAATTCTTTATAAGGGCTTATTATAGAAAGAAACAATTAGTCTGTGAAAATAATCTTACAGCATATCATTAAAATTTGAAGATCTGACGCTTCAGGACAAATATAAATCAGACTTCTATTGTGTTGTTTTAGTATATCACAGGAACAGTTAAAGAGAAACCCAGAAGAAGAAAAATAAAGCACATTAAACAAATAATATGTTGGTGCAAAGTGTCAGTGGGCACAACGGCAGTTAGTGTGTCATAATAATGCAGAAAATGTGGGTTAATGAAATCAACCAAATTAAGCTCAAGAAGAAAAACAGGTTAATTGCAGTGAGATGAATGAACACAGTCATGAAGAGATTCCAAACAAGAACCAGAAGCTTCAAAAGTCCCTTCCGACCATATTATTCTGTGTTCTAAATCTCAGTGGAGAAACTGAGAACTTCAAAATGTTTTGTTTTTTTTAATAGCAAAACTACCAATATGGATTGCAAAAATCTGTATGACTTCTATTGTAGATTGCTCTATATACAAAAGTGTTTTCTGCATCTCTTTGCTGCCATCTTGTGGTCACCCAAACGTTGACAGCAGTCCTATATCCCCAATTTTTCTTCTTCTTCCGTTTGATCATGTTTAATTCTTAGAAATTGCCTTGGACATGTCCCTGCAACTTTCTTGGCCAGGTTTTTCAGAAGTGGTTTGCCATTATTCCTAGAGCTGAGAGAAAGTGACGAGCCCCAGGTCAACCAGCTGGTTTTGTGCTGAGTAGGACTGAAACTCAGTCTTCTGATTTCTAGACTGATGCCTCAACTCCACACTGTCTTTCAATATTGCAAACTACTGTATTAATGTGCAGTACATTATTTGTTCTGGTAGCTGGCCATTATCTGACTGCTTTGATTCTCCAACCCAGTAACCCCACATTGGTGGTCAGATTGTTTTAGCAACAGTCAAGAACCTGTGATAAATGCCAGATGAACAACATTTGTCAATTTATGACTTGATAATGAAGAGGCATATACCACGTTTCCCTGAAAATAAGCCCTATTCCAAAGCAAGCCCAACTTAAGAGCCTGCGCAGCCAGACAGCCACCTATTCTGTCTGATTGCTTGCGGTACCACAGCCACAAGGCAAGGTGAGATGGTAATGGAGCTGCCCCATATGCCCCACACTGGCTTACCTCAGCCGCAGCCATGCCATCCATGCCCCAACAGCTGCCTCATGGTGGCAGCACCATAACCCATGTGAAGCCAGAGCCCACGTGACCACCAGCCTACTTCTGCCTGCTTGCGACCACAATGGAGCAGGAGGCTGAGTGGTGTGCTGGTGCTGGGGCCGCGAGGCAAAGCAGGTGTCATGGAGCTGATGGCCTGGCTGCAGGGCCCTGAGGTACGCTGGTGCAAGGCACTTGGGGCAGCTCCACCCACCTCCACCTCACCATCTGGCTACAGCACTGGAACATTGCTCGGCCTCCTGCTGCATTGCAGATGCAAGCAAGCAGAAGAAGTGGGCTGGTGGACACCTGGGTTCCTGCTGGATGGGGCTGCTGAAGTCGCCACTGCAAGGTGAAGGAGGTGTCGGGGCATGGGTAGCCTGGCTGCGGTGCCCTGAGGTAAGCTGATGTGGGGCGCATGGGGCAGCTCCACCCCCTGCCTCATGGTGGCAGCACTGGTGCACCTCATGGCCTCTTGCCCTACCACAAGCAAGCAAAAGAAGTGGGCCTGCCATACATGGCAACTAATAAGACACCCCCACAAAATAAGCTCTAGTATTTATTTTGGGGCCCAAAAGAAAATAAGACCAAATCTTATTTTGGGGGAAACACGGGTATTACTAAAACCTGGCTGAGCAAGGACAATGATATTGCCCTATTAAAAATCATCCATATTGAGTTTGGGATCTGCATCAGCCTCAAGGCTAGAACCAATGCGGGAATGACATTGATCTATCAGGAGGCCTTGCTTATGATAGTTTGTAACTCCATTGGTATAAGGCTGGAACATAGAGAGAATCTAGACTTACCTAGTGAATGCTGCAGTCATTAAATCAATGGGGTAGGTTATGCAAGTCTATTTACCCCAATGGGCATTTTTTTTGCTGGAAACCAGAAGTAAACACCAGAAACTGGCCCCAAATTGTCAGGGAACAGATGTTACGTGACCATAAAATACTGTAAATATTAGCTGATCGCCAAGCATCCAAAATGCAATTATGTGACCATGACGATGTGGGCAGCCAGTGGAAGATCAAAAAGGGCCTTAGGTAGCTCTGGAATGGTCCATCCTAACAACTGGTCACTTAGTGATGGCTATACGTGAAGAATAGTGGAGTTTTTGCATTTGACTGGTGTCTCTGAATGGAGAAGCATGACCACTGAAGGAGCAGATTGTCTTCTCTAGAGTATTTGAAAATTAAGGACTAGATTTTGGGGTTTTAAATGTGTTCTTAGTCCTTTTGTCAAGCCCCGAGTCCTGGGCTTGCAACAATGGGGCGGGAAGGAGCACGGGTGATGGGGGGGTGTTGGGACCGCCATTGCAGCGATCACAGAGCATCAGTGACGGGGGTGGTGGAGTTGGGATGGCTGCAGCAGTGATGGAGGTGGCCCAGCTGTGTGGCAGGCAGGCATGGCGAGGACATCACTCCTAGCCACAATCGGCTCGGCAGCCTCAGTGGCAGCAGAGACAGCAGTGGGATCAGCTGTGGAGGCCTGGCACCACAAGGAACAGCTGTACCGGCCCGACAATCAGTTGTTCTGGAGCTTTGCTGCAAGGCATCCACCAGGCGAAACCAGCGCTGGGAAGAGGCGTGGCTTGCCTACTTAAGGGTGCTGGGAGGTGGAAGCTGTCAGCGCTGACTTTGCAAACCCAGTTTGTTTCCTCACGGACTGCGTAGTTTTCCTACTGATGTCAGTCTGGAGCTTGGATTTTTGTCACCTTTAATGAGTGTGTTTTAATACTTGCGGATTCTTGTAAAGCCACCAAAATCCTGATAGACTGCATAATATGCCTCTTTTGGGTTATTTATAAAAATTATAAAGGTGGATAAAAATCAATAAAATAAAAATTTAAGAAGCCTAATGTTTAAGGGATATAGAGGAATGTTCTAATGAGATAATCAGAAAGGGAACCTGTGGCTTCAGGCAATCCATAAATTACTCACTTTTAATTTAAATATTATTATTCTTATGGCCATCAGCAGGTCAGTTTTAGACACAATAGCAGTTGTAAACCAATACAGGTAGTCCTCAACTTACGATCACAATTGAGCCCAGAATAACGGTCCTTCAGATATTGCTGACATTAGCCAATCTCAGCTCTGCCCATTGCAGTCATTACACAGAGAAGGGGGCGGAACTCAAGGGGTGGGGGAGGTCCTGCTAAATGAATGGTCGTAAGTTGAGGACTACCTATAATAGCCTTTGCAGGAGCAGTGGAAGGATTTTGTACATTTTATATCGAGTACATATCTTCCCCTAAATCAGTATTTCTCAACCTTGGTGACTTTAAGTCCTGTAGACTTCAACTCCCAGAATCCCCCAGCCAGCATTGGCTGGGGGATTCTGGGAGTTGAAGTCTACAGGATTCAAAGTCACCAAGGTTGAGAAACACTGCCCTAAATGGATTGCTTTCAAGCATTCACAACAGCTATAATCTGAAAGCCTGTTAGCGCATGGTGGCATTTTTATAACCAAAGACTATAATGCAGGGGTGAAATTCAGCAGGTTCTGGAGAACCAGTAGCAGAAATTTTGAGTAGTTCGGAGAACTGGCAAATACCACCATTGGCTGGCCCCAGAGTGGGGTGGGAGTGGAGATTTTGCAATATCCTTCCCCCAGGAGTGGGGAGGGAATGGAGATTTTGCAGTATTCTATGCTGCCACACCCATCAAGCTACGCCCACAGAACTGGTAGTAAAAAAAAAATGATTTCACCACTGCTATAATGCTCTAATATTGCTCTTGCAAACAGCTATGGCATTCATTAGCACTGAAATATATTCTTTCACCCTTGTATTAAAAAAAAAACCATGTATGAGAACCCATAAATGTTATTTTCCTTATCTAACACATTCATTTCAGCTCTAGGAATGAATTAAGTCCGTATGAGGAAACAAGGTTATAATCATCTTCGCTAATTGGTTTTGTTGGTTTTCAGCCCTGTGTTTCATTTGCCATCTACTTGCAATAATGATTCTCCATTGAGCTATGCATACCACTTGTTATTTATTTTCTAAGTGAATTATAGAGGGTATTAAAGGGTATTGGATACCCTTTAAATAGCTCAAGAAAATTATATGTATTAGCTGCAATCTAGTTTGAATGTCTGTAGAAATCAAAATTACAAAGTGAATTGTAAAAATAATACAAATAATAATTTGAGAATCAGTTTCATTTTAAAATACTTGGGATTATTTCTGGGACAGATTTGCTGAAGGCTTCTTTCATTACTCTTGGGAGGCCGAGCAGAATTTGTTATTAGAAAACTAAATGTTTTAGCAAAACATTGTCAGAGATAAAAGATAACAAAACACATTTCTATCCCAAGGGATTCGTAACTCCCAGCCATTTCATAATATTATTTTGACATTGCAAATGCATTTATATTTAGATTTTTCCTGCTCCAAACTCAAGGGAATTAACAAAGATACCCTAAAGTCACACTAGGTTAGATAATACTTATAATAAGCTTATCAAATTGAAATTAAAATCACAGAAAATCTGTTCACAGCAGCCTTATATTGACAATATACTGCCCCTATTAGGTAATTTCTATATCCTTCTTAAGGAACCAATTCCTAAATATTATACAATGTACTTTTGGGAACATACTTCACAACTTTCATATAACTTATACACATGTGCTGTCAGCGTTCCAAATATCATGCAGAATTAAATCAGTGACCAAGGCAAAACTATCCTTAAAGTTCCAATTTAATAAGACAGACATGTTGGCATCATGCTATGGAATCCCAATACTGGAATGATATCAGAATTCCACCCAGTTAAAAGTTCATGATCTTGTCCCCACACCCACAATCCATCACATGGTCCAATCTTCTTCCACGCTGGCATCCATACCCAGCTGCTTCCAATCAGGTGTAACGGTGCGGAGACAAAGGATGACCTTGGCTTCTAGTAAAGAATGAAAACAATACATTCCACAATCTCACTCCTGTCTATTCCCCCCTCCCATCAACTATACTAAAGAAACAGCATAATGAAATAAGAGAAAGTGTGGCAGGCCAAAATCTAAAAGGAATATAAATGCAGGCCTGACATGTGCTTTATTTCAGTAAGTTGGGAATAAATTGTTCTTGTACAGATTTCATAGGCTCATAGGGTTAGGAAGAATAGTGTTTTAAGATTAAGGGGTGTGCATAAGTGCACCAGTGTGCCTAACATCCCTGTCCTACTGCCCCCATTTATTCATACCCATTTACTGTGTTCATACTTTCGTTTATGCTTATACCTGTTATCTTTTACATGTTTGACAAATAATAATAAATAATAAATAAATAAGATCACTGATTACTTTTAATCAATTAAACAGGTTTTCCAATTGAGTATGTTATTTTTTTTAAAAGGACATGGATTTGCATAATAAAAAATGCTCTACTCAAATATCTTTTAAAACTTCTTACATTCTCTTCACGTGACGTATGATTCCTTCACACGCAGGATTTTTTTTACTGCATGCTTAAGATTAATAGTTCTTGTTCTCAATAAACCTTAAATCTGTAAAATGATTTTACATGTGCAGACAGATATTGATTTATTTATGTAACATTACAATTTATACAGCTGCTCATCTCTCTAGCAATGACTCTTGGCAGCATACAAGAAGCTTAAAACAAACAACAAGAAAATGGAACAACTAATAATCCACAGAAATCAAATTGTGGGCTGAAGAAAAATCATTGCCAATTGATCACGAAAAGTACCCGTAGGAGTCTAACCAGCGAGCCGAGCGTCAGAGGTCTTCTGCCCAAATGTCTGAGGATACAGCCACATTTGAGTACCTTACAAAAGACTATCAAGGAGAGTGTCACTCAAAAGTCCAGGGGAGTGCTCTATGCTACTGTGAAAGAGAAGGCACATTGTCTGGATCCAATGAGATGACATTGCTTAATAGAAGGGGAGCATGGAGCATGATCTGGAGGAGTGAACAGAAACAACCAGAGACGAGCAGTTATTTGGTTGGTTCTCTCTCTCCCCGTCTCCCCTCCCACTCTACTATTTATCTATTTCTATCCAACTGTCTGTTGCAATAAATGAGATATTTGTAATTCAGGGTTGAAATGAGGTGTCCTTGGTGCTCTCTGAGCTTGCTTATTTTCTTGTAAACATTTAATTACCCTAATTGTCTCCTATCTATCTATCTATCTATCTATCTATCTATCTATCTATCTATCTATCTATCATTTATCATCTATCTATCTATCTATCTATCTATCTATCTATCATTATCATCTATTTATCTGTTTATCTATCTATCTCAATCCAACTATCTGAATTTGGTTTCCCTATTGACTTTACTGCTGGCAGCAATCAGGACATCATTGAAGTAGGGAACAACACCAGGGAGCCCATGGAGCAAGCGCTCCATCAGGCTCTGGAAGATTCCCGGGGCAATGGAGACTCCAAATTGCAACCTGCGGCAGCGGAAAGCCCCTTGGTGGGTGACGATGGTCTGGGCAGCAGTGGCCTCATCATCCACCGGGAGCTGCTGATAGGCCTGAGCCATATCCAGTTTGATGGTCGACTTATAGTTGGCGCAGATCATTATGGGCCCGTCGGCCTTAATGGGGACCACAATTGGGGTCTCCAATTTGGAATAGTTGACGGGTTCAAGGATGTCTTGTGCCAAGAGCTTGTCGAGCTCCGCATCAACCTTGGGCCTCAAAGCAAATAGCACCCTGTGGGCCTTGAGTCTGATAGGGGCAACCTGGGGGTCTAAGTTTAGGGATATGGGGGAACCCTTATATTTACCAAGTGTTCTGTCGAAGACTTCAGCGTATTCATTGATGACGTCTTTGACAGAGTCAGGCATGGGGGACGTCTGGTGGACTCCCATAAATGACAGCCCCAGGGACGGGAACCAGTCAAGGCCTAATAGAGCTGGCAGGGGCTTCCCTATAACTAAGATGGGAAGCCTGACATGGAATTGCCCATAGTCCATCCACACAGTTAGGCAACCCAGGATTGGAATTTCTGTCCCCTGATAGTCTTTGAGGGTGGTGTCTGCAGGGGTCAGCTGGTTCTGGGTGATGGCAGGGCACAGGCCAGTCAGGGTGCTCCATGACAGAAGGGACCTGGACCAGCCAGAGTCCACTTCCATTGTGCAGGAGGCTCCTTCGATGAAATGCAAGATGGTAATTTTCTTTGCGTCAGCAGAAGCCGATTAGGAAGAATTTGAATCTCTCAAGGAAACCAGCCCACGACTCTGTAGCAGAGCTGAACGGCGTGAAATGAGGAAACGAAGCCATAGCCACAATACCAGCGATGAGGAGAAATTGTGGGGAGAAGAAGGAATAATAATAATAAAAATTCCTTCTTCCCAGCTGTTCGAGTGGGTCGATCCTCAGAATCCCATCCTCGTCACTAGAATTGAATACTGAGTTGACAGATGAGGCACAGATGGCTGAGGTAATGTAGAACAGCTATTTATTAAACAGAATGCTAGCACGAGCAACTATATACAAGTTCAGCACCTTGCCCTGCTTGACAGCTATTTATACAGGAGCTGTCAAGTAGGGCAGCCAATAGCATAACAGTAAAAGCCCACTTCCAGCCCAGTGTGCCTTAACCAATAGGCGTGAGCCCTTGGTTGCTGGGCTGTTATTCGTATGTCGAGGACTTGCGGCTGGCCGTAAGTCAAGGACCTAAGACTGGTCGCAAGTCTAGGACATAACACTTTGGATGTTGCTGGCAAGACATAAATGATGCCCCTGCAGCTGTTCTTTTAGGAAATAAAAAGAACCTCCTCTGAATAGAATGTGGGAATGACCTTGGGGGACAAAGAAAAGAGATGCTGTCTAGGGTTCCGGATCCCATTCCAACCGGTACAGTTGGAACGGGCCCGGAGACATCCACATGGATGCGTGCAGCACACACATGTGTTTTAGTGCCTCCATGAGCCTCCGTGATGCTCCAGCTGCTCCGCAGAGCATCGCACAGGCACTGTACGCACTATGCATGTGAGTGGAAGCGCGGAAGCCTTAAAAGACAGGTAAGGAGCTCGGGTGGGTGGGCATGCCCTCCGGAGCACCATACCGGAACGGTGCTCCAGGCAGGCTCCGGTATGCCTGTACTAGGGCATACCACCTGCAACCCACCACTGGAATGGTCAGACAACCAACTCTATAGCCTGAAGTTACCTAATGTGTAGATAAAGATGCACAAAGGAAACAGTCTCCAACAGAAATTTTCAGGCCATAAAGGACACGGAGGGAGATTTGTACTGTACTTTCAGGCTGGCCAAATTCTTGCAAATGTAGCCTTACAGAAAAGTAGAATTAGGTCATCTAGCTGCATTCCCTCTCTGGTCTACCTGAGAAGCTGACACTTTCCCACTGAAACCAATGAAAAGAATCATCCTTGTAGGTTCCTTGGTAGATATGCTTAGTTAACAGAGAAGCTTTGACCATGACAGATTCATTGTATCTCTCAATGTGTTCCCCAGGTTCTCCTGGCATCCCTCCTTTGGTCCCCTGACTTATAAAGAACAAGCCGGGGAGGTGTGAGAGAGGTTCTTGAGGTCAAGTTTCCTCCTCAAAAGAAGGATTTTTTGCCTCATTGGCAGAAGGGCAGAACTGAAGAATCCTCTGGCCACAACTGTGTTCTTCCAAGTCTCCTGCAGATTATAGCCTTAATATGTCACTTACAATACTTAGATAGAACTATGGAATCTCTAGTATTATGTGGATAAGCTTAATTTCACATTAGACTCTAGCTGTATCTCAGCCTTTCTGTGTCTAAGTGAGGCATTTGTTATATGAGTTTTGCTCAATTTTCCGAACTTTCTTGCCATAATTGTTAAGTGAATCACTGCAGTAGTAGCACAGTTGTTAAGCGAATCTGGCATCCCCATTGACTTTATTCTTGTCAGAAGGGATGATCCTATGACCCAGGGACACTTCAACCTTCATAACCATGGGTTGGTTGCCAAGCACCTAAATTTTTATCATGTGACCCTGGGGATGCTGTAACAGTTCTAATAACAATAGCACTTAAACCTTCAAACCTTCAAACTTCACAGTGCTTTACAGATCTCTCTAAGTGGTTTACACAGTCAGCATATGGCCCCCAACAATCTGTGTCCTCATTTTACTAACTTTGGAAGAATGGAAGGTTCAGTCAACCTTGAGCCGGTAAGAATCGAACTACCAAATTGCTGGCAGCCGGGAGTCAGCAGAAATAGCCTGCAGTTCTAACCACTGTGCCACCACGGCTCTTCATAAGTGTGAAGAACTGTTTTAAGTCACTTTTTCCAGTGCTGTTGTAACTTTGAATGATCACTAAAGAAACTGTTGTAAGTTGAAGATTACCTGTAGTAATATGTCCTGGAAGCTACTTTTCCTTCCATGCCCTTCTCGTCTTCATCTGATCCCAAGCTCCCAAGGCAGTCTTAATTACTACAGTGTTGCAGTAATATTTTCTTCCTGATACAATTTTGTTACACACTGCCCCAATCATTATGTTGGTGGCACTGGCAGATCAGGGAAACCTCAAGGATAGGACCCGCCCCTTTCATATTTTTCTCCTTAAAACTGGGATGGTTTCTTTGTCTGGTCCCTGGGCATCATCCTCCAGGGCCATTTTGGTTTGTGTAATACAGAAGTGTCAAATTCAAGACCTGGGGGATGGATCCAGCTTGTGAGGTGCTTAGATTTGACCCACGAGGCCACCCTGGAAACAGCCCATTTTCACTGGCAGAGCTCTCGGGCCACCACAGGCACCCTGACATGAGTGATGTATAGCTGGCTACCCGCCTCCCGCCTCCCGAGGTCAAACACAATGCTGATGCGGCCCTCAATGAAATCGAGTTTGACAGCCCTGGTATAACGGAAGATTTTTCAAACCAGATTCTTCCCCCTTAGTTCTGAGAGTAGGATCAGCCTGACTAAAAGATGGGATGATTGGAAAAGATCCAATAGGTAGACAAAAATGCCAGATTGCAAATTGCTAGACTAAACATTTGCCTGAGTGTGCAACCAATTGTAATAATGCTTCAGGTGGTCCCCTTCCTTTCCCCCTGTTCTCTGTATTTGTTATTTGAGCTGTTGCTCTCTTCAGAAATGGTGTTTCTACTCAGTTCACTTAATTATAGCAACCACAGCCTCAGGAGGGAAACAGTGCTGACTCATGGATTTCCAATCAACTTAAAATTGCTCTCAAATGCAGCCCATTACAAGAAGTTGTTCTCAGGTTTTTCTCTCCTTTTGAATAATAGCATTTCCTTGATGTCAAGCTTCTCTATCTTTTAACAGCAGCTCAATGTTTAGTTGTTGTTGGTGTTTTTTTTTTACCCATAGCAGTTTTCCATATTTTAAATCTCTTTCTACTATCTGAATTACATGTGCTTATTTCTAGTACAGGTATTTTATTATAAGTTATAAGATACAAGCTGTGAGAAATGTCTTGGCAAGTCAGGTTCCTTAACTGGCAAAGAAGCAACAGGAAGAGCAAACAATAGCATCTTTGTATAGGATATCTATTTACAAATATTCAAAGAAAACATAGAAGATTCACAATCCAGCATAACTCTGGAATGCCTGAGCAATTTCAGCCAAACTTTGTACACAGATGACTCTCTGGAAAAAAATACTCTGGGGGTAAGACACCCCTAACACTTCCCGGTGTGTGTACTCTGTTAAGATACAGCCTGGTGTGCCTCAAAATGGCTTCTACTGTACTGCTGTAAAATGGCTTCTACTGTGCAACGCAGTGGAATTTCCATGGTAACAGCTTCATAGTACTCCACAAGGGGGCTCCCTCTGGTAAGGGGGAGAATCCAACATTAGAAATTATGTTTGGTCTGGACATTTCCCCCCTATAAATAAATATCTAGGCAACACCAGATTATCAGCTAGTAATAGATAAAAGTATAAGCAAGGACAAGCACACACAATCATTATGTCTTGATGATGTGATAAATGCCTTGGGCACAGAATATATAGTGCATGCTCCAACGCATTTACTTGATGTTATTTTTCCTAATATATATATATTCCTCCTCCAAACTGATTTTTATAACAAGTCTTGCAAAAAAATTTGTAGCTTCTGTGCACTGCCAAATAGAATGTACTTCAAAGTTGCAAGACAATACATTTTCCTTCTGGATGTTGCTAGCTGAAGGAGTATACTACATATCTCAGCAGGGAAAATCAAGGTGGGCGATAGACTGGGCGTCTGATAAAATGAATTATAATCCATTATGAAATGGATTATAAATTAGGCAAATAACATTCAAGTAAGCAAGACATCGAGGGGCTGGGGCATCCAATGAGCAAAAAACGAACTGATTTCTCAGTGATTTCTTGTAAAAAAAAGCTTGTGTCAGATGTTTAGGATTGAAAGAAAGAAGCTTTTTTTCATGGACAAAAAAATGAACTAAAACCAATGTTTTACTATCTTCTTTTCAACCAACTCATCCAACCAACTTGCTGCAACCAATGAGCCACAGGATAACTCACCGCAGGACAATTCAATGCTGTATAAATTGTTTCATTCAGTTACTTTTATTATTGGTGGCCATGTTTTCATCGAAATTATTGTAGCTGATGTATTCCTGGATTACCTTTTTTTTGCTTTATTATTATTATTGGTTATGGTTCTGTTGAAATTAATTTAACTTTTGTATTTGTTGAATTGTCCTGCAGCGAGTTTTCCTGCAATGAGTTGGCCATAGTGAGTTGTCTCATTCTGGTCTTTCAAATGAGGCAGGCATATAGCAATAGCAATAGCACTTAGACTTATATACCACTTCATAGTGTTTTTACAGCCCTCTCTAAGTGGTTTACAGAGTCAGCATATTACCCCCAACAATCTGATTCCTCATTTGACCCACCTCGGAAGGATGGAAGACTAAGTCAACCTTGAGCTGATGAGATTTGAACTGCCGAACTGCAGCTAGCACTCAGTAGCCTGCAGTACTGCACTCTAACCACTGCACCACCTCAGCTCTATGGATGTATGGATGTTATCCACATTTCTTAGATTATTTCAGCATATCTTCGGAGTTGGATATCAGTGGGGCAGAAGAACAACTGGAGCCTGTTCCCAGTTTGTGCATGCACAGAACTACCAGGAGAAGGGAACAGCTAAGGAACAGGGTGGACTCGGAGTAAAGCCACAAGTGAATGGTGAATGGCCACTCCCATAGGGAATAAAGTGTGAAAGGGGTGGGGAGTTTCCAGGAGACAATTATTAGAGTGAAGATCTGTCCCTGACTTCTTGCTGTTGTCTGCTACAGAGTGGCATTTGGAAGATATCAGCCTGGCAGCCCTCCAAGCCTGATAAAGGTCTGTAGTTGTGGAATCTCTTGAAAGGCTGTTGGCCGGGACTTTGCTGGAGAGGAATTAACTTTAAACTAAATAAAAGGGGTTTTATTGGGATGAGGAGTCGGCTTCGTGCTTTTGGGAAGCCTAGGTCAGAACAATAATATCAATGGATAATAGAACAGAAAATAAACAATTGAAGATCAGAGAGCATCAAGATTTGAAAACTGAAGTTGAAAGATTATGCCATAAACTGTAGTGGTCCCAGGGTTATGAGTACACTGACAAAATTTTCATTTGTCAACTGCATTTGACACACTGCTTGGATCTGCACATGTAGCACGCCTATACATTACAACATTCTACATTTTGGGGAAGAATTTGATGCACGTAGAAGCCAACACCTGCTAAAGAATGACAGCTATGTCTTTGTGTCTATAATAATAACATTAAAAACAACAACAACAACAACAGAATATGATGAAAGAAATCCTAACGAGCTTTATGAAAGAAATCAGCTCTTTCTCCCTTTTCACTATATTTTGTCTCTCAAGCCCTAAAGGATAGATAAAACATTACGAAACATTAGTCACCAGGACTGTGGCAGAATAAGCCACTGTGGGATGCATTCAGTACTTGGCTGATCTTTCTCACAGCATGTGCTGATCTCAAAGATTAAACTATGCATGTCTAAGGATACACAGATGTTAAGTGAAATTGCAAAAGGCATGCTGATTTCCTTTCCAGATGTCTTTATAAATCCCTGCCATTTGCTCAGTTTTAGAAATTGAAGATACAATATACAGGTAGTTCTCAACTTAACAACTGTTCATTTAGTGACCATTTGAAGTTACAACAGCACTGAAAAACATGACTTATGACAGTTTTTCACCCGTAGGTCCAATGCGACATCGATCACGTGATCAAAATTCAAATGCTTGGCAACTGACTCATATTTATGATGGTTTCTGTGTTCCCGGGTCATGTGATCACCTTTTGTGATATTCTGACAAGCAAAGTCAAGGGGAAGCCTGATTCACTTTTACAACCCTGTTACTTAAGTTAACAACTGCAGTGATTCCTTAACGTTTATGACAAGCAAGGTCCTACCATGTCTCACTTAGCAACATAAATTTTGGGCTCAATTGTCATAAGTTGAGGACTACCTGTATAGTCAATGGCATTTTTGGTCGGACTAATTGATTGAAATAAAACTTTGTGTGAATGCCTTTCTATATTAGAAGAGGCCTGGACTATACCAATATAAAGAGTTCCTTATTTGGAAGGTTGTGAAGGCCTTGCCCATAGTCTGTGAGAGAGACATTATGTTTTAAACCAGTAGAATAAGTTGGAATCCTTTCTGATGTTCTAGCTTTCAACTCCCATCTCTCCCAGATGGAAATGCCAATAGAATGAAATACCAGTTGAAGGGACTTAAGATGCCCCTGAAATCACAAAATTCCAAAAGTGAGCATTCTTAATTCAGCATGACACATTAGAAGACCTGAAGTTAGTTCTTTGAGTATGCAGTATTCATTTGCTTCCAGTCATTCAGAAAAGTCAATAACTATATATTTGTCAACTCTGAAAAATGTATTTGCTTAAAATTGCCTATTAAATTTCCTTTCAGGTTGGGCAACCAATATAGCTTTAGTAGTAACTATGGATCACAATGCTGCTTTCAAATAGCAAGGAAAAATCTTTCCCCCATAGTCTTATAATATGGATACATACTTAATAACAAAATGCATCTTCTAGGTCCGTGATGGTGAATCTATGGCACGCATGCCACAGATGGCATGCAGAACCCACTCTGAGGGCATGCGAGCCGTTGCCCCAGTTCAGTTCCACTGCACATGCGCGTACATCTCCCACTTGCCAGCTAATTTTTGGCTCTTTGCCACACATGCGTGGGAGGCGGGGCGTGCACAGGGGTGTCGTGATGCACATGAGTGGAGCCACATGTGCATGCATGTGGGGCAAGGGGTCACACACACGTGGGGTCAGGGGTCACACATAAGGGTCACACATGTATTGCATTATGAGTGCATATGTGCGCTTTCAGCACACAGCGTTGAATAGGTTAGCCATCACTGTTCTAGGTTATTATGCAAAAGCAGTCTTGTTGATGAAGATTGGAATATCATCATGTTGTTAGGGCAAAAGGTGCCACTTGAACTATCATTTTGGTAAAAGCCACATGAATTTCAGGGTGAAAGTATCTGAGAATAGATGTCATTTATGGGTGGAGGAAAGTGTCGCTCAAGACACGAGAATTAGAAATCACATCTTATTGTCCCTGCATCGTGACTGTACATCTAATTCTTGGGGGCAAGGTGAGAATCACTTGACAAAATAATTTCTATATGAAGAAGTATTTTTGGATCTGAAATTGGCAGCTTCAGGGCCACCCACCATCTCTCAATTGTTCCACTCAGTATAAATTGGGAGTGTTTGCCAGGTTGAACTGCCCGCACCAACATTTCAGATAGCACTGATCTATTCTTGGTACAACAGCCACTGGCCTCAATTTTGTCCTAAAAAGAGCTGTAGATATCTAGGCAAGGAACCTCCACGCTATCCATAGAAAGAAAGAAAATAAGAATAAGGTGTTCTTTGGGGTGGAGTAAGCATTTCCAAATCAGGAATGTGCTTAGACCTATATTATAAAAATTGCAAATTTTCCTTCTGGTCCTCATGCTCTGTATGAACAGATGTTATAAACCAATGTTTCTCAACTCTGGCAACTTGAAAATGTGTGGATTCATTTCCCCATGCTGTCTAGGGAATTCTGGGAGTTGAAGTCCACACATCTTCCAGTTGCCAAAGTTGAGAAACAATGTTATAGATAATAGCCCAATACTTATAAAGGTCTTGCTTCATCTAACAGCAATAACCCCCTCACCCCACTCCTCAGAAACAGAAGAAAAATAAAATTAAAGCTTAGCACTGCAGAGCAATTAGCAAAGGTGTTAAATTAATGTGCTAAGCAGCCTGTGATGTCAGACATGCAATCAACATAGGAGACAATAAAAGGCACTGTAATTAATCATTAAGTGGGACTGTAGGGATATAAAACACAGGAGGATCCTTCATAATTAAATTTGAGAATGGGGGCTGATCTTTTTGTCACTGTAGTTTCTGAAATCCATTTGTTCTTACCTTTAATCCTTTAAAAAAACTGTAAAGCTTGTTATCACAGTTAACATACCTTTTGAAAAGACCTTTCTGGATTCCTCTCCCACCATATTTGCAAGAATGTATTCAAAATGCAGGTGCTAAATGAATATTAGGAAGTGTAATACACCATATTGCTAATAGTAGTAGACCTGCAGTAGGAAGGGGGATGAACTACAAAGTCTCTTTCAACCCTTATGTTTTCTATGATTCCTCTAAATTTAAATCCCTCTCATGCTTTCAAGCGGGATTCATTCATTCTGCTGGCATGATCCTAATAACCATGGTTTGGCAAGAAAAAAAGTAATATATTCTATCATGGAAACTTTCATAAGATGTAGGAAAAGTGTGCATAATACAGAGTTGGGGGATTACTACATGGTAATGTATTGAGTTGTCTACTTTATGGAGAATCATTCAGGTCATGGCTATCCCAAAGGTGCTTTTTTTCTCAAGAGGCAACTAAACTTTGTTTTTCCTTGAAGATGTTTTACTTCTCATCCAAGAAGCTTCTTCAGTTCTGACAGACTGAACTTCTGATGGACTTCGGAACTGAAGAAGCTTCTTGGATGAGAAGCAAAACGCCTTCAAGGAAAAGCAAAATCCAATTGCCTCTTGAGAAAAAAAAGCAACCCCTTTGGGATGATGTTGAATCATACTAAAATATGAGATAAAATAATGTTTATTTAATTTGAAATAGCTCATCCTTAAAAATAAGGTTTTCCCTGGATGAAACAAACATATATCAGATATTGACGACGACAATGAAGGAGTGGCAGTAATAAAGATAAAATTGAGCAACTTTAAGTTACACTAATTATTCTAGATGGAAGTTTGATCTTTTATATTTCTCCTTTCTGAAGGGGAACCCCCAGATGCATTGCAGAATAAACGCATATGCTGAATCATAGCCCCATCCTACTTTTAAAAGCATTTGGCATTTTAAGACTGTTTGGAGTAACCTCTGAGGCATTTAGAATTCGGAGAACAAATTCCAGTTGCTTTTCAAGGCCATCGGTATCTGCCTCATTTGGTGTACAATGTAATAGGATCAGACAGTCCTGACTTTCTGAAAGCTCCTTTGTAATTGCTGTGTCACCAAGCATCACTCTATGCAGAGTCTCTCCTTAGGCTTATATAAATGAAATTCACTACTTTTTAAGGAAGACACTTTAGTCAATGGAGCTTTTCGGCCCTGACATAGACAGATCACACCACAGAAACTCTATGGAGGGGGCACCAGCGTATTTCAGCAGAACAAGAGAATGACGATTTGCTTCCATTATCTGTCAAAATTACTATACCCAAGGAGTGGTTTATGGCTGAAATAACCTCACTATTTGCAAGCATATATGGTACATTAGCAGGCTATTTCTAAGCTTTAGATCGGGTGGCAGCTGAACAATAATAAGGCTTGTTAGAAGTGTGATTATTACAGTACATCACTTAGAATCAGCATTTCTCGATTTCATGCAATCTATTTGTTTTAGGGGATTGTAATTCAATTATAAATATTATAGATGGGAATTAATATTGTTATTAACAGGGCAACTTTCCGTCTACCTAATCCTGAGGCACTCTGCTGGTTGCCAAGGCAACAGAAGGATAATGTCCATGAACTGTTGCCTGTGGATTAAAAAAACCCAAGTCTCTAAGAATATTACATATTTTTGAGAACATGCACATGAAATGTATAAATGTACCCACTGAATTTGCCCATAGCTAGTTACATGAGTGAGCTCACAATAAAGTAAAATAATATAAAATGGGGTTGAAGACTAAAACTTAACAAGAAAACATCTGCTTGGCTCTAATATCTCCACCTAGGCTGAAAAAACTTAAAATCTTAAGCACAGGAGAGTCACTGTCTATCAGATTCCAACTCAAAGGTGGTATTCATCAGGTTCTGACCAGTCCTGAAGAACCGGTAGCGGACATTTTGAGTAGTTCAGAGAACCGGTAAATACCATCTCTGACTGCCCCCCCCCCATCTATTCTCTGCCTCCTGAGTCCCAGCTGATCAGGAGGAAATGGGGATTTTGCAGTAACCTTACCCTGGAGTAGGGAGGGAATGGAAATTTTACAGTATTCTTTCCCTGCCATGCCCACCAAGCCACACCCACCAAGCCATCCCATGTCTACCAAGCGATGCCCACAGAACTGGTAATAATTTTTTTTTAATCCCACCACTGTTCCAATTCTATTGTTCACAATTGACCAAAACTCTGGTAGGCTCTCCGTTTCTGAAATAAGATTGCAAGAATAAATTCAAATTTCATTAAACTGACAAGAATTAAATGCATCACAGAGTGTATTACAGGAAGAGATGAAGTTTTGGATTTTGACTACCAGAACATGAAGCAATAGCAATAGCAGTTAGACTTATATACCGCTTCATAGGGCTTTCAGCCCTCTCTAAGCGGCTTACAGAGTCAGCATATTGCCCCCAAACAACAATCCGGGTCCAAAAGCCAATTTTTCATTCCCAATATCTAGTACATCCAGCTTCTGTACATGGAGGTGCCCATAAAAATCATAGTTAATGTGTATGTAGACCACATGAGATTGAGTAAGTTTGTAAGTAAGTTTAATTTTATTTATAGGCCGCCCAATCCCGAAGGACTCCGGGCGGCTTACTGAAGGGAAGAGAAAGAAAATAAAAGAAGTAAAAATAAAATAAGACAAGTTAAAACGATACAGATACATTCATTTCAGTCAGCATGGACCTCAACTATTGAATATTCATAGCCTCATTAATATGTATAAGCCATGTAAATGGCCTCGCTGTTCTTGTATTCAGCACCTTTGTGCTGGCCAGCAACAGCCTCCTCCGTCCGGATTGGTTAGGACGCGAGGGAGGCTGTTGCCGGCTGAATGCTTGTTTCTGATTGGTTGAAGCCCGAGTATATAAGGTTTTGGCGGGCTGGTTATGAACTGAATCGCTGTTATACTTAGCTTGGAATAAATCCTGTTAGCTGTTCACCCTGTGGTCGCGTCCCTCATTCCGAACCTCTAAACTGGCGACGAGGATGGGATCAGCGATTCCGCGACGCTAGGGTGGAAAGAGAGAGACAGACAGTTAGCTGCCGCCTTCCAGACCGGCAACGAACGCTGCCTGAAGAGGGAAAAAATTTTTTTTTTGTGGCCCTCAGTATCTCTCCCTTCACAACCGTCAGGATGACATCTGCTCTACCTCCTTTTGCCCCCTTTGGTTCGGCTGGAGAATCTTGGGAAGGGTTTATGGAGAGGTTTGAGTGTTACCTGATCGCTTCCAAAAATCAGGCTCAAACCGAAGAGGAAAAATGCAGCTTTTTCCTCTCATGCTGCGAGCCATCTATGTTCGCCTCAGCAAGAGCTTTGGCAGCCCCACGGCCAGCATACAAACTTGGGTGGGACGAACTCATGGCCAGATTGAAGAATCACTATGCACCCACCCCTTCAGTCATCGCTCGCCGTTTTGCCTTCCGCAGGCGAGTCCAAAAACAGAATGAATCCATCAGTCAATTTTTGGAGGCTCTGCGGATGGTGGCTGCCCAGTGCGAGTTCTCCAACCTTGAGGAAACTTTGGTGGAACAGTTTGTGTGCGGGGTCCGCGATGTCAACCTGCGGAGCCGCATGTTCCGAAATCACCGAATTACACTCCTCCAGGCCGTGGAAACTGCCCGAGCCGCTGAACTATCTGAGCAATCCACGGCCGACATTGAGCGGTTACAGATTGCCACACCAGAGCGAGCACCGCCTGACGCATCGCCACAAGCCCACATGGTCGAGGACGACCTGGCTTATGAGGATCCAGAGGAAGAAGTGGTGGCCCAGATGAGGACTGTGCCTAAAAGGAAGCCGAAACCGCAACCTGCAGCCCAACAGGCGTCCGCAGTGCCCTGCCGGGGTTGCGGAGGCCGTCATAAACGCCAGGCTTGCCCATTTTTGAATGCCATCTGTAATCGGTGCAAGGGCGAAGGCCACCTGGCTAAGGTCTGCAGGGCATTATTGCCGGCACCCTCGTTCCTTCAATCTCCCGGCCGTTCCCAGGCACAACCGCGCCGCCAGCAGCAGCGGCCACCGAAGAGGTCGGAAGATTGCTACCAGTCCACCAGTCAACCATCTACTTTTGACAGTACGGCGAGCCAAGCCGTTGCAGGGGCCCGGAAGGTCTCGACCTCCGTCCAGCTGGAAGGTCAGCCGTGCCGGATGGAGGTGGACTCTGGCTCTTCTCGGTCCCTCCTGCCCTGGTCTCTCTTCGCCAAACTGTGCCCTAAAGTGCCCCAGAAACGCCTAAGGCAATCTGAGGTTTCCCTAAGGGATTACCAAGGGAGGGTGATTCCTACGCTGGGATCCTTCCCTATCTCTGTATGTTATGGCCAATTCCGGGGAAAGCTACCCATCCTTATAGTCAGGGATGACTTGCCGGCCCTTCTGGGCCTGGATTGGTTTCCTGCCCTGGGATTATCAATTGGGGGGGTCCACCGGGTGGTTCCTAGCACTCTCGAGGACACCTTAAGGGAATTTTCGGACGTTTTTGACGGCCAGTTAGGCCGTTACAAAGGGACCCCCATATCTTTAAGTTTAGACCCTCAGGTTGCTCCCATTAGGCTGAAAGCCCGTAGGGTGCCTTTTGCCTTAAGGGCCAAGGTTGACGCCGAACTGGATAAGTTGTTGGCGCAGGGAGTCATCGAGCCCGTTGATCATTCCCCTTGGGAGACCCCCATCGTCCTCCCAATTAAACCAGACGGGTCGGTGAGGATCTGCGCCGACTACAAGTCGACGATCAACTTGGCCCTTCAGGCAAACCCCTATCCAGTCCCTGTAGTGCAACACCTGCTCCATTCCCTGGGGCAGGGTTGCACATTCGCCAAACTGGATATGGCGCAGGCCTATCAACAGCTCCCGGTGGATGACGATGCGGCGGCTGCCCAAACCATCGTCACCCATCGTGGGGCTTTCCGTTGTCGCCGCCTGCAATTCGGCGTTTCCGTGGCCCCGGGGATCTTCCAAAGCCTGATGGAGCGGCTGCTCCATGGGCTGCCGGGCGTGGTTCCGTATTTCGATGACGTCCTGATCGCTGCTTCCAGCCGCTCAGAACTCATCGAAGTACTGCGGAAGGTCCTCAGTCGTTTCAGGGGCGCGGGTTTAAAACTGAAACGCAGCAAATGTTCATTTGCTGTTCCTAGAGTGGAATTCTTGGGCTTCATGATTGACGCCCAAGGCATCCACCCTACACCGTCTAAGGTAGCTGCCATTAGGAACGCCCCTGCTCCCACCTCCAAGGCGGAGCTACAGGCGTTCCTAGGGCTTCTGAACTTTTACGCCCCTTTTATACCGCACAAGGCGTCACTAGCCGAGCCGCTGCATCGGTTGCTCGACCGATCTGCGGCCTGGCGCTGGGGGAGCCGCGAAGCGCATGCGTTCGCGGCTGTCAAAGAAGCTCTGACGTCAGCGGCAGTCCTAGTCCAGTACAATGACAGGATGCCTCTGACGTTAGCTTGTGACGCCTCCCCCTATGGAGTCGGGGCCGTCCTAAGCCATGTCCTCCCAAATGGCTTAGAGGCCCCTGTGGCCTATTACTCCCGGACACTCTCCTCGGCGGAGCGTAATTACAGCCAGATAGACAAGGAGGCTCTGGCTGCAGTGTCCGGGATTAAGAGGTTCCATGACTACCTCTACGGTCGGCCTTTCACCCTTGTCACTGACCACAAGCCACTCCTTGGGCTTTTGGCAGGTGACAAGCCGACCCCCCCCATCCTCTCCCCCAGAATGACTAGATGGACGGAGTTCCTTGCAGCGTATTCTTATACGCTGCAGTACCGTCCAGGCAAGCAGCTGGGGCATGCCGATGCCTTAAGCCGCTGCCCGTTACCGGAGACCGACACCGCCCTAGTGCCCTGTCTCTCAGTCCTGTCCATCGCGTCTTCCGGTCTCCCAATTTCGGCCGCGGATGTCGCGGCCTGTACCAAGGCCGATCCGATCCTCTCCCAGGTCGCTTCCTGGGTCTTGAGGGGATGGCCAGTGGACAAAGTGGCAGAGGGCTTCAAGCCCTTTAAAATCCGGCAGGCGGAGCTCTCCCTCCACGGGGGGTGCCTCATTTGGGGGGATCGAGTGGTGATCCCCACCGCGCTGCGACCACAAGTCCTGTCCCTGCTCCATAAGGATCATCCGGGCATAGCACGAATGAAGGCATTAGCCCGTAGCTATGTTTGGTGGCCCTTACTGGACTCAGAGATAGCGGCCTATGTTGGCCGCTGCGACCCCTGTCAACAGTCTAGGCCTAATCCCCCAGCTGGGCCGGCTCGTGAGTGGGAGGCTCCGAGAGGCCCATGGTCACGCCTCCACCTAGATTTTGCCGGTCCCTTTCACGGCCAGAATTTCTTGGTAGTGGTGGACGCTTACTCCCGCTGGGTGGAGCTGATCCTGATGGGCTCCACCACAGCTGAGAGTACGGTCCGGGCCTTGAGAAGGCTGTTCGCGACCCATGGGTTGCCGGACCTGATTGTTTCTGATAACGGGCCCCAATTTATGTCCACCACGTTCCAGGAGTTTCTGGCCATGCAAGGGATTCGACATGCGCCCATAGCCCCGTACCACCCGGCCAGCAATGGCCGGGCGGAGCGGGCGGTCCGCTCAGCAAAAGAGGCACTGGGCCGCATGGACCGGGGCGACTGGCAGGAGAAAGTGGCGGCTTACCTGCTAAGCCAACATTCCACTCCCTGCCCAACGACCAACCGAAGCCCCTCGGAGCTCTTGATGGGCAGGCGCCTACGGACTCCCCTGGACTGGCTACATCCGTTGTATTCAGGGGATCAGCCGAGCAACCTGGGGGTTATCCCTTCCCGTTCATTTAAAGTAGGGGACGCGGTGTGGGCCCGGGCATTTTCGGGGCCTTCTAGATGGGTGCCAGCCACTGTGACTGCCCTGACAGGCCCGTGTTCTTTTAGAATCGGACTGGCTGACGGATCCCAATGGAGGCGTCACCTGGATCAGTTGAGGAGACGCCTCCCACCGCCAGCCGGCGGCCCGGACCCAACCGATGCCGGCACCGCCTGCCCGGGCACCCAGCTTGAGGCCTTCGCCACTCCAGGCCTCTCCTGTCCACAACCGAGAACTCAATCCGGAGGAAACACGCCGCGGGCCTTCGCCACACCAGGCCCAACCTGCCCGAGCGCCCCCTGCCGGGAACGTCCACAATCATCTCAAGCCGCCGCAGAACAGTCCCCACCGAGGCCAAGGGTCCTCCCTCCCGACACGCCTTCCAAACACGACACCAGCACAGTTGACACGCCACCTCGCCCCTACTCACCAGTACAGTTGAGCCCTCCTTCTGGGCCGTCCCAAGAAGGCGTGCCTTGGAGCTACACCCCCTTCCGGGAGGAGCTACCACAAGGAGGTCCTCCTCCGCCGACGACTAGTGGAGAACTGCGCAGATCAGGGCGGGTCCGGCACCGCCCCGCCTACTTACAGGACTACGCATGCTCCACCCGCGGAGCATGCGCGGAACTGGGGGGAAGGGGTATTGAATATTCATAGCCTCATTAATATGTATAAGCCATGTAAATGGCCTCGCTGTTCTTGTATTCAGCACCTTTGTGCTGGCCAGCAACAGCCTCCTCCGTCCGGATTGGTTAGGACGCGAGGGAGGCTGTTGCCGGCTGAATGCTTGTTTCTGATTGGTTGAAGCCCGAGTATATAAGGTTTTGGCGGGCTGGTTATGAACTGAATCGCTGTTATACTTAGCTTGGAATAAATCCTGTTAGCTGTTCACCCTGTGGTCGCGTCCCTCATTCCGAACCTCTAAATCAACAATGAGGTCAACAGCACCAGGCCTGCCGGAAAAGCTAGGTCTTGACAGCTTTTCTGAAGGCCATGAGAGTGGGTGAGGTCCGGATTTCTGGGGGTAGTTCATTGCAAAGGCTTGGGGCAGCCACAGAGAAGGCTCTCCTCTGGAGAGCCGCCAGCCGACATTGTCTGGCTGACGGCATCCAAAGGAGGCCAACCCTGTGGGATCTTACCGGCCACTGGGAGGAATGTGGCAGTAGGCGGTCTTGCAGGTATGCTGGTCCTAAGCCATGTAGGGCTTTAAAGGTAATAACCAACACCTTGAATTGCGTCCGGAGACCAATGGGTAGCCAGTGCAGCTCGCAGAGGATAGGTGTAACATGGGTACCTAGGTACACCCAATATCACTTGCGCAGCTGCATTCTGGACTAGTTGCAGTCTCCAAACGCTTTTCAAGGGTAGTCCCATGTAGAGCGCGTTGCAGTAATCCAGACTTGAGGTGACTAGGGCATGAGTGACAGTTTGGAGTGCCTCCCGATCCAAGTAGGGCCGCAATTGGTGCACCAGACGAACCTGGGCAAAGGCTCCCCTGGTCACAGCCGACAGATGATGTTCCAGTGTCAGCTGTGAATCCAGGAGGACCCCCAAATTGCGTGCCCTCTCTGAGGGGTGTAAGTTTTCGCCCCCCAGGATCAAGGATGGACTATCTGGGCTGTCCTTCGGGGGGAACATCCATAGCCACTCAGTCTTGTCGGGATTGAGCATGAGTTTGTTTACCCCCATCCAGATCCTAACAGCCTCCAGGCACCGGCACATCACATCCACCGCTACATTGAGCTGGCACGGGGCAGAGAGCTATAATTGTGTATCATCAGCGTACTGATGATACTTAACCCTGTGCTGTCGAATGGTCTCACCCAGCAGCTTCATGTAGATGTTAAATAGGAGGGGGGACAAGACCGAACCCTGTGGCACCCCACACTTAAGGGGCCTAGGGGTTGACCTTTGTTGCCCGACTAACACCGACAGCAACCTGTCAGAGAGGTAAGAGGAGAACCACCATAGAATGGTGCCTCCACCACCACTCCTCTAACCGTCGCAGAAGGATACCATGGTCGATGGTATTGAAAGCCGCTGAGAGGTCAAGAAGCACCAGGATAGAGGAATGTCCTCTATCCCTGGCCCACCAGAGATCATCGGTTAGTGCCACCAAAGTGGTTTCTGTGCTGTATCCAGGCCTGAAGCCAGACTGACAGGATTCTAGATAATCTGCTTCATTCAAGGTCCGCCGGAGTTGAAGCACCACCACCTTCTCAACAACCTTTCCCAAAAAAGGAAGGTTGGAGACAGGACAATAGTTCTTAAGAATAGCTGGGTCCAGAGAAGGCTTCTTAAGGAGGGGCCTTGCCACTGCTTCCTTAAGTGGCTGCGGGAAAGACCCCTCCTGTAAAGAAGCGTTTGTAATCCTCTGGAGCCAGCCTCGTGTTACCTCCCTGCTGGTTGAAACCAGCCAGGAAGGGCAAGGGTCCAATAAACAGGTGGAGGAACTCATCGCTCCCATGGCCTTGTCCACTTCCTCAGGGGCGACAAACTCGAACTTGTCCCAGCAAATCTGACTAAGACCCTCCCTCGGCATCTCAGCTGGTGCTGCCCAAGTAGAGTCCAGGTCCACCCAAATCTGAGTAATTTTATCCAACAGAAACTGGACAAACAGCTCAGCTCTTCCCTGCAAGGGTTCCCCCGCTTCCTCACCTTTTAGGAGGGAGCGGGTCACCCTAAACAGGGCGGCTGGGTGAGATTCCGTGGATGCAATAAGAGCAGAAAAATATGTGCATTTTGCCACCCGTATCACCACTAAATGAGTCCTAATAAAGGCTCTTAACAGTGTTCGGTGAGATTTGGAGTTACTAGCCCTCCAGCATCGCTATAGGTGTCTCTTTTGGCACTTCATCTCCCGGAGTTCCTCGGTGAACCAAGGTGCCCTCCTGGATCCACTGCCATGGAGAGACTGCAAAGGTGCAAGCCGATCCAGAGCCTCAGCCGCTGCAACATTCCAGGCTGCGACTAAGGCCTCTGTCGGGTTGTGGGCAAGGGAATCAGGTATCCCTCCAAGCTCCTTCTGGAATCCTTCCGGATCCATCAGGCACCTGGGGTGGAACCACTTAATTGGCTCCACCTCCCTGTGATGGGAGTCTTTCTATCTCTTTTTAAAATCAGTTTGGAATATTTAAGAAAACTATTGCTATACGTGAAAGATCAAAGCCAATTTCATGTTATATATTTGCCACATAAAATTTTGGAAGATTAAAATCTGTCCATATCAGTAGTTAGTCCTCAACTTATGAACACAATTGAGCCTAAAGATACCATATGATCAGAGGGGGATTGCTACCGGTTTGCACCAGTTTGGGCGAACTGGTAGTGGAAATTGGGACTGGGTTGCTGAACCGGTAGGGACTGCAGGCTGGTCATGCCTCCAAACTGGTTCCCCGGTCACTGTTGCTGTTACCGGCTCAGTTTTTAATCATTTTCTCATGTTCTGCACATGCACAGAACAATTTACACTCAACTGCGCACATGCGTGCAATGAAGCACACACAAAGCGAATCGGCAGCAATGCTGGCAGCAACCCACCCCTGCATATGATCTTGTTTGCCATGGCTGTTAAGTGAATCACTCCAGTTATTAACACAGTTGTTAAGTGAACCTGATGTCAGCCTCTGCTTTGATGCTGCTTTGGCTGCCATTGAAACGGGGAGGGGGGCATGGTATTTGGGAGGGGATTACTAATTGTGCTGGAGGAAGATTCTCGAGTCTCTGCTGCCTGTCTTACTGTGCATGCGGAGGAGGTTCCCGCCAAGGCCAACGGCACCGACATTCCATCTTGGTGATGTTTTTCGAAGTTATCTCAGACCTGACACTTGGAAGAATTATGATTGGACTGTAACTGGGAAGCCAAGGGGTGGTGAATGGGTTATTCTATATATCAATTGCTTTCGCGCCTAAATAATCAGTCTTCACTTTGCTACGCTTCTGATCATTTATAATTAGTAAAACTACACTTGATTTCTATCAATGGAGTCTCGTGGTTTTCTTTCCTGATCATCCAATGAAGGAGTGCTGACACCTGGCTTCCCATTGTCTTTGCCTGTCAGAAGATCACAATCAGGGGTCACATGACCATGAGACATCGCAGCTGTCATAAATACGATATGATAAATATGAACCAGTTGCCAAGTGGCTGAATTTTGATTGCATGACCATGCGGATACTGCAATGGTAAAAGTGTGAAAAACGCTCATAAGTCACCTTTTTCAGTCCCATTGTAACTTCAAATGGTCCTTAAACATGCTCAGGCATGAAACACTCTAACCTTCACTCCCAGTTCAGAACCGGGAGCACTTGCACGCAACACTTCTGTACATGTACAGAACCTTGTGCACATGTGCAGAGTGTACGTGTTGACGTCTGGGTGGGTGGGCGGAGCCTCCTGCCATCCCAATACCGAACAAGCTGTTGTAAGTCGAGGTACAATAATTGTCATAGACACATGAAAACCCTTGCCCTGGAATGTAATATTGACTGTTGTGTTCATGTAATAGGTTAGATTAAGATGAAATGGGGCTGGGTAATTTTGTAGTTAAGTGTATAGTGGGAAATCTAATCATTTTCTTAGTATTTGCTTGGTCATAGCATGTGTGGAATTATGCACACGTAGGAACTGCATTTTTACGTGGAATTATGTTAAGCACTGAGTCAACCTATAGTAAACTTTGCCCAGCCATTTTTAATACTGATTCTCCAGGATATCTACAATGACATTTTTTTTCTAGCACAACCTAGAGATACAGAAAATGCAACCTAGGACACTGGGTATGCAAAATGGGCCTCTACCTTTGAGCCTCAATCATAGTCTAAGCCTGAAATAGTGTTAAAATGTTGTTATGTCATTTTTCATATATATAGCATTAGCAATAGCACTTAGATTTATATACTGTTTCATAGTGCTTTACAACCTTCTCTAAGCGGTTTCCCCCAACAATTTGGGTCCTCATTTTAACTACCTTGAAAGGAAGGAAGGCTGAATCAACCTAGTCAGGATCAAACTGCTGGCAGTAGGCAGAATTAGCCTGCAATTCTGCATTGTAACCCCTGTGCCATGCATTGTTTCTAAGTAGCAACATCAAACATCTGTTCAGACCAAGCCATTCTTCATTTCTGGAAGGGCTTCTGAGTTCAGATTGACTTCAGTAAAGTCTTTCTTTACCAGAAACTTAGAATTCAGGAACAAGGAGGTGTCAATCCCACAAGGTAAACCTGACCAGGACATAAAATTCACACAATCTCCTCTTTTCACTACTTTTATTGACATTGGCTATAATAACAGAATCTTGCAAGTTTAATTTTGTGGTACCTTCCCTCCTTATATTCCAGTGAGTTAGGGAGGCATCTACAAGAGCAGCTTCCAAATGTTATCTCATTTCTCAGGGCTAAAAAATATTTCAGCCCCTTTCGTCTGGGCAACAGTTTTTTGCGTATTTCCATTAAGGTCATTTTCTTTACTCACTACACCAGGCTTTTAGGGTTGAAGGCATAGCTTTTGAGAAAATTCATGGCTTTTATTCCTTGAATGACACATTTCCAGTCCACGTAATACCTGAAGCTGCACGCTATGATCTGATTCAATCTATGCAAGAATAACTTCTGACCTTCAAGAAGCCAAGAAATCTTCAGCTCTGTAGCAATTTCATACAGGTGTGTGTGTGTGTGTGTATGTGTGTGTGTGTGTGTGTGTGTGAGAGAGAGAGTGGGGGGGGGGAAACCAGCAAAACTTAAGGATGGTATTAAGGTAAAGGTTCCCCTCACACATATATGCTAGGTGTTCCTTACTCTAGGAGGTGGTGCTCATCTCAGTTTCAAAGCCAGCGCTGTCCGAAGAAGTCTCCGTGGTCATGTGGCCAGCATGACTAAATGCTGAAGGCACACGGAACACTGTTATCTTCCCACCAAAGGTGGTCCCTATTTTTCTACTTGCATTTTTTACATGCTTTCAAACTACTAGGCTAGAAGAACCTTGGGCAAGTAACAGGAGCTCACTCTATTATGCAGCAGTATGGATTTTAACTGCCGAACTGTCAACCTTTCTGATCGACAATCTCATCATCTTAGCTACTGAGCCACTGCATCCCATTATTACATTATTACAGTATTACACTAGTTCAAAAAACACAAAAGGAAAACTTACCTGGATTAAAAAAAACTATATGTGTGCAAGAACATGTTTGTGTTGGGTTGTGCAATGGCTGAGATTCAGGGGGGGAAAGGTGAGTCTCTCTGTGTGTCAACATTTCATCTATTAGTAGATTTCGACAACATTGCCCAGTGCAGAGACAAAGCAGTATGAGAATGGCATCAGCTATCACAACTATTGGAGTTTCTGACTTTCCCTTTCGGCCTTGCAGCTACTTAAGTAGAACCTGTTCACGTCTGTTCTAATGCTGCATATCACAAAGGCTAGAGAGGGACATTTATTGTACAGGACATTGTGTTCCTGCTATTAGTAGCCAGCCTTCTTTCTGTGCATAGCCTTACTTACCCAGACCTTTAAAAAAACTCCAACAGCCAGCCAAAATGATTTTGCACAGCCATCTATAATGAACAATTATTTCTTCCAATTACCTATTCAGTGTTTTCCATTTTAACTATTCCAATGGATGGAAATTAACAAAGTCAGAGCACTTTTAAACCTATTTAGACTGTATGGCAACACTGCTAAAATACCAATTATAAATGCAAGGAAGAATCAGGCATAGCACATCAGTGTTACAAACAAAACTAAAACTCAAACATTGGAAAAATAGGATGTAGAACAGATTGTTAAACTCTTCCATATTTTGGTTTGACTTCATCATATAGGGACGTGGTGGCTCAGTGGCTAAGACGCTGAATTTGTTGGTCAGAAAAGTCAGCAGTTCGACGGTTCAAATCCCTAGCGTCGCGTAATGGAGTGAGCTCCCATTACTTGTCCCAGCTTCTCAACCTAGCAGTTCAAAATCATGTAAAAATGCAAGTAGAAAAAAAAGGACCACCTTTGGTGGGAAGGTAGCAGTGTTCTGTGTGCCTTCGGCATTTAGTCATGCCAGCTATATGACCATGGAGATGTCTTTGGGCAGTGCTGGCTCTTCGGCTATGAAACTGAGATAAACACCATCCTGTAGAGTCGGGAACAACTAGCACATATGCGTGAGGGAAACCTTTATCTTTACATCATTATAATTACCAATTGTTTTAGACAGTTAAAGCTACCCCAATGTAACAGCTGGCCTAATGTAATAGCTGCTTACTGTAACCCCACTAGATCATGACAACAACAGGAAACGGAAATTCTTTATGCACACTCAAGAGCTCCCAGATACAGATCTATCACCCATGTCAGATACTGAAAACACACAAAAGGTATGTTTATTTTACTCTGCAAGGCTGAGGTGGCAAGAAGAAAAGACGAGAAAAGAAGTCAATTTCTCCTAGACTCAGCACAACCTCCAAGGCTAATTATGTCTGGAACAATTAACAAAACCTAGATCCTATAAATATCCCCAAATTTATCTTCAAATCGTGGCCACCTTCAAGTGTTGAATTTTGTGTTTACTATGTTGTTGAATAAAGTCTACCTTCTTTTCAGCCTCAGAATGGGACAGAATTTTCTCCTAATACCTAAACACTATCCAGACCAGTGATGGTTTCTGGACGGTATGGTCCGGTACGGCCATACCGGTAGTAGCCAGGAGCAGCGGCCACCATACTGGTACAGTGGCTCATTTGTCCCGCCCACCTGCCCGCATTCCATAGCTGTTTATAATGTGACCGGCCAATTGCACATGTCTGCACAGCATGCGGCACCTCCACGATCTCCGCTGAGCAGCTGGGTGTCACAGGGCGGTGGCGTGCGCATGCGTGCACAGCGCACGTGCCTGACTAGGACGCCTGGCCCTGTGCGCAGCGTACCAGTTGCGATGGAGTCCGGAACCCATCACTGATCCAGACAGTTTCTCTGACTAAGAGGTTTCAAAATAAATTAATTAACTTAAGTTACATTGCACTGAATTATCTTCTGTGGGATACAGATGATTCAGAATTTTGTTCCAGAAAATTTATGTTGGACATTTTGACTTTGTTATCGGTACGGGGGCTCTAAGTGAGTCAAATGAGATTGCATATTTTCTTGCAATAGCAAATTGAAAAATTAAAATCAGAAATACAGAACAAGAAACAGAGGACCATTACTGTTTTTCTAAGTGACAATCATCTAAAGCACCTGGAATCAAATTTAGATGTTACTGCTATAAACAAAATTGCTTGCACGCACAAACACACACACCACAATTATATGTATTTGTGTGTGTGTGTGTGTAAATCTGTGTGTGTGTGTATCTGCTACTACTATTTAAGAAATAGTGTTCACTATATATAATATATTTTATAGCAGTATATTTTAATACTCTCTGATTATATTTCCAAGACAGCCTTATTTCATATTCTATTGGTGTCCTACAGTGTTATTTTACCTTCAACATATGGTTTGTAGTGAATATCTCTACTATTATTTGCACATCTGTTGAATAATATTACATTAAACTGTTAAACGCATAATTATGTTCAATTATTTTAAGAGAATTGCTTTTACTTCATCTAATCCTCCTGGGCCTTTTGCTTTATCAGTTATAGAAAGTTAGTACAGGATAGCAGATGGTTCTGTGTAATTTCTTCCAGCTAATAAATTTAAATGCCAAATACACCATGATAATTGCACATACATATGCATGTGTGTGGGTAATAAATAAATGTGCCGAGAATGTGAGTGTGTGTAATGCAATGCATCATGCAAATATTCTAATACAAAACTAAAGCATTTCACTCTTTTCGAATTTTCTTTTTTAACTGTTTTGGAATTATTTTTAGCATAGTAATTTTATTCCATGCATTATGATCCCAGCTAAGGTTTCTTGCTGTCTCCTCCTCCTTAATTTCACCCCTCTGGAAGTAGATTACCCTGAAAAATTGGTGTCCTTTCCAATGGCTAAAGAGAGATTTGAACCAGAGGTGGGTTGTTCCTGGTTCAGCCCGGTTCAACCGAACCAACCGGTAGTGGAATTCAGGCATGGGTCCCAGAACCGACAGCAACCCAGGCTTGCCACGTCCCTGAACTGGTTCCCTCGCGGCTGCGATTTTAATGACTGCATGTGCGCAGTTCACTGTAATTTTTTCTGCGCATGCGCCAAGGACAATTTATACTGAACAATGTACCTGTGTGCAGTGCACATATGTGCAGCGTGCGTCTGGCGTGTGTGTGTTGCAAACTGGTAGTAAAACTGGCAGTAACCCACCCCTGAATTGAACCTTGGATTCCCTAATCCTAATCTAACAACTCTATATTGTATATCGTATCTTCTTCATCTTTCAGTAACAACATGAAAATGGATTGCTACTGTCTTATTCTAAGTTATACAGATAGTCCTTGTTTAACTACCACAACTGGGACTGGTGACTCAGTTGTTAAGTGAAGCAGTCACTAAGTGAAACTGCAACCGTGCTTATGATCTTACTTGAGTTTTCCTTTACGGATTTGCAAAGGCTGAAAATACAAGGATTGGTGGCAAAGTCACTTTTTCATCATTCTCGTAACTGCAAATGGTCACTAAACAAGTCAGGGGCTAAATGAGAGATACTTGTGTTTTACATTATCAGCAGAGGTAGTATTCAGCCAGTTCTGGCAAACCAGTAGCAGAAATTTTGAGTAGTTCGGAAAACTGGTAAATACCACCTCAGACTGGCCCCACCTCCATCTATTATCTGCCTCCCAAGTCCCAGCTGATCAGCTTCTTCGCAGGAGAAGGAACTGGAAATCAGCTTAGTGGAGTAGGGTGGAAATGGAGATTTTACAGTATCCTTCCCCTGCCATGTCTACCAAATCATGCCCTCTAAGCCACACCACGCCCACAGATTAATCCCACCACTGAAAGTTTCTGCCCTGTAAGGAAAGGGCTGGGCATTACAGCCCCAGCATTCCTTGCAAGTCTCCTTCCTAAAGTAAACCCTGCCAGCTGTTACTGTATTTATGCTTTTATTTCGTTGAGTTTTTTATGGCTACCTGGCCCTTTGATTAATGAGTCAAGGCAAGCAACAGTTTCGTAATATGATTGCTAACAACAGGAAGCAAGCAAATGTGTTAAGATTCCCAAAGAACGCAGCATAAAAAACACGCAGCAGGGCAAGCTTAAGGTTCTTTCAAGCATACCAACATATTCAGTGCCATTGCTGGTTGCTGAACTCCAAGGTTGAAATGAAAACAACTATGTGTGACATTCCTTGTACAACTCCATCCCTCCAAAATAACACCCTCTCCCTTTCATTGAAGGGCAGAAACTTTTGCATCTTTCTTGAATCAAACATGCAAGTTGTACCTACCATAATCACTGCACATATGCCGTATGTTAGGAGGATCAGATATTAATATAAACGTGGCAACCTCCGTGACAACCGGTTGTGAAATCTGCCACAGAAACAGAAACGGGGATCTAATCTCTCCTTTCCTTCTTTGCGGTTGGAGTTTTCCTTACAATCTTCAAGTAGGTGCTCGTTCTGTTTTGCTGTCCCCTGATCTTTAAGTCACATCCTTAATGAAATGTTATTGATTTCTTTAGTAGGTTGATATTTGGATGTTGCTAGCCTAGCTAGTCTAGTGAAGAGAAGGACCGGAGAGACATGATAGCTGTCTTCCAATATTTGAGGGCTGCCACCGAGAGGAGGGGGGTTAAGCTATTTTCCAAAGCACCTGAAAGCCAGACAAGGAATAATGGATGGAAACTGACTAAGGAGAGATTCAACCTAGAAATAAGGAGGAACTTTCTAACAGTGAGGACAATCAACCAATGGAACAGCTTGCCTCCGGAAGTTGTGGGAACTTCATCACTGGAGGCTTTCAAGAAGAGACTGGACTGGACACACACACACACACACACACATACACACACACACACCCTTTGGGTGGAATCTGCACTTTCCTCTCTCCTCTTCCTCTTCCTCCTCCTCCTTTTTATTATAAGAACTTATTTCTATTCTATCCTAAAGGTCCTTTTTTCAAGAGGCAACTGGACTTTCCGGTTTTTCTTTGAAGACATTTCACAGAAGTTCTTGGGTGAGAAGCAAAGAAAAACCAGAAGTCCACTTGCCTCTTGAAAAAAGCACCTTTGGGACAACCATGACTTGTATGACTGAGAATCTCATAAACATTTATTTCTATTCTACTTTTCCAGAAAGATTTACACACAAAAAAGGAATGCCTGTGGATTTTATTCCACTAGTCATTGCCAATGTTAGGGGGTGATGCTCATCTCCATTTCAAGACCATCGAGCCAGTTCTGTCCAAAGACATTTCCACGTTCCATTGTGGCCAATGTGACATCATGAAGCACTGTTACCTTCCTACCAAAGTTATACCTATTTATCTACTCTGATTTGACTGCTGTTGAACTGCTAGGTTGCCAGGAGCCAAGGTGAGGATGGGAGCTCACCCCATCACATGGTCTCAAACTTGGGCTGCCGGCTTTCCAGCCTACAAGTCCAGAGTTTTTTTAAAAAAATTAAAAGTTTTATATTTTTAGTTTTCAAAACAGACACAACACAAAAAAATCCTCTTTCTTTACATACTGTAGAAAGTGTATCAGTTGGTTACAAAAAGTTTTCGTGCATTTCTTTCATAGTCACCCATGATTCATATTAATTCTAGTATTTTAAATCAAATATATTTGTACATATTACCATCATCCTACCCCCATTCTCGTTTGACTATAATTGTTTAAACGTTCCTTCATAATAAAACATACCAAAACTCAAGACATAACCACATACTGGCATCTCATTTGCTATTTCTAGTATCCCAATAACACTATTCCTTATGGCCTATTCTAGCTAAATAGGCCATGTTGTACCCATACCTACATATACATTATTATCATTATCTCTCCTTTATTTGACTATATCCATTATCATAATTTAGTTCTTTTTTATTAATCTTTATATGTAACCAAACCATTTCTCATCTTCCTTTCATAGGTACCATTCAATATTCATATCCAATTACTACTTGCTATACCAATACATATGTATACATTATTATCATTTTCAATTGTTTATTTAACCATATCTATTGTCACTAAATTTCACTAAGTCCAACTAATTTTAAGTTAAACACTTTCATCTATCAGCCAGTATCTTTCCAGTAGCAAAACAGTCTCATGTCTTCTGCCATTTGTGGCATCAGTCTTCTAATCGTCTCTTTAATCAACTCCTCTTTGCAACTCCTTGTTTATTGATTCTCTCATGTAATTTTGATGCCCTTCTTCTTTTTCCTTAACCAGCTTGTCTTTAATTGTCAGTGTTGTTATCGATGGTGTTACTAATAAAATTTCTCCCTTTAAATCCATAAGTTCTTTGTGGGGGGGTGGGGTGGGGGGGTGTTAACATAGCCTTAATAAGAACAAGAATGTATTTATATACGGTGGTTCTTTTTTTTTTTTTCTTTTTTTTTATATTTATTTATTTATTTCCTTTTTTTTTTCCTTGGTTCATTTTACCTTTATCAGATCAAACAACATTCGAATAAAGGCATACACCAAGGAGGGAGGTAGAGGGAAGGAAGAGGGAGGAGTAAGGAAGGAGTAAGGGGAATGTAAGGGGAATGTAAGGAGGGTGTCTGGGGAGTAAGGGGAGAAGGAAGGTTTGAGGGGAAAGGGAAGTAGGAGGGGAGTGTTAGAGGGAGAAAGGAAAGTTGGAGGGGGTAGATGGGGTGTATGGAGGATGGAAGGGTTAGGTGGGGTTGTGAATGATGAGTTGTGTTTCTTTTTTATCTGTTCGTTTTATTCCCTTTTTCCTTTTTTTTTTCTTTTTTTTCTTTTCTTTTCTTATAGTGAATACCCTGTATATAAATGATTGCAAATGGAATGTGAAAATTGAATAAAATATATTTAAAAAAAAAAATCCATAAGTTCTTTTATTTTTTCTTCTTCTGTGTCTAGCCATCTAGGGTAGGGTTCCCATCCATCTGGTTCCCCTTTCCATATTCCATGTTTTCCATTTCCAGACAGAAACCATTCACCATAGATGTCAGCAGATTTAATTTCTTTGTAGTCATTTTTCTCTTTATTGCTTGGGACTCTACCCTCTATTTTTCCCATTTGATAAGCATTTCCATCCTTTTCATCATATTTTTCTGTTAGGTGCTCTAATTTTTCAAACATTTTCTCAAATGTTTTTGATAATTTCTGTATTGCAAATATTATCTCTTGCAAACTGACAGATTCTCTCTGTTGTTGGAAATAAGCCATTATTTCCAGCTGTAGAAACACTACTGCTCTGACTTGGAAGATTTTTACAAGATTATACCTAGGTTCACCATGAGAACTCTGGTTAAGGATATACTTCAAAAGAACATTTGTATAAACAAATGGTGCTTTAATTCTTATCACTTTCTATAATCAAACTGTGAGACTTTAAAGTTCCAGACCAGAATAATCAGTAGTGAAAGTAAAAGTATTTTGTTTTCAAGACTCAACTTTCCAGTCTTTGAGTAGCAGTTATCTCTCCCTTTGTTGTTACAATTGTTGCAATTCTCTTTGTTCTTTTTGTATCTTTTAATATTCCAAGTTTTTTAAAAAGTCAAATTCTTACATAAAATAGAGAAGAAAAAGTAAAAGACACATGCAGTGATGAATAAGGAGAAATTTAGTCCATAGGTTGTGAAATTTTAGAAGAAAACTTGATCCATTCATTTCAAACGGTTTGCATAAATTCCATCCATGAAAATAACATTTAAAAATTAAAAAAACACACTGACCAAAACCATCCAAAGCTTAATTCCACCGCTTATTTCTTTTATTCTTAGATTTAAATTAGCTTTAAGTTTTTTTATAGGCAGGCTCTTTTAAAACAGGTAAAAATTCCTCAACAGCTGTAAACACTTTCTCTTCAGTTTCCTTTCATTTTGGAGCCGTCCCTACTTCATCAGCCTAGGGGCTGAGCTTTTAACGCCAGCTGAGAGACCTTCTCCTGCATCAATCAGGGACTTTGTGATGTCCCTGTGATCAGCAGAATGTAGTCTTTCTGTTCACCATCTCTATGGGACGGTTTAGGTCCAATTGGACCACCCAGCAAAAAAATTATTGGCGGCGATCTCAGAGCATTGAGATCGGGGGACCATTTCGTAGTGACATAGGCTCCTCCTCTCCCAAGTCCAGAGTTTTAACTGCTGAGCCACCAGGCCATTTCTTTCCCGAAAAATAACATTAACAAAAATCTGATAACATCTTTCTCAAAAATAATAAAGTCATATTAAAATGTTAAAACATTTACTAGAAATTGAAGATCCACACTGAAAGAGAAATGAGCCATAATTCCTTTAAAAAAAGCAACAAGAAACCAAGCAGTCTACAGTATATTGGGGCAAAGGATTGGTTTTTAAAACCATACAAATTGTTCCTTGATGGGGAAAGGCATCAAACAGTAGTCACCACTATAAACAGAAAGCTGCTTTACTCTGGAGTTTAGGGGGTATCTCGGTGGGGAGAGCAAATATATTCTTCAAATGTCATTTTAAAGAGATGATTGGCCAAGCTGAACTATATATATGTATATATATTTAAGGTGGCCAAGTTCCTGGTTCCAGCCATTTAGAATCATATTAAGTAGCAGAAAATCCCACTTATCTAAAACTACATTTCATTGCACACAGTGAGAGCAGTTTCATTCGAAGGGGCTGGTTCTTGCCAGCAATAGATTACCAAACTGCACGACATTGTACCCAGCTCAGAGACAAGGTTTTTACTGGAATATTTAATGAACATGAACAAATATTTGGAGTTGTACACAGCTCCTAGGGGGAAGTAATTAGCTATAGGATTTGCTTAAGAACTCCCAGTGATTTTGCATATTAGAATAAGGTCATTATGAGCCTACCCATGCTCAGCTTGTGGGC
Source organism: Thamnophis elegans (assembly GCF_009769535.1). NCBI lineage: Eukaryota > Metazoa > Chordata > Lepidosauria > Squamata > Natricidae > Thamnophis > Thamnophis elegans. The sequence goes on along the minus strand of NC_045543.1, from coordinate 63,793,619 downwards.
TGAGACTCGGAGATTTATCCCCCATCTGACAAGGTAATTTAAAAGATTATTCCCAGTAATTCTGTGTTTGAAAAGGCAGCTCAGAACAGGACTCAGCCACAAGCGATAACTAGTCACAAGTGTATAATGTACAGATTACCAGGCAATCTCTAGTGCAGTGAAAGCCAAGGATGCTTGTGCAAACGGCCTAACAATCTTTGGCATAGCAACCCTTGTTTCCGCAAGCTGTCTCTATCCAATTTTCCCTCCCAACTCTCCAAGGACATTTTTGGCAGGCGCAGGAGGAGGAAGGAAAGGAGAAAAATGTGATCATGCAGGCGTGCTTGTGCGGCACTAATTGTAAGCATTCCAGCGGCAGGAATGACACTCAAGCCGTTCGGAATCAGTGGATGGAGGTTGACATTCTAAAGAAGAGCTTGCCAATTTGGTAACACCTGGATGTGCTGAACTGCAACCCTCTTCTCCCCTCACACACACACACCGCACTGAAGTCATGCTAGAGGAGGAAACTGTAGAAATGACGAGCCCCAGTCTGTAGGATACTTAGGGAAGGCTGATCTATAACCCAATCCAAGAATTCAGTGTCCTCAACATACAACCACAATTGGGATCAGAAATTTGGTTGTTAAACTAGTCTTGTCTGATTTTGTATCCTCTTTTTTTTTGCAACAGTTGCTAACAAACCATTGCAGTTGCTAAGAATGTTAGGTGAAACTGATTTCCTTCATTGATTTTGCTTGTTAGAAGCCATCTGGAAAGGTCACAAATAATGGACACAGGCAGGGGTGGGCTGAAATGGCTTCACCTGGGTTCGGGAAAATCTGTAGCTTATGTTATGGCTGTTTCAGAGAACCTCCAAATCCCACCCCTGGCTGGCCCTGCCTATCCCACCCCTCCAACCCTGCCCCTCCCCTCCCAGGAGTCTCCACATGGCCTGTTTTGGGCACGAGGTAAGTGCAGGGCCCACGCAGAGACTCAGCGAAGTGGGAAAAATGGGCCTCCCGGAATGCCTCCAGAGTTTGGGGAGGCAGTTTTCACCCCCCCCCCCAAGGAAAGCCTCCGGAGCCTAGGGGAAGGCAAACTCCGCCCATGGTGCAGGAGGATAACTAGGCCACATCCACCATGGCCACACCCACCCAGCAAGAGAACCCATTGCTGAAATTTTTGAAGCCCACTCCTGGTCACAGGAACCCAGATGCTGCAACCGTCATAAAAACTGCCATGTTGTTTGCCAATATGCTGATCACATGACTATAGGAACACTGCCATGGTTGTAAGCATGAATATGGTTGTAAGTCACTTTTTACAGTCCTGTTGCGATTTTGGGCATTTCACTAAACAAATGGTTGCAAATGGAGGGCTGCCTAGATAAAATCCTATATATGAATTCTGCTTTTTCTTTTTTTCTCTTTCAGACACAACTGAGGCCGTGGACAGATGAAACGCCAGAACTGGTTTTGAACTAATATATAAAGCTCTCGTGTAAATGTGTCCCCAGCATTATAGTTAAAATGGATGAAATTGACTGGTTACATTTTATTTGACTGGGAAATTCTTGAAATTTTGGCAAGTAGTAGCTTACTGAGCAACAGCCCTTGAAATCCCCTTGAAGAAGAATGAACAAAATATAGTATTAGGGAAAGACCTACTTGATTTAAAAGGAAGGAAAGGAAGGAAGGAAGGATTTTATCTCTGCTGATGAAATTGGCTATGTTCAGAAACAACATGATTTGTTGAGCCGTGGTGGCACAGTGGTTAGAATGCAGTGTTGCAGGCTGAGTCTGCTTACAGCTAAGGGTTCGATCCTGATCGGCTCAAGGTTGACTCAGACTTCCATCTTTCCGAGGTTGGTAAAATGAGGAGCCAGATTGTTGGGGGCAATATGATGACTCTGCAAACTGCTTAGAGAAGGCTAGAGGTGGTATTTAGCAGGTTCTGATCAGTTCTGGACAACCGGTAGTGGAAATTTTGAGTAGTTCGGAGAACCAGTAAATATCACTTCTGGTCCCGTCCTCATCTATTCTCTGCCTCCCGAGTCCCAGCTGGGGCTGATTGGGAGAGAATGGAGATTTTACATGCCCATCAAGCCATGCCATGCCTGCCAAGCCACGTCACGCCCACGGAACCAGTAGAAAAAAAATTGAATCCCACCACTGGAGAGGGTTGTAAAGCACTGTGAAGTGGTATATAAGTGTAAGTGCTATTGCTATTTCTTTAAAGAGGCAGCAAATTAGGAAGCAATGTTATGAAAAACAAACATTGATTTTGTTGGGGGCATGATAGGTTAGTGGTTAAATATACTCAGTGATTAAAGATACTCAGCTTTCCAAGTGGTTCCAGGTGTGAGACCCAAGCACTAAGCAATGGGGAGAGCTCCCATTACTTGCCTCAGCTCTTGCCCACCTAGCAGTTCATAAGCATGCGGATGCGACTAGATAAATAGGTACCACTTCAGTGGGGAATTAATAGCGTTCCATGAGCATCAATGTGTATAGTCATGGTGGCCACATGTAAACATCTTCAGACAATGCTGGCTCCCTCAGCTAAGAAACAGAGGTGACCACTGCCCCCCTAGAATCAGAAATGACTGGGCAGGGGGAGCTTTTAACTTTTACTTTAAAGCTGATTTCATCAGAGGGGTTAATTTAAATAGATCACCTTCCATCTTGTTTTGAAGTTGGTTTATTTGAAATGGTCACAGAACATGAGGAAACGTTAATCAGAATGAAAAGAAAACTTTTAGGTTTATTCCTTGTTGGCTAACCAGGAAAGGTGAAGGGAGTACAAGAACCAGGTATGAAGGAAGATTCTTTTAATTTTACTGAGCCCGACAACTTTTTGAACTGCCATGCCCATTGTCCCTAATCAGCCTAGGCACATTGTCTACTAATAATATTTTATTTTATTTCAACATTTTATTTCAACATTTCCGAGGCTTGGAATGTTGAAGAAGGATATTAAACCATAACACGCTCCATGAGTTCAGCCATAAAGAGTACCGTGCAAAGTTGTGGGGAGTCTGGATCATTTTTTTCTGACCTAGAAATTTAGAAAAACATAACAATCCTTTTGGAATGATTAACTGAGCTTAGTGGTGGCGAACATATTTCCATCCACTGTCTGCAGTGGGCTTCTAGCAATGAAGGAGAAAAAAAAAGAGAAGAATGAGCTTCTAGCAATGAAGGAGGAGAAAGGATCATGTTGAATGAAATGTATGCTTTTTTTTGGTGTGTGTGTGTGCGTATAAGTGAAAGAGAGCAAGGATGTGTGTGAAGTGGAATCTGCACATCTGACTTCAACATCTGTGCAGTCCTTGGGTGTAATGTCCAATGATAGCTGAGAAAAAAATGTGAGAAGCTCTTTTCCAAAGCACCAGAAGACAAGACAAGAAACAATGGATGGAAACTAATTAAGGAGAGAAGCAACCTGGCATTAAGGAGAATACTTACAGTCTTCCTAATAGTGAGAACAATCAACCATGCAATGGCTTTCCTTCAGAAGTTGTGGGTGCTCCATCACTGGAGGATTTCAAGAAGAGACTGGACAGCCATTGGTCTGAAATGACATAGGGCAGTGTTGGTGAAACGTTTCGGCACCAAGTGCCAAAACGGGAGCGTGCGCACATGCACATGCCATAAACCAGAAGAACAACCGCCCTGCGCACATGTGTGCACTGGCCACCTGGTCTTCAGGTTCCTGGTGCACATGCGTGCACAAAGACCAGCTCGTCTTCATGCTTGTGGGAGTGTTGGAAACCAGAAGAGCAGCCACTCGGTGCGCATGCACACACTGGGAAGAAGGTCTTCTGGTTACTGGTGCATGCATGCACACTGGCCAGGTGGTCTTCACATGTGCACCAGAAACTGGAAGACTAGGTAGCCGGTGTGCATGCACGTGCCTGAAACTGGAAAACCATCTTCCTGATGCACGCATGCGCACTGGGCAGCTGCTCTTCCGGTTTCCAATGCTCCTGCAAGCGTGAAGACCAGCTGGTCTTTGTGCGTGCATGTGTGCCAGAAACCTGAAGACCACCTGAAGACCAGGTGGCTGGCGCACACATGTGCACAGGGCAGCTGCTCTTTTGGTTTATGGCATGTGCATGCGCACACGCTCCCATTTGGGCACTCGGTGCCAAAAAGGTTTGCTGACACTGCCCTATACCATTTCAGACACATGGCTATCCAGTCTCTTCTTGAAAGCCTCGCAAGTGTGAAGAGCAGCTGGCTGGTGTGCCGGAACCCGGAAGAACCATGGGCAATGGCTCATGTTCCCAGAGAGATGGCTCTGAGTGTCACTTCCAGCACATGTGCTGTAGGTTTGCCATCACGGGTATAGGGTCTCCTGCTCGAGCAGTGAGATGACCTCCTATGTCCTTTCCGACTCTGTTATTCTGTGTTCTGAACTATTATTCATCATTGCTCTAATTAACAAAAATCTTTGCTCAGCTGTAGGTCACATTCTCATATATTTTCATTCTTGCCAGCCCACCAAGCATTTATTTATTTATTTATTTATTTCTTTATGGCCAATGTTATCACTACTTAAACTTTCTACAAATAATTTCTATGTTGGAGAGCTTATGTATTTTTAACTGAGCAGATCAGTGCCTACAGCTGAGGAAATTGGCCATGATCCACAAGGATGTATGTTGTAATGAGTTCCTTGACATAATCCTGACATCATTTTTGTATAATAAGAGGGAAGGCAGTTGCCTTGTTTAAACTTTCAGTGTAACTTTAGGAGCGATCATAATAATTTGGGGAACAAATACATTTTTAAAAAAGGAAAGGAAAGGAAGGCAATAGACCCTATTAATGGGATGATACCCAAATAGCTGTTGTTTCTCCATAAAGGAACATATAATAGGAAAATATCAGCTGCAGCATTTATGAGTTTTGAGATAGGAATTGCAAAAATGTCCAGCTTTACTAAAAGAAGCCTGAAGGTGGAGCTGTTACCCCATAGGTCCAAAGTATCTGAATGGCCCTTTTGGCTCCACACGATAAGAAAGTTGCATTTCAAATGAACAATAAAAAGAATTATGGATGCCTATATGAGGGATCGGCTGGAAAGAAGAAAAACTCAATGTGTCAGCCAGCAACCGGCTTGGTGTGGATGACCTTGGAAACCGAAAGACACAAACAAGAACAAAAAACCCAGGGTGGATAGCAAGTGGGAGAATGGTAGGAAAAATATAAAGACTTATTTCTGACATTCTGTCAATGAATTCTACAGATAGCTTAGCACATGAAAGCCTTCAGCTTAATACAAACCAAGAAGTCCGTGAACTCATCCATGCTTTTAATTTGTTTTATTATCTCTCTCGTTCTAAAACCTCTTAAATATCCATGAGAGAACATAAAGAACATTTTTTTATGTCTCTTCCCAAGAGACTTTAAATTCCCAGGGTAATAGGACTATTGTGCTGGATGGACCAAAATGCAAATTCCCGCTGCTAGAGTCAGCATATTATTGACTCTTTTATACTCTGGCTGTAGGAATGGTGTAGGAGTGGTGAAGAGTTCATGAATTATAGGATAAGTTCATAATTTAATAATCCATCTGGGTTGAAAAACAAGGATAGACTTCTTCATTCTTTGTAACATTCTGGGAAATGGACATGGTCTATTTTATCTCATAAGGCAGGAAGAGAAGAACTGCTTCACAGGACTGGGCAGAGAATATGCATTCGCAGAGAGAAGATAATTTGGAAGGTATGGGAGTGATCACACATTTCCTAGGCCCAGAAAAGCCTTTAAAAACTTAGTGTTGGAGTACCCACAACTTCTGGAAGCAAGTCATTCCACTGATTTCTTGCTACTTCAAAAAGATTATTTTCTAGAACATGTTTTATAATTCTTTTACCAGGTTGCTGATGTTTGAAAGGAAATAAGGTAACAACATGGGATCCTTTAACAGTAATATCTTGTCATGATTTCAAAGGAAGTTGAGTCATGTTCAAAACAATCAATATATAGGAAAGTCTCCCTCAAGTTGAGTTTGACTCCTGATGACTTCATCAACACATCCATGTTGTTTCCTTCACAACAACACCAAACATCTTCTTTCAGGACTTTTAATTCTGTTTTGCAACCCTTAAGATTTCCCATCAAAACTCCAACTGGTGCTAACACCTGCTGAGTCACCAATAATAAAAAGATAACAAATGAAACATTATCTTTCCTTCCTCCCTCCCTCCCTCCCTCCCTCCCTCCCTCCCTCCCACCCTCCCTTTTGAAAGTCATTTGACAATATTGGAGGGGAACCTTAAGGTAGAAAAGTCAAATTTGAACATTAATTTGCATAACATCTGCATAATTTGTACACTGAATTTTGATCACATAACCATGGCGATGCTACAATGGTCATAAGTGTGAAAAATAGTCATAAGTAATTTTTTCAGTGCCATCGTAAGTATGAAAGGTCACTAAATGAACTGTTATAAGTAGAAGCCTATCTGTACATCGAATCAACAAATAAAACATATTAGCAGCAATTCTTAAGAGGATCCCCCTTCCACTTTCTTCTTATAGTGCACAAGTGTCAATAATATATCCTGAGCTTTTGGCAAGATCCTTCACAATTTGTGTTGAATCCTTTTACAGATTAATATATTTAACCCCCCGCCCCCTCAATCCTGGGTGACTTACAGCATTAACTGCAGTAACCAGCAATTTTGGCCCTTGTGCCTCATATTGGAAGAGCTTATCATCTTTTTTCTGGTATTAAACCAACCCATTTTTTGTGTGTGTGCGTGCGCCATGCCTATTTAATCGATATTCAATATTTTCTTTATCAAACTTTGGGCTGTTAATGGAGTATCCCACATGCAAGCACTTTGTAATCATTTCACAACAGCTGCACTGGTTATTAATATGTTTCCAGAGATGATTTACAGTAGTAGTGATTACTTTTCAAGCCCTAAATGACTTCCTGCAAATATTTTATGATACCCTTCCAGCCGTATTTGGTGAATAGTCTACAATAACAGCGAAGCACTTAATATATAAAGCCACTATATATATATATATATATATATGTTTTTTTTATTTGTGCTGATAAATAAATAAAGGGAGACTAGTATAGATCTATTTCAAGCTATTTAGCTCTCATCAGCTAGCCATACCCTTACTGGGATTTGAACCTGGGCTATATTACATACTAGGCAGAAATCTTAGCCATTAGGCCACAGGCTCTTATCCGTTATCAGCGAAGCCAGGGTGAAAGGTATCTATTAGATTTTTTACAACCCCTGGTAAGCCCCAATTATGGGAGGAAGCTAACTGCTTCCATCATCTGTCAATCGGCTCGTCACAAGAGTCCATCACGACAGAAACCCAATATTTTTACTGTTGCCTTTGTTATATTGTGTTTTTTTTATTTATTTGTGCTGATAAATAAATAAAGGGAGACTAGTATAGATCTAGTACACAAATATATGGAATAGCTTCCTCCCATACACACACACACACATACACATACATACATACATGCATGCATGCATGCATGCATGCATGCATGATAAAATTATGAAGGCAGCAGGTTTTAAACTGCTGCCATGTCCTTGTATGGCACTAAAAACACGGTGAACAAGTCTTTGATGACTTGATGTCACTTCTGTAGCTTTCTACACTGCTTCTACCTACTTTGGCTCATGACGTACCATAGGGAGAATGGATGGTAACTATTCAAGTTGTTTTGCATGCTGCGTCTTGTACACATGCTGTAGTGTTCACAACATGAGCCTTTTCTAACTTGCACTTGCATTTACTTCTCAGGATGTGCTATATAAATCCAAAATATTTACCTGTGTATGGAATGTAGGCACAGTACCCATGATGCTTCCCTTCAACCCAGGATTGTAATAGCAAAACCAGGAACTTTGATCATCCAAATGTGTTATATGTTGTGGTGTGGTTTTAATTTTTGTACTGTATACTATCCAGTTTCACTGCTGAATGGCTCTATGAATCAGGCATATAAACAAATGAACTGCAAACTCCTAGTTAACTTCAGTCCTGGGGTTGCCCTTTTGTTTAGAAAACGTCTATCAGAGTTCAGGGAATCAGTAAAATATTTGCTCTTCCTGAAAATTTTCAATAATTACTCCTAAAACTTTAAAAAATAATTATTTTATTAATAACCCATTTGGGGAAAAATGTAAGTTGCCATTAATTGGGTCTTATGATTTAGAAGAATTAGAGCAGGGGTATCAAACTAAATTTTATTGAGGGCTGCATCAGAGTTGTGCTTGACCTCAGGGGGCCAAGGTAGGCTGGCCAGGATGGGTGTAGCCAGCAGCTCAACGTCACTTCTGTGTGGTGGGCCAAGCACTCTGGCAGCAAAAAATGGGCTCCCGAGCGCCGTTTTTGGCTGCAACAGTCTCCTGCAATCCTCTGCCAGCCACATGCAGCCCTCCTAAACTCCATTTTTGCTGTGAGAGGCACTGGTCCTTCACTGTTTGCAGGATGGCCCTACTGGCCAGATCTAAACAACCTGTGGGCCAGATGTAACCCCCAGGCCTTGAGTTTTACACCCCTGAATTAGAGCATTAAAGGTGCTACAGGTTGTCCTCAACTTACAACCTTTTGTTAAGTGACTTTTTGAAGTTACCATGGCATTGAAAAAGTGACCTATGACCATTTTTCACACTTACAATCTTCACAGCATCCCCATGGTCACATGATCAAAATTCAGATGTGTGGCAATTGATCTAATGTTTGTTATAGTTGCAGTGTCCCAGGATCATGTGATCACCTTTTGTGATCTTTTGCTTCTCACTTTCTGACAAAGCCACAGTGGGAGCCAGATTTGCCTTACAGCCATGTTACTAACTTAATAACTGCAGCACTTCACTTAACGACTGTGGCAAGGAATGGGACGAGACTCACTTAATGTCTCGCTTAGCAACAGAAATTTTGGGGTCTATGGTGGTTGTTAGACAGGGACTACCTGTATTAAAAACTAGAAGACCAAACAAAAACACGAGGATTGCTTTTAAAAAATGGAAAATGGATGTTCCTCTTAAAAAGCAGGAGACCCAAATTAGAAGCTTCCATAGGAGGCTAGATAAAGAAAAGTAATACAGAAGGAAGAAAAACAATCTCATAACTTAAAGGAACAGTTCTATCTATATCCTCAAAGGGTTACTTCAATGATTAAATATACCACACTACCTAAACCTTCTGCCCCAGAGGACCCTGATTATGTAGAGGATATACAAGGCAGCTACTTGATTATATGGAGTTTATAGGGTTCGGATTTTATAGTGTATAAATGTTCCTTTTTACTGTGATTCTAAATATTGATTGTATTGCTCTCACATGATTTTAATTGCTATGAGTTTTCACCTGTTAATTTTGACTGCACGTGGACCAGGCTGTGATAGTGAGGCAGAGGTGGGTTCCTACCAGTTTGCACCTATTCGGTAGAACCGGTTCGTCAAATCTACCGAACCGGTTAGAAGAGTGGACCCAGAAAGCAGGCCACACCTACAGAAGAGGTTCCAAAATTTTTTGAAACCCACCACTGGTCCTTGGATATGATTATTCTACACTATCATGCTCATATTTATAAATCTCAGTGCCTCTGGGAAAGGTAAGGATGACTGCTGCATTTGTGGTGCAATCAGAACATTGCGTGTGTTGAAGTTGTTTTAACGCAAACCAAAGATGCCTTTTAAAAAACAAGTTTACATCATATTCTTATGCATGCCAGTGTTGTGTGTGAGGTAATTTAAGGTGGTTCTGACAAGTGTCATCGGCATCTTCATATCCGGTCACATGGGTGGCAAGCCACTCCCACAAAGGAGGCCACACCCACAGAGTAGGTTCGAACAATTTTTGAAACCCACCACTGCAGTGAGGATATGTTATACACATAATTTTCATACTGAACAGAAGTAAATTAGCAACAGGGGAAGAAGTAGGATGAGATTTTGAAGCTAAAAGACAAGGTCTCCAAAAATGTTCACCCACAAACAGTGAATGTTAGGGCAAATACTCCACCATTAGTATCTCAGCCAGATTCCACCATATCCTCCAGCTTTTGGGCTAAAGCCACTACGTTTTAGGAAAAATTGTTAGTTAATTCACTTTCTGTTCCAAATATCATGGCTGTCCCTATTTCTAAACACATACACAGCATCTATATGCAACCCAAACAGGAGGGATAGCAATAGCACTTAGATTTATATACTGCTTCACAGTCTTTTCTAAGTGGTTTACAGGGTCAGCATCTTGCCTCCAACAATCTGGACCCCAATTTTACCAACCTTGGAAGGATGGAAGGCTGAGTCAACTTTGAGCCAGTGAGATTTGAACTGCCAAACTGGCAGTCAGCACAATTAGCCAGCAATACTGCATTCTAACCACTGCATCACAACAGGACAGTGATATTTACTTGGAGAATTAATCTTCACTTTCTTCTCATTCTTTGAATTCATAATTAAAGGTACAGTTGACTCTTTGGGGAAGGCTTAAAGTAATAGTGTTCTTGTTGCCATTGAGTTTTTATAGAAAGTGATTGCTGTGTTCCAGGTCAGTGCTCAGTTTTATGACATTATATATTGCAAGGAATACTCTGCAGCAGTTCCGCTTAGCACAAGGTTTCAAGATATATTGCGGTCTTTCTTTGGCCAACTCTGCTAGCATTTCCCTAACTGAAAAGCACACTGCCCTTTGTGACAACGTGAACTGTAATGTGTTTGTAGCAACATCTGTAGCCCCTAGGGAGGGAATATAGACCCCGTGTTGTATTTAGCAGGAACATCTGCAGCCAACTCTTGGAAGATTACCCATGTTGTTCTTATGTATACAGCTGGTGGGGCCAGTCTTTGAGGGATGGCTGACTCTAGCAAACTGGGAGGGTGTCCCAAGTAATGGAAAGCCAAACTCCTTAGTGTAATTGCTTCTGTTAGAATTCTGCAGTGTGCGTAATGAACAATCTTGTTCCTGATTTTTATGTCACAATGAATGAGCTACTATATAGAGGGAATCATCGAGATTTACCAGTTGTGATCATTGGCAGGAAGAAACAAACAGAATGGATAGGCAGTATATAGCAGCACACCACTTGTATCCCAGCATATCAAAATCTTAAAGAATTCTGGCTTATCATTGGGTGTAAATACACCAATGGAATACCCTGATACCATGGTGTCCAGGGAGGGAGGGGAATGGTCGGGTGAGTCAAAAACGTCAAGATGGTAGCATGGCCATGGAATGTGGCACATAAAAAGGGATAAGGCTTTGATCACTTGGTCATGGTTGCTATTTTGATTCTTTTAGCTCCTGCAGATGCCCATGGTAAATAAGTCAGATCAAAGGACAGATAAATTGCACCATGAATTTACAAAATTAGTGATTCTGATGGTAGCATGGTGATCACAAATTGGTTATTATAAGGAATCCAGAGGGGCCAGATGTTTAGATTTGATTCAGTATTTTCATCACCCCATTGAGCCTTTCCCAAGAACCTCGGATAGGCAGATATTGTTGTTTAATGGTATTAAAGGTATGTCTGCACTGCAGGATGTAAGCTGTTCCAAGTAAAGCTATCTTTAGCAATTAATTGTTGCTGATTTTGTCAACGCCAATGGTGTTTAAGTGGTGCTTCAAAAGTTTTGGGATTGTATCCAAAGCTCCTGTCACTATTGGTACTGTCTTTGCTTTCTTTTGCCATAGTTTTTCTAATTCTATTTATAGACCTATTTATATGTCTTGTATTTTGTGATTTTCTTCAGTGCTTTCTCTTCTCCTGTCTTCAGGTACTGCCACATCCAGTATCCAGATATTTTTTTAGTATCTTACCAACAATTGTTATATCTGGAGTGTTATGTGGCAGGTGCTTTTCGGTCTGCATACCAATGTCCCAGTATACATTAGCTTCTTCATCTCTTATTTCTTTATTTTGGTCAGAGAGCAGCATAAAATTACAAAACTGCAAAATTTACAGTCAGTTACTAGAATATAAAATGTTAAAAATAATCAAAGTACCAGCATTGGTATCATAGATGCCCACTATTATTAAATATTTATATTAAGACTAGACAAAAGATGCAACAAATTATAAAATAAAGCATTATAAATATTAATAGATGTCTTGGATAACAATTAAAAAATGAGCACTGAATGAAAAATATCAGAGCTGAAAAAATCGGAGACAGCTATGATGCTGAAAAATTCAGATGATTCTTCCATATTTTCCATCCTGTGCAAATCGTGATTGGGACTTCAGTTTTGACAAACTGGAAGGAGAAGAGCTGGTTGTCCTCCAGGCACCATAATTTCTGCTTGATTCAGTATCTAATCCAAATGTTGTCTTTGGCATGGTAGGGAAAAATATTGAAAAGTTAAAGCTAGTTGATCAACTATATTGGTCATATCTTATCTAGCCTGGCCCACGTGTTATTATTTTTAAATAAACATATGGACAAAATGCTTGAAGCCATGCTTCCTAAATAGCATCTCTGTATTATCAATTTAAGAAGAGTCACTTGGTAGGAGAGTGGTCCAATAAAAAGAATGATAAAGAAGTAAATAAAAAACAGAAGTATAAATTAGGGAATCAAAACAAATGTACATCACTCTTTCCTGACCTGATGTCCTCTGATATGTTGGAGTTCTCCAAATCCTTTGCTCCAGCACAAAAGAACAATAGCACCTTGACCCATTCAAAAGGCATCAGTCTAAGAAAAGTTGGACTTGGTCTGACTTAAAGATTTTTTCTTAACATTCTGAGAAATGCAGGCTGCCTTCATGATAAAAGAGGCTTTAGTTGAGCTAATCATTCAAAACAAAAGATGTACATGTAGAATTTTAGGAGAACATAGCAGTGTAAAAGATGTTCTTCCATACATATTTAATTCATTAACTGCAAAATATAGAAATGGCCTCCAGAGTGAGTGGTGAAAATGCTTGCTTCCCACTTGGAAGTTTGAGAGTTCAATCCGAGGCAGCGGCAGATGTTTTTCTATCAAGGTGCAAAAAGAAAACACCTGCTGCAAACTCTGCATAGGCTACAGGAAGGGCATCCTGCTCAGCTTCATTCAGAGGGTTGCAGGAAGCTGTCACAGTCGAAAACAGAGCTCAGGAGCCTGTTTTCACTGGCACCCCCGACATGAGCGATATCGAGATGGCCATGCCCACATGCCTCCCCCCCCCCAAGGTCAAACACAACCCTGATGCAACCCTCAATGAAATCAAGTTTGACACCCCTGGATTAAATGGTCATTAAAAAAAAAAAACAGAAATGGCCCCCAGAATGACTTAAGTTATATTCCAAAACAGATGAGGTTTACTTTGGCATAAATCCAACTTTTTTCCCCACTGCCACCAAAAAGATAAGCAGAGATCCAACTATGAATTTGTTGCCAATGTGCATTTGTGTGTATGAAAGGGTGCTTTCATTTTCTTCTAAAATCGTTTCCAGGACTTGCCGTGAATGGAGAGCTGCAAAAGGTATCCCCAGATTTTTAATTATTAATAAAAGATGCATTCTTCAGTAGGAGTTTACATTAATAATAAAGACAAAGGCAGTAAGTAAGTCCCACTGGAAAGCACAGACTTCACCAGTAGTTAATTTTCTCCAGTCAGAAACCTTCAGTTGAATGCAGTTCATGCCATTGAGAGAAAGCAGAAGGCCTTCAGCAATCACTAATGAGGTACATCAAAATCCATAATGAATGTGTTTGGCCTGCATAGATTTTCAGCAAAACTTCTCTTTGAAGGAAGAGAAACTTATCTGGTTGGTTATTTCATTCTATAGATCTGTTATCGCTTGGTATGGTCTCCTTGCAACAGTCCAGGAAAGGCTTCAATGAACACTGATTTTTTAAAAAGAATGATGGAGCTTTCAGACTTATGCCATCCAAGACTGGGGCATTAAGATAATAAATAACCAGCACTGTATGTGCTCAGAGCTTTCTTCAGGCACAAAATGAATTAGTGCTTGTCAATTCTGAGATAAAGCAGCAGTGCCATGTTGGCTGGGATACAGAAATCAAGAGTTGAGCCAGGAGACAGAACTGAGAGACCAAGCTGTAGAAGAGGACGCCAATAACCTGTAGAACTGATTAGAACCAGAATGACCCTGTTTTAAACCAGAGAGGAGACCTTCTTATTGAAAAAATACAATGCTTGGACGAGTGCCTAAGGGAACTTCACCTTTAGAAAGATGCAGCTTGTTCTAGTTTCTTGGCAATCCTATGTGACACTGCTTGTTATATTTCATGTCTCAAGCTCCCATAGAAACCCTTTAGTCCACTCCCAACAGCAAAATCTGGATGTGAAAATTATAGGCTTTGCATTTAATTTTAAAATGTGGTTGTCTTTTGCTGTAACCTGGTCTTGGAGGCTCTCTTTTCTTCTAATGCCTTCTTGAGTTTTGTTAGTTCATTTATTTAATCACCAGTGTGGGCTTCTCTGTTCTTAAACCCACAAGTCAGCTCTATGAGAGCAATAGTGAAATTCAGAAGATTGGATGGGCTATGGAAATAAAAAAGTAGTTTAATAGCAATAGTAATAGCACCTAGAATTATATACTGCTTCACAGCCCTTTCTAAGTGGTTTACAGAGTCAGCATATTGTCCCCAAAAATCTGGGTCCTCATTTTATCTACTGAGTCAACTTTGAGCTACTCAGAATTGAACTCCTGGCAGTAGGCAGTGAGTTAGCCTTCATTCTAGCCACCGCACCACCACAGCCCTAATCTTATTTACTAGTGGTTAAGGGATCAGGCTACAAAACAGGAGATTGGGAGTTCAAATCCCCCCCTTTAGTCTTGAAAGCCAGCTGGGTGACTTTGGCCCAGTCACTTTCTCTCAGTCCAACCCACTTCATAGGATTGTTGATGTGGGGTGAATAGGAGGGGAATTTGTGTTGGATGTGCTTGCAATCATGAGTTATTTGTAAAAATAATAAAGGCAAGATACAAATAAAATAGTCACTCACACCCTCGTGACCTCAAGACTGGACTACTGTAATGCGCTTTACATGGGGCTGCCCTTGAAAAGTGTTTGAAGACTTCAGCTAGTCCAGAATGCAGCCGCACGAGCGATTGTGGGTGCATCTAAGTACACCCACGTTACACCTATCCTCCGCGAGCTGCACTGGCTGCCCATTGGTCTCCGGACTCGCTTCAAGGTGCTAGTTGTTACTTATAAAGCCCTACATGGCATCGGACCTGGGTACCTGAGAGACTGCCTCCTGCCAATTACCTCCCAAAGACCAATTCGATCGCACAGGCTTGGCCTTCTCCGGGTTCCATCTGCCAGCCAATGCCAGCTGGTGACCCCCCGGGGGAGAGCCTTCTCTGTTGCTGCTCCGGCCTCTGGAACGAGCTCCCCGTGGAGATCCGGACCCTTACTACCCTCCCGACCTTCCGTAAAGCTACCAAGTCCTGGCTGTTCCGGCTGGCTGGGGGCTGTTAAAGCACCCAGCCCCGTCTTAATTGTGACTGTTGTGGATTTTAAAATTGTTTGTATTGTCTTATTTATTCCCTCCCCTGTTTATTGTGAGCTGCCCAGAGTCCTTCGGGAGTGGGCGGCATACAAAACCAATAAACCTAACCTAACCTAACCTAAAATAAAATATAACCTCCTTCTCTGTTGTCACTAGTCTGAGATGCTAGGATGAAAGTATAAAGGTAAAGGTAAAGGTTATTCTTGAACATATGTCCTAGTCATTCCCGACTATAGGAGGTGGTTCTCATCTCCGTTTCAAACCCGAAGAGCCCGCGCTGTCCATGGCGCTGTCCATGGTCATGTGGCCAGCATGACTAAATGCTGAAGGTGCACGGAACACTGTTACCTTCCCAGCAAAGGTGGTTCCTTTTTTTCTACTTGCATTTTTACATGCTTTCGAACTGCTAGGTTGGCAGAAGCTGGGATAAGTAACAGGAGCTCACTCCATTACACAGTGCTAGGGATTTGAACCGCTGAACTGCCGACCTTTCTGATCAACAAGCTCAGCTTCTTAGCCACTCAACTACCCTAGGATGGAAGTATACCAACAGCAATTGTGTATTTTATAACCACAGTTTATAAGGTAGCATCCTCCAGAGACATAGAGCAGTCATGTCAAGCAGGTTTTTTTTAAACAAACAGATTGCAATAAGGCAATAGCTATCCATATCTGCAAAAGTGGAATACTGGCTGTCAAGCTACTGCCAGAAGTTGGGTCATGTGAAGGAAAACATGGTCCTTTGTAGTGAGTCAGTTAATTGGAAGGCTGGAAATCTCAAAATCCATTTCCAAAAACTCCCAATGTCTTGGGAGTAGCCTGGTCTAATTTTCTACGTAGTTTGTGCTATCACCATTCACCCAGAATGTCAGCCAGAAACCTGGCTGGGATAACTGGCATTCACACCTAACCTGTCTGAGGAGTAAAACTTCAAATTATAAAAAGTAAATTAATGTATAATGCAATCTTATGGTCTTTTAATCTAGAGATGCAATGTCTAGAGAATTCAATTCTTGGCATGTACGCCAATCTCACAGGAGATAAACTAAACTGAACTTCAGTTAATAAAATTAAAGGAAATATAAAATGTAGCCCCTCCCCCTTTTACTTTAAAGTATTAAAATGTACATGTTCAGTGTTCAAAGAGATAAGTGAGAAAACTGCTAGATAACTGTCAGCCTCTCCATA
Organism: Thamnophis elegans; assembly: GCF_009769535.1. NCBI lineage: Eukaryota > Metazoa > Chordata > Lepidosauria > Squamata > Natricidae > Thamnophis > Thamnophis elegans. The sequence goes on along the minus strand of NC_045543.1, from coordinate 63,776,970 downwards.
AATCAGTTAAAGAAAACCCAAAGGAAAATATAAAGTGTCAGAAAGAGCAGACCGTGGACCTCTTCTGGTAAAGATGGATTATTATTTGTCTGGGAAGACCCTTACAAGAAAAATCCTAAAGAAGAAGAAAAATCTTCTTCCAGATGGCCAGGAATATGAAATAAAGGTTGGGATTACAACCTTAATTTAGACTTACATATTGCTTCACAATGCTTTACAGCCCTCTCTAAGTGGTTTACAGAGCCAACATATCATTTTACCCATCTTGGAAGGATGGAAGGCTAAGTCAACCTTGAGCTGGTGAGAATCAAACTGCTGGCAGTCGGCAGAATTAGCCTGCAATACTATTTTCTAACCACTGTGCCACTACGGCTCCTTAAGAGACATAACAGAAATTGTAAACATAGTACAAATTCCAGCCTAGGCATTGCATCTATTTTTTACAGAAGCAAATGATTTTCCTGAAACAAAAGTTCATTAATCTAACTATATTTCCCACAGGTTCCCGGAAATTCTGAGCTGTAATCATAGACTCTGGTGAACAAACGTAGTCCTGTTCTTTTCCTAGAGTGGATCCAGAGATTCGATAGAGTTTTCCCTTTGTTTTAAAAGGACCGAACCTTTGTATTTTATTTTTATTTTCAGAAAGAGAGGTTGGAGTAATCTGATTCTGTATGTAAAAATAGCCATATTTCACTTGAGGAAGTATGGATTCTGTCTTACTTTACTTTCAGCACAAGCGTATGCCTGTTGTATCTGAGCTGATAGTCTGGCAAGCAAACTACAATTACTCTGCTTTGTAAAAAAAAAGTCTTGTAAAATTACTCTAAATTTCAGAAGAGACTATACTACAAGTTTTGACCAGCATCTCTGTGGCATTGCATATGCTAATAGAATAATGATAGACTTGTGGCAGTACAAGAACAGCAATATCGAGCTCCTGCATTAGCTGAAGAAATAACTTGGGCCAGCTCTTCTTAAATTCCCCTATATCAGGGAGTAAACATTCATCATTCTCAGTGATGGAACAGCGGCCTAAGTAAGCAATTTATTAGGATACTTTCATTAACAGTTGGTTGACCTTGGTTGTTCTTGGAAAAATAAGTTCAGTTCTGGTTTCCTACACAGATGGGAAAGCACCAAGAAATCCAGTGGTGGGATTCAATTATTTTTACTATCGGTTCTGTGGGCGTGGCTTGGTGACCATGGCAGGGGAAGGATACTGTAAAATCTCCATTCCCTCCCGATCAGCTGGGACTCCGGAGGCAGAGAATAGATGGGGCGGGGCCAGTTAGAGGTGGTATTTACCGGTTCTCCGAACTACTCAACATTTCTGCTACTGGTTCTCCAAAACTGGTCAGAACCTGCTGAGTACCACCTCTGAAAAAATACCAAGATGATCAACTAGAGATTTGAAAAAAACAAAAACCCAGAAATGACTTTGACAAGCAACATCTATGTTGTTGCTAAAGAAAGTACATACAGGTACAGTTAGTTTTTGATTTACAACAGTTCATTTAGTGACCGTTCAAAGTTACAACGGAACTGAAAAAAGTGACTTATGGCCATTTGTCACAGTTGCAACCTTAGCAGGATCCCCATGGTCATGTGATCCAAACTCAGATGCTTGGCAACGGTTTCATATTTATGACCGTTGCTGTTGGTCAGCGTCATGTGATCCCCTTTTGCAACCTTCCGACAAGCAAAGTCAATGGGAGAAGCCAGATTCACTTAACAACCGGTTTACTGACTTATCAACTGGAGTGATCCACTTAACAACCGAGGTAAGAAAGGTCATAAAATTAACATTGACAAATGTCTCACTTAATAACAGAAATTTTGGGGTCAGTTGCGGTCATAAGTCGAGGACTACCTATAGTCTCGACTTACAAACATTCGTTTGGCAACTGTTTGAAATTATGATGGCAGTGAGAGGTTCAATTCCCTTCCTGACCCGCATCTCTTGCACATCCTTGCTTTACGACCATCTCACTTAGTGATGGAATGGCTTTTAATAAAATCTGTTAGCTTAATAAAATACTACTAGACCCTTCTTGATTTTGGTTTCCCTCAGGCTAACACATCTTGAAGTCACCTTGAGAGAATCTTTAACTGCCACTTTCTTGTTGGCTTTCTGTGCTACTTCCATTTTGCCAAGTCTATAGCAAAAAGCCTTTGAATATAAAGAGGGAGAAGATATATTGCAAGTACACTTTTGTTAAGACAAGTGGCTGTTTATTCTTAAGAGCTAGGTTTCTGAAGGAGTTTGGGGGTGGGTATTAATAGAAAGTGGTACAGGTTGAATTTAGCATCAGCTTTCAGTGATAGATATGTGTTTCTTCGTTAATGTTTCAAAGCTGCCCCGATAGAACCTGCAAAAGAGACAAAAATCAGAATGGAAATTTACTTACAGAGTTGTCAGTCAGTAAGGCAATTGGTAGGCCAAGTTTCTCCTGGTAGTTTAGATTTAAATTAAGTTTAATTATGACAACAGTTATATCACTTAGGTTTTTCCTTAGCGTGCCTTGAGGATGCCTGTCCCTTTTTGAAATATTTTGTCTCTTTGATAAAACAGTTCTTTTTTTGCTTTTATAATCATGCTGATTTTTTTGCAGAAAGAAAATACATTATGATAACCAAGATAATTAATTTTAAATGTCCCACTTTGACCCCCCCAATACTTACCAGTGCAAATTAATGTCCCTTGTTACATATTAGCAAAATAACCACCTTTATTACTTTACAATGTTTAAATGTGTTTTTATCTGATATTTTTATTCGCATAAGTATAATTATGAAAAGAATACTATTTTTCAAAAATATACTTTTCTCAGAAGACGGTGAACCAAGAAACCTCTATTTATTAACTTTTTAAAAATCGCATTTTCACGAAAAACATGTATATTATGGAACCTCAACATTTTATCCTATATTAGGCTACATTAGAATAGACCCCAGAAGCACACTAGGAAATTCAAGGGCATATTGTGCCCTTGAATTTCCTAATGTTGTAAACATCATCTTAAAATGGCTGCTGTGTGAGTCTGGCTTGCCACTTAAAATATGTGTCTACCGGGGGGGGGGGGGGGCTGGCCAATCATAAGACACCCATTTACTGGATGGATGGTAATAAAATGGTGACTTTACTGTCTGCTATTTTTTTCTAATCTTCCAAAAGACTAGGAATCCAGTTTTCTTCTGATTTGTTTCTGGGCAGGTGAGCACAATTCCATTGCCCCAAACTCTAGGGAAGTCAGGCGTGGAGGGGTGCAGAATGTCCAAAGCAGTTGTGATACAAACCCATCCTTTTAGTGCTGCCAAAGGGGAAAAATTTCCAGAATGAAATTTGACAAAAGCCAGGCACGTCTATAAATCCCCATGTCTGCAGCTATACAGAACTTCTTCAGCTTCAACCTCAATAATACATGGGCAAACAATCAGTATAAATTCAAGGTAAACTGCTCCAAACTCGATTGCAGAAAATATGACTTCAGCAACAGAGTGGTCAAGGCCTGGAATCCTTTACCTGACTCCATTGTTACATCCTCTAACCCTCACAGCCTCAACTTTAAGCTGTCTACGTGGACCTTACCCCATTCCCAGGGGTGGATTGCTGCCGGCAGTACTGCTGGTTCGGTGAGCATGCAAATTTTGCTCTGGGTGCGTGAGCATTTGCACATAAATAGGTCTGCGCATGCACAAAATGTTAAAAAATGAAAAACAAAGCTTAAATTTGTGCAATGAAAATTGTTCTGCACATGCGCTGAACCAAAGATCAAGATGGTGCTGCTGTAGGAGAATGGGTTCGGGTGTGTGGCAGGCCTGGGTTGCTGCCAGTTCCAGAAACCAGGCTACCAAACCACTACCAGTTCAGCTGAACCAGTCCGAACCAGTAGGAACCACTGCCCATTCCTAAGCGGTCCATAAAGGGGAACATGCATAAATGAACCAGCGTGCCTCCCTGTCCTTCTGTCTTCATCTATTTGTATTCATTTCTTTCGTTTATATCCATGTTTATACCTGCTATCTTGTGCATGTTTAACAAACTAATAAATACAATAGAAATACAAACTTCGTGAGGAATGATTAATGCCACACTTAGCCAAGGTTTGACTTAGGAATCCTCAAATTGCCCCAAAGAGCAACTTGCAGTTGCCAAAGATTGAAAGGTTCGTCAGTAAAATGTCTTTTCACATTCATTCTTTTCCTCTTATATTCTTATTTTGCCAAATATATTTTATTCATTTTCACATTCAATTTTTTACAGTCACTTATATACTGGATATTTGCTATAAGAAAAGAAATAAAATAAAATAAAAAAAAGAAAACACAACTCATCATCATTCAACATAAAACAAAACCCCACCTGACACTTCCATCCTCCATACACCCCATCTTCCCCCTCCAACTTTCCTTTCCTCCCTCTAACACTCCCCTTTCCTACTTCCCTTTCCCCTCACACCTTCCTTTCTCCCCTTCCTCACCCTAGCATTCCCCTTACACCCTCCTTACATTCCCCTCTTCCCTCCTTGCTCCTCCCTCTTCTTTCCCTTTACCTCTCCCCTTGGTGTATTCCTTTATTCAACTCTTATTTATTAATATTGAGCTATGAGGATAGAAAATAGGAAACAAAATATGATAAATAAATAAATAAATAAAAAAACCAAGGAAAAAAATATAAAGAAAGAAAAAAAGAAGAGACAACCGTATACAAATGCATTCTTCTTCTTATTGAAACTATATTACCACCCACCCACCCACCCCCAGTAGGTCCCCCTCCCTAGTCCCCCCCGACTTCCCAGGGCCCACACCTGGCACTGCCCTCTGTCAAACCCCTTCTGAAGTATCTTGTGATCCTATGGATTAAAAATAAAAGTAATATGAGAAAAAACTAAATAAAAAGAAATTACAAATTATAAAAAGGAAAAGAAAAGAAAAAAAAAGAAAAAAGAAAAAAAAACTCTTTGTATTAAGCTCATCTTTATTAATGTTTAAACAGTATAAATCATTCTATATGTATTTTATTCTCATCTCTTGCTTCTTTGTTATTTACCCCATCTTCCTGTAGACTCTCCAATTCATCTTCCTTAACCTTATATTCAAATAAAAATTTATGCAGATTTATGCAGAGATCAGTTTACGATCTAGCTCAAAATAATCTCACCAAACTTTCCCTTCTAGTAGGATTTAAGCAGTGTGGATCATTCCACATATTCAAATAGTAATTTACACAAGAATCAATTTGCATTCTGTCTCAAAATAATCTCCCCAAGCTTTCCCTTCTAATAGAGTTTAAACAATGTAGATCATTCCGCGTGAATTTTACCCTCGTCCCTTGCTTCTCTGATATTTACCACTACTTCCTGTAATCACTCCAAATAATCTTTCTTAACCTTATTTTCGGATAATAATTTACACAAGAGTCAGTTTGCCTTTTAACTCGAAATAGTCTGATCAGGCTTTCGCTACCTCTCCACCTACCCCGCGTTACCCAGCTCCCTTCCTCCCAAACCAAAGTTCAGTGAAGTTACCATCTCCACTCTCTTCACTTTAAAGTCCTGGACAATTTAAATTAAAGTTCAAACATACAAGTCCCGTGAAATATGTGTTCAGCATCCGCTCCACGCAGTTCAGTCCCAATATCACACCACCAGTATCCAATTCCGCTTTTTCTACTGGAGAGAGACAGCAAACCCCCATTCAATCCACAACTTTGACAAATATTTTGGAATGTCTAATAGGAAAACATCGTAGTCTAGAGACTGAATGTCTTGCAAATTGTTGGGTCTAGACAGGATTACCGTATCTTAAACCAGACAAATATTTTGAAGACATAGCTAAATCCTCGATCTCCGCTCTTCTGCTTCTCCAGAAGGGGGAGAGCTACACCCTCCGTCTTGCAACCATGTGGTCTGCTGCTTGCCTTCCCCTTCGCCTTGTCTTTCCTCTTTTCCGAGTGAGTCAGGAAGTCCCGCCTTCAAAGTCTTATAGTAGAAATCTCGAGCTTCCGAAACAGAATTGAGACGAAATCTTTGATTCTCAAATGTGACCGTGATGCCAGCTGGCGCTTCCCATTTATACTGTATCTGGTGGTTTCTAAGCTCTTCAGTTAGGAAAGTATAGTCTCTTCTTGCTTTTAACATCTGGGATGGTATTTCTTTGAAGACAATCAAATCCTGCCCATCAACTCGCAACCTATTATTGTAAAACTTTTGTATGATCGCATTTCTGGATTCTTTTGTGGAGAAATATATGATTATGTCCCTCGGGAGCTGTCGCTGTTCTGCTACCAACAAATTCTGGTGATAGATTTTTCGAATCTGCCAATCAAAATTAAATCCCGGGCTTCCCACCGCATGGCTGAAGGCCTCAACAAAAGTCTGTTTCAAATTCTCTCGCTCCTTTTCGCGCAATCCTCTGACTCTTATTGCAAATGCCTTCCTGTTAAAATTTATCATAACGAGCTGTTCTTGAGTATCTCTAATTTTTTGTTGAAGTGTTTGGATGTTAGTAGTCAAATTAGAATTAGCCTCCTCCAAGCTTTCCAATTTATTCTCCATTTCAGCGGTGTAATCTGTCAGAGCAGACATGGCTTCAAACGTATCCGCCTTCATTTGGGCAATCTTAATCTCTAGATTATCATATAACTCCAATACAAATTCTTTAATTTCCTGTTTAAAGTCATCAAGCATTTGAGAAAGAAATTCCTGTGTTAAGAAATCTCCAGTAGAGGGCGTAGGAGACAAGGGCAGATTCTTTAAGCACATTCGTAGAAAGACGCTTCGGCTTTGACCTGGGAGCCATTATAAGTAAAAGCTAGAGATAAACAAATAAACAGCGTTCTCGCTCCCCTCAATTTCCAAAAAAAAAAAATTTGTTTATAGATTTTGGGTAGTTAATGAGGAATAGTCTCCAGGAAGGTAGAGCCGGCTAAGTACATCCCCTATCAGTCACCAACGGAGAAAAATCGCCATTTTGTAACACGTTTGAACAAAGAAGCCTCTAGGACAAACGAGGCTGGTGTTTAAGATAGTAATAAAAGTAAAACCTCTCAGGGGTGGGACCCGCTCGTATTAATCATAAATAACTTCAAACAACTTTGCTTTGTCCTGAGGGTGGAGTCTCCTGTCTGGAGCTGCAAAAAAGGCAGCTGAGAAGAACTGGCTGGAGATAAGAGCTCAGCTAACGCTGGATCTAATCTCCGTCCACAGCCAAAAAAAAAGAAGAAGGCTGTGAACTAAGAATAGACCCTAGCCACTGAGCTTCTCCCTGCCCCTTTCTTGCCAAAAAGGGGTGATATCTTTGATCTTATTTAGATATACAGACCAGATCTCTGAGAGGAGCCCCGTTGAGCCCCTTTCGGCGACAGGCTCCGCCCCCGGAAGTCTCACCTCTTATATTCTTTACAAATCCATGCAAAAGCACGATTTCTTTGGAAGTTCAAACAACTTGAGGAGATGGCTTCTTCACTGTTTCACTTTTAAGACCAATATGGATTGTATCGCTTTAGTGAAATCCTGCAGGTGGTGCAGAACAATCTTCAGGCACCATGTGGAAAAAATATGCAGATTCCAGTTAAATAAATGAGTCATTGGAACCACTGACCTCAAAGATTAATAAAGAAATACCCAGGATGTTCAAGACCTCCAAGATCCCTTCCAGCCCCATTCTGTTCTAAGTGATTTGTTTCCGTTCGCTTGCAACTGCCCAAACATCTCAACCGTGTTCACCCCGTGTTCCACATTAACCTCATTAAGCCTGTTTGTGTCTCTACTTTGCGTCCACCTCTCGACCCTCCACCTGCGCCCCTCTTGGTTGACGGTGAACGTCATTTTGAAGTTCGCGAAATACTGGACTCTAGACGGCGACGTAATCAGGTCCAATACTTAGTGGCTTGGAAGCATTTTCCTCCTTCTCATACGGAATGGGTTGACAAGTCCCATGTTCGTGCCCCCTGACTGCTTCGACAATTTTATTCTGCTTATCCTGACAAGCCTTGATTTCCCCCCCCCTCTTCTCTCTTTTATGTTTTTGTTGTTCGTCTGTTTGTTTGTGTTTTCTCGTTTTCCAGGCCTGACCGCCTTTTTCCGGGGGACGGCCGGATGTCAGCCTCTGCTTTGCTGTTGCTTCGGCTGCCATGAAACGGGGAGGGAGGGCATGGTATTTGGGTGGGGTTACTCTTTGTGCTGGAGGAAGGTTCTGGAGTTCACTGACTGATCGGACTACGCATGCGTGGGAGTTTCCCTCCAGGATTAACGGCGTCGACATTCCATCTTCGTGATGCCTTTTGAAGTTATCTCGCACCTGACACTTGGGAGAATTATGATTGGCCTCTAACTGTGATGCCAAGGGGTGAGGAATGGGCTATTCTATATATCAATCGCTTTCGCGCCTAAATGTTCAGATTTCGCTTCGCTATGCCTTTAATCATTTTTAATTAGTAAAAGTACACTTGATTTCCACACATGGAGACTCGTGATCATTCTTTCCTAATTAGTAAATGAAGAGGAGCTGGCAGGACATTTCTCAGGCTTAAAAGAGGCCACTTAGTTATTCATTCCATTCACCCAGAAGAGTGAAGGTGTCAATGCTCTTGGAAACAGGGTAATTTTCAGCAGAAATAGATCACACAGCAAAGCAGTCACTGTACCTGAAGGCTTTAAAAAATAGCCCAAATGAAAACCATTGCATGACTATTACATATTGTCTGGAATTCTGGGACATAAAGTTAGTGAAAATGCATGGTACTAGATTGGGAAGGCCATTTTAAAGCAATGATGGAGATATTGGCAAACTGGATCTCACTCAGGGGTAGGCTGTTAGGGGTTTGCATGGGTTCAGGCGATCCTCTAGCTAGGATTCTGCCCAGTTTGACGAACCCCCAAATGCCACCCCTGGCTGGATACCCTAACCTTACCGGAAATTCCAGAAGTCTAGAAACAGGCCTGTTTCCAACCTCTGGAGGGCTTCTGGAGCCCAGGGGAAGCAGTTTTCGCCCTCCCAGAGGCTCAAAGGAAGTCTCCGGAACCTTGGAAGGATGAAAAATGCCCGCCATCCTGCTGTGGAAGAGGCCAACAAGGCCACACTCACCATGCCCATGCCCACCCAGTAACGGGACAGCAAACCTGTTGCTGCAATTTTTGAAGTCAACCCCTGATCTCACTATGAACAAAGGTTGAGAACATATCTTGCCTTCCACACCTCCCATCTTCCTGGTTCTGTTCCACACATCTACCGAGAGAAAGCTGGACACTTTCACTGGTTGTTTGACTAACTGAGAGTTTCTCATATTGGAGGATAATTTAGAAAGAAGGCACGGTTTCCTTCGATTGTGCACTTCTTTGAAAACAGTTCTGAAACTGGTTTGAACCCATTGTGGCCATGACACAGTGGAAACATGAAGTTCCATTGTGAATTTCAACATGGGCCCCAACACTCCGTCCAGGCACCCCACTGAAGCAATTCTAGAAAGGAGGAATTGCTAGTTGTTGAAGTAACCAAAAGGTTGACTCAGCCTTCCATTCTTCCGAGGTGGGTAAAATGAGGACCCAGATTGTTGGCGGCAATATGCTGACTCTATAAACCACTTAGAGAGGGCTGGAAAGCACTGTGAAGTGGTATATAAGTCTAAGTGCTATTGCTCTTTCTGGAGGAGGAAGAGTTTGAAAAGACAGGGGAAATAGAAAAATAAGCTGAGCTGAAGAACCAGTAGGTCCACAGTTTTTGCTTCATACCAAGTTAGTAATTCAATCCAGTTGAATCACTGTAAATGAAAATAGATGTGTGGGATAAATCTTGGACCTACAAAAAGGAAGGGGAGATTGAGAAGAGAGAAAAGATAAATTAATTTCTTATTTTCCTCATTTTGACAGTTCTATGCCACTATAACAATGCATTTAAACGAGCTTAATGAGAGAAAGGAGGATGAGGAGATGGGCACATATTTTCAACTAAATCTTGCTGGTGAGAACCCGTTGGGTGTATTAGTAAGGTGCCAGACTAGAAACCAGGAGGCTGTGAGTTTTCATCCAACTTTAGGCATGAAACGTGGTGAGTAACTTTAAGACAGTAAAATACTCTCAGCCCTCGGAAGAAAGCAAAAGTAAACCACTTCAGAAAAACCTGCAAGAATTAGTTGCTAGTGGTCAACATTGACTCAAGAGGCATTTTGAGAGCAATTTTGAGAGCAATTTTGGCAGAAGCACCAGTGATAACCAAAGGCAAGATGATGGAAGGAACAGATGGAGGGTTTCAACTCTCTATAAGATATGGAATGAACAACAAGTTGCTAAGAGAAGTCCACATAAGACTTATCAAGAAAATACTTAGAATACAGATTCTACAAATGGCAAGAGATATTGGACTGCACTACTACTGGAAGGATACAGGATGATGAAATGAAATGTTACAATAAAATCAAGTTAAATTTAGTTAAACTTTGAGTATTATGTATAAGATAAAGTAATAATAGTTATAGTCAAATAAATGATTAACAATGACTCTAATGCATTTATATATACTAGATTAATTGTTCTGACCCCCCTCGTTCTACACCAAAGCACGCCGAAACAAAGATACTTCAAAGGATTTATTAACACACAGACAAGACCTGGGCAGCAATCCAGCAGCACAGTCCAGATGTTGGCAGCAATCCAGCACAGACTAACCTTGCCACGAGAGTTCTCCAGCTCTAGTGAATACGTTGACTCCTGCAACGAGCGTGTGGACAATCATTCCTTTTATAGTCTTGAGAGGAGCCTAATTACCACCAGCTGAGTGCAATTATCTCCTGTAACTGCATAACTGTTCCTTATGCCTATTAGCTCTCCATTGCTGGGCATCCAGGACCAACTCCCTTGTCTCCTCCCCACTGCTCCAATGCATGACGTCGGGATCACACTCCCTTGTCTCCTCCCCACTGGTCCAAGGCTCAGGCGCCTCCTGGTGGCCAACCAGCCTCTCTGCGCCCTGTTCGGAGTCGGAACCCTGTCCAGGGTCCTCCACATCCTCCAGACCCAACTCATAGGGCTCCTCGCTGTCAGAGTCTGGTGGTAGCTCCAATGGCTCCTGCTGGGCTACAACAATTAATAATATGAAATTTTATATTAAATTGCAAGGGGACTATGGAGATGAGGTTGAAAAGCTTTTTATAAAAGATAAACAATTTTATATAGAATATAAAGATGTAATGTCATTGGATGATTTTAGGACGATGTAATGAAATGCCATAATATAAATTTATTTAGTAATGCTTCACATAAAAAGAATATAATAATAGCTATACTCAATGAATGTTTAATAATTATAATAATTGTATACATATTAGACTAATGATATTAATAATGGAAAAAATATGGAATTGGAAACACTGACTCAAAAGCCTCCCACCAGTAAAGATGGAACACTCTTAGCAAACTCCTTTCTGTTTTAGATAGCCACTAAAGCCAAAGAGCCAGCACTATACGAAGACATCTCCGTGGTCAGGTGGCCGGCATGACTAAATGCCAAAGGCACACAGAATGCTGTTACCTTCCCACCAAAGGTGGTTCTGATTTTTCTACTTGCATTTTTACATGCTTTCAAACTGCTAAGTTGGCAGAATCTGGGACAAGTAATGGGAGTTCACTCCGTTATGCGGTGCTAGGGATTCGAACCGCCGAACTGCATCTTAGCCACTGAGCCACCGTGTCCCCTAATAGCCACTATGCCTTCACATATTTTTGAAAAGTATTAGGGGGGAATTGAGACAAAGTGAAGGGAATCCTTCACTGATAAAAAGAGTTCTATCACCACCCCAAATGGAGCAATGAACAAATGCATGCGAGTTACAGGGAATCATTGACTTACAATTATTCATTTAATAACTGTTCAAAGTTACAATGGCATTGGAAAATGTGACTTACGATCATTTTTTCATGCCTACAACCATTGCAGCATCCCCATGGTTACATGATCAAACTTCAGATGCTTGGCAACTGGCTCATATCTAGAATGGTTGCAGTGTCCTGGGCAGGAGTGGGTTTCTGACAGCATTACTGCCAGTTCGGTGTGCTTCACTCATGTGCGCGCCTGATGTGTGCTCCGCCCGCATGCGCCATTGCCTATAAATGCACAGAACATTTTAAAAGGTTAAAAATCTTTTATGTCGTGGTGACCAGGGAACTGGTTTGGGGGCCTGACGAGCATGCCATCCCTACCGGTTTGGAAACCCAGTCGCCATTTCCACTACCGGTTCCACCGAACTGATGTGAACCTTAAGAACCCACCCTCTGGTCCTAGGGTCACGTTATGTCCTTTTGTGACATTCAGACAAGCAAAGATAAAGGAGAAGCCAGATTCATTTTACAACAGTATTACTAAAATTAAAGAACTGCAGTAATACATTGTAGAACTGTGACAAGAAAGGATGTAAAATGGGGCAAAATTCACTTAACAACTATCTCACTTAGCAAAAGCTTGCATGTACACTGAGAGCTTATGTACTGAAGACAAATTCTTTGTGTGTCCAATCACACTTGGCCAATAAAGTATTCAGAACAGAATTTTATTGCAATGATAAACCAGAGATCAGAACAAATAAAAACATTCAATAAATATACAATTAAAAATTATAGAATAAAATAATAAATAACAGATAAAATCCATGATAAAATCCAGTCTGTCAATTATACATGGTCTAACTATACTAAAATCCCAATCCATAAACTGTGTGGCCCATAGTCAATGTACAGTATTATTAAAAGGGAAAGGAATAAGCAGTGCAAAGGGTTTGCCACATTTGTTATGTAAAATAGCTATGTGTTTCTGATGAAATCCCAGTATTCAGGGGTGAGCTTCAAAAATTTAGCAACTCTGTCTGGTTGCTGGGTGGATGTGACCATGGTGGGCGTGGCCTATTTTTTGCCTTTCCCAGGCTTCAGAGGCTTTCCTCAAGCTTCTGGGAGGGTGAAAACAGCCTCCCCCAGACTCCGGAGGCTCCCTGGAGTGTGGAAATGGGCCCATTTCCAGCCTTTGGGAGCCTCCGGGAGGTCCATTTTTCGCACTCTCTGAGGCTCTGTGCACTTACCTGGCATCCAAAAAGGGCCTTGTGCGGATTCCTTGGAAGCATTGGGTGGGCGGGGTTTGTGGGTGGGGTTTGTGGGTTCACCAAACCTCGCAGAATCTTTGCTAAGGATCTCCTGAACCCAGGCAAAACCAGAGCAGCCCACCCCTGCCAGCATTTCTATTCTATCCTATCCTATCCTATCCTATCCTATCCTATCCTATGCCTATGCCTATGCCTATGCCTATGCCTATGCCTATGCCTATCCCTATCCCTATCCCTATCCCTATCCCTATCCCTATTCCATTCTATTCTTTCTAACACTAAGGGTTTTTGCCTATGTAATAATTATGTAAGTGGATGAATATGCTTCTATACCTCTTTCTACAATATCTTTTCTTGGCTTTTTCCCAGCTTTCTCTGGGAAGAACGTATTTTGTATACTAGGTAATATTTTAATGGGGCTTTGTATATAGACGTGTTAGACTTGCTAAGAATTCCAAGCAGGTGTAATATGTACACCTGCACACCAGAGATTATGCAAATTGTCCCCAGCCTAGGGACATTTTCCTTTTTAGCTTTAATGGTAGGTTCATAATTGTTTAGGAAACATGTAGAGTATCATTTATAGGCTTGAATAGAGACAGACAGGAGAGAGAAATAGCAGGCGGACACCTCATTTAAGATAGATCAAATATTTTGCACAGCTATAGACTGAACATACATTGGCTTGGCTCCACAAATTTAGTCACACTTGAATTCCACTGTGCTTTCCAGCTGAATGGAAAAGCAACGTCTGTATACAAGAAAACAACAAAGTTCATCTTGACCAATCTGCAGTAAAAAAAAAAAGGTGATTTGAAGTCTATGGAATCATAACTCTTCTTCCCCCTCTGAACTGATTTCTTACATTCTTCAAATTTAGATTTGTATAGCATGCAAGTGCTTGCTAATTACACAAATATAAACTGGGCTTATACGTAAATTGTATTTTAAAAAAAACAAGTTGTAACAGCTGCAACACAACCTCTATTTCAATGCAATAGAGGACAGGGTTTGATTCCCCCGCCCCTTTTTTGTTTGCAACTGATTTAGGATAGAAGAAAATTGAAGGGAGCAATTGTACAAGTAGTCCTTGACTTACAACAATTTCCTTTAGTGACCATTCAAAGTCACGACGGCACTGAAAAAAGTGACCAGAGGTGGTATTCTACTGGTTTGGACCGGATCGCCAGAACTGGTAACGGAAATTGTGGGTGGCTCACCCTACCTGTGCCCCAGCTCTATGGCATCCCATTTAGCTCATTTTTTTTTTTTTGCCAAAAACACATGCACGCAGGTGGCATGTACAGTCACATTTGAGAACTGGTAGGGAAGGTAAGTGTATACCACCCCTGAAAGTGACCTAGGACCAATTTTCACACTTAAAAGCATGGCAGAATCCCTGTGATCATGTAATCAAAATTCATATGCTTGGCAACTAATTCATACTTATGACAATTGCACTGAGATCACGTGATTACTTTTTGTAGTCTTCCAATCAACAAAATCAATGGGGAAGCAAGACTTACTTAACAACTGTGTTACTAACTTAACAAGTGCAATGATTCACTTAACAACTGTGGCAAGAAAGGATGTAAAATGGGACTTCCTGTGGGAGGAGCCTGTTGCCAAGGAGCTCAACGGAGCCCCTCTTAGAGTACTGGTTTGTATATCTAATTAAGATCAATAGATATCATCCCTTTCTGGCAGAAAGGGACAGGCAGAAGCTCAGGTGTTAGGATTTATTCGTAGTTCACAGCCCTTTTCCTTTTTTTTGGGGGCTGCGAACAGAGAATAGACCCAGCGTAACTGAGCTCTTATCTCCAGCCAGTTCTTCGCAGCTGCCTTTTTGCAGCCCTAGACAGCCGACTCCCACACTCAGGACAATGATAAATTGTTTTTAAGATAATACGAGCGGGTCTCACTTCTGTGATGTGTTTTTTTTTTTAACTATCTAAACACCAGCCTTGTTCTTCCTTTGAACTTCTCTGCGCAATTGGGATACAAAATGGCGTTTTTACTGTGTTGGTGATTGAAGACGTAATTAACTTTATTTCCCCGGAGACTGCTACTCATTAATGAGCAAAATCTACAAATAATTTATGGAGAACTGACCAGCTGAAGACACTGTTTATCTGTCTATTCTCAGATTTTATCTATAATGTCTCCCAGGTCTAAACAGGCAAAAAAATCCTCCCCCCTTATGCTTAAAGAACTTGTTACCAAATCGCTGCCTTTGTCTCCTACGCCATCTACTGGAGATTCTTTGACACAGGAGCTTCTCTTTCAAATAATTAATGACTTTAGAAAAGAAATTAAAGAATTTGTGTTGGATTTATGCGATAAAATACAGACCAAAATTGCCCAGATAAATGCGAATATGTTTGAAGTCACGTCTACTTTAACAGATTATATTGAAGAAATGGAGACGAAATTGGAAACTTTGGAGGGGGCTAATTTTAATTTGACTTCTAATATCCAAGCATTACAACAAGAGATTACAGATACTCAAACACAACTTACAATGATAAATTATAACAGAAAGGCGTCTGCAATAAGAGTTAGAGGACTGCCCGAAAAGAAAGGAGAGAACTTGAAACAGACGTTTGTAGAAGCTTTCAGCCAAGCGGTGGGAGGTCCGGGACTCAATTTTGATTGGAATATTCGAAAAATCTATCGCCAGAATTCGCGTGTAGCAGAGCAACGACAGCTTCCAAGAGACATAATTATATACTTTTTCACAAGAGAATCCAGAAATGCGATTACTCAAAAATTTTACAATAACAGGCTCCGAATAGATGGCCATGATTTGTTTGTCTTTAAAGAGATCCCGCTCCAGATGCTGCAAGCAAGGAGAGGTTATACTTTTTTAACCCAAGAACTTAGAAATCGTCAAATAAAGTATAAATGGGAAGCTCCAGTTGGAATCACAGTTACATTTGAAAATCAAAGATTTCGTATTAATTCTGTTTCGGAAGCTCGGGACTTTTATTATAAAACTCTGAAGGCGGGGCTTCCTGACTCACTTGGAAACGCGGAAGGACAAGGTGAAGGAAAGATAAGCAGCAAGTCACTTGGTTACAAGAAGGAGGGAGTTGTTCTCCCCCTACTGGAGAGGCAGAAGACCGGAAACTGAGGATTCAGTCATATTTTCAAAGCAGCGGGACACGTGGTTATAAGGCAGAGGGTTGCCTTTTCTTTCGGGAAGGGCAGAAGAGTAAAGAATATAGACCCAGCGACGTCTTTAAAATACTTTCTAAGCTTTTGGACTGATTAAAACTTTAGGATTTCTGTTTGGTATGAAATGGTAAAGCTGTGTACTGATGAGGAATGGAAAGAAGCATTGCTTATTCTAGACAGATATTATACGGGACTTTTACAAGACTTATTTGAATTTCAATCCAAACTGCGCATGAAGTGTTTTCTGTGAGGAAAGTGGGGACTAAGATTTATTTGAATTGCGGTTTGGGATGAATGGAGTTGGGAAGAGTGGGGCAGAAAGGAAGGTGGAGCGGGATATTGATGAAGGGATCTTGGGATTGAACGAACTGGTATGGATTTTGGGCACACATTTTACGAATTTACATGTCTGAAGTATAATATAAAAAGCTCAGGATTTTAAAGTGAAGAGCGAGATCCTAATCTTATGCAATTTGGGCTTGGGAGGAATGGAGACGTGAAACGAAGGATAGGAAGATGAGTAGCGAAAGTATGAAGATAAATTGATTTTTGTATAAACTAATATTTGAATATAAGGTTAAGAAAGGCTATCTGGAGAGTCTACAGGAAGATGGGGGTAAATATCAAAGAAGTAAGGGACGAGGACAAAATATAAATGGAATGATTCACACTGTTTAAATTTTAAGAATGATGGGAGGCTGAGCATAATGCAAAAGATTTTTCAATTTTTTTTTAATTTACTTTTTTGTTTTTGTTTTTTTCTTTTTCGGAGTGTTCTTTTTATTTTATTTTCATTATTATTGTTAATAAGATATTTTGAAGGTGAATGGTACTGAACTGTGCCGGGTGTGTGACCTGGGAAGTCGGAGGGGGTTAGGGAGGGGGGTTCATTGGGGGTGGGTGGGTGGGTGGAGATATAGTTTCAATATATAGAATAAGAAGAATACACTTGTATACTGTTGTTCCTTATCTTTTCTTTTTATTTTTCTCTTTTTTTTCTTATTGCTTTTTTCCTTTCTTTTTTCTTTTTGGCGTAAGGAATAGAGAAATGCACCATAGTGAGAAGTAGAGGAAAGGAAGAGGGAGAAGTAAGGAGGGAGGAAGAGGGGAATGTAAGGAGGATGAGAGGGGAAGGAGGGTGAGGAAGGCGAGAAAGGAAGATAGGAGGGGAAAGGGAAGTAGGAGGGGTGATCGTTGGAGGGAGAAAGGAAAGTTGGAGGGGGAGAAGAAGGGGTGTATGAAAGCGATAGGTTGGGTTTATGAGTTGTGTTTAGGTTGGGGTTTGTTTTTTTTTTCTTTTCTCACTATTATATTATTATTATTGCAAATATCCCGTATATAAGTGAATGTACAAAATTGAAAATGAAAATGAATAAAACATTTAATACAAAAAAAAAAAGAAAGGATGTAAAATGAGGTGACATTCACTTAACAATTATCTGACTTAGCAACAGAAATTTTTGACTCAATTGTGGTTGTAAGTCGAGGACTACCTCAGAGGTGGTATTCAGCCGGTTCGGACTGGTTCGCCAGAACTGGTAGCGGAAATCACGGGTGGGCCGCCCACCCACTCCAGCTCTATGTTGTTCTATTTAGGCATTCCTGGGGCACACATGAGATGAACCGGTGATAACAAAATGTGAAACCCACCACTGGACTACTTGTATTAGGTTGATTTTACCTGCAAACTGATTTCTTTTCACTTTGCTGGATTGTTGCTGAGAAAGAAAGAAAAACCCTTTAGCTTGTATCAGCTACAATATTAGATTTTTGTAAGCCTCTCCCTTGTATTCACAGTCTTTTCCCCACCCCTGCAATCTGACAGTAAGATAATACATTGCCATTAGCAAAGTAATTATTTTCAAAAACCAAACAAGTAGAGTTATTGTCCAGAAATAAATATTCTGGACTTTTTCCATTATTCTCCATCACTTCTGCCTCACCAAGGATTTAGAAAAGAAACAGGGAGTCCCAAGCAACACATTTTTTCTACCCATGGAAGAGATTGTTGCTTTGAAAACATCACAGCTGAAAAAAGATTTTATTTTCATTGGCTAGGAACAAAGGGAATATAGGAGCAGAGCATGTTTTCATTTTCAATTAGACAGAATATCTTTTGCTCATTTCCCCTTGTATTTTTTTTTAAAGCTGCCATTCTGGGCCCTAAAGAAATACAGTGATCAACAACAGGTTTAGACTCTGAGAAAACCTCTCATTTCAAGAAGCATGACAACTCTACATGGCACATAGAACAAGGGGGTTGATAGTGCCTCATTTTTGCTCATCTTCTTGCATAAAAGGAGATTCTTTTCTACCCTTCCAAAGTGTTGTCCAAATGGGTGAACAAAAGAGCCAGCCATCCTTCCCTCCCTATTTGCCATGTAGTGTTGCCGCATGACTTGAACATTGCCTAATTAGCAAGTGATGGCTCAGTGGCTAAGACGCTGAGCTTGTCAATCAGAAAGGTTGACAATTTGGCAGTTCGAATCCCTAGCGCTGCATATCTGAGTGAGCTCCCAATACTTGTCCCAGATTCTGTCAAACTAAGAGTTCGAAAGCATGTAAAATGCAAGTAGAAAATTGGGAAGCACATTTGGTGGGAAGGTAACAGTGTTCCATGCAACTTCAGCATTTGATCATGCTGGCCACATGACCACGGAAATGTTTTCAGACAGCGCTGGCTCTTTGGCTTTGAAATGGAGATGAGTGCCACCCCCTAGAGTCGGGAATGATTAGCACACATGTGCAAGGGGAACCTTTACCTTTATATAATGTACAATGTGAAAAACACCTTGTCTAGATTTAAGAAACTAGAATATGGCAGCTCAAGCCACAAGATGTATTATGAAATCCCCAAAACAAGACCAAGGATGTCTCTTATCATTCCTCCTTAACAAACAGTAGTCATCTGTATTGTTTCTGATGATGGAGAACACTCACAATCGTCAGACCTATATATATATATTCCCAATTAATTTGGTCTGTGTATGCTACCTTAAACCCATGGAAGAAAGATGGCATATGAATCTAACAAACAAAGCAATCCTACTTTTTAAATTTCTGCTATTTATTTTGGTGGGATTTATTTCATTCTCTAATCCAACTATTCCCTTGTCTTTTGCAGGATGAGGTTGTGCAACTCCGATGTGATAGTGAAGATGGCTGGGTGCACAGAGAAGCCATCAATTTCATCCTAAAAACATCATAATTAACTACAAGTCGTCCCTGACAGTTCCCTAATCCAGAAGGCACTTAAAAACCTCATTTTTTTAAAAAAAAAAACCTCATTGTAATTTAAGTAAAGTCACTTAAAATTCTTTCCCAATGTGACACTCATCTTTATGTAAAACGGGTAAGAGGACTGTTATATTCAATTATACCTCAGCCCTAGAATCTGACAAGGACTGAAACTGCAAGGTTTCTAATACTAATAAGTGCAATAAAAGCATTGTGATTTGTAAACAGGAAAATAACCAGTAATGGAATCCTGCACCACCACCAAATATCTTTCTTAGAATTCAGAGTTGCTTCCTTGTAGCTGCTTGTTATATTCTGGGTGAAGAATTGAGGCAAGGCTTGAGTGACTTAACAGTTCTTTATTTAATACTCCCTGTGAGACAACCGTTTCTACCTGGCTGACACAGCTCCTTTTATAGGGAAGCTTATCAGCCCACAACCAATCAGGAGAGAGTATTTTCCCGCTCCAACAGAGGACTAGACTGAGAACTTCAAATGACAACTATATACAATATACACTAACACTGCTGAATCTAGAGTCAACCTTACCACATTTACTTTATCCTCATTGCTTTCTTTGATTTGAACCAGGACACAAGCTTGCAATTAATTTCACAGCTAGTGTAAAGCAGTAAAGTGAATGTTGCACACCTAACCATGGGGCCTTATAAAAAAAAACACATTTTAAACCTCCATTGTATTCTAGGGAATAATGCATTTTTTCTGAATAGAGAATGGCAAATATTTCCTAAAATCCCCTTTCTCTGCTGTGTTCCATTGGTAAAGAATCATTTTGGAATGAGTCCAAACTGAGTCACAGTTCTTAATTGTCTTTTCAATCCATGGAAGGTAATTTCATTTATGATTAATGTGACTGTGGACACTTTTAGCACAATCCTATGCATTTCTTTTTGAAGTAAGCCCAATTAATTTTCATACCACAGAGGTTTACAATTTTAACAGTAGTTTCAAATGTGCCAAATATACTAGATGTTCATCCAACTGTGTTTAACTAAAAGTTCTCAGTGACCAACTTGCCTCTCTAAGTTTAGAGTATTCGGGGGGTGGGGTGAGAACGCAGCTTGCCTATAGAAGTTCATTAAGTGTGATCCTTGATCGCAAAAAAATGTAGTTAAATGGACTGATGATCTTATCTAGTTTGTTAATGAAATGTCTGCAAGAAAACCATCAAGCTCAGAGAGTACCAAGGGACCATGCAGTTCAAAACTGCAAATATTCTCTTCTATCAGTGCAGTTAACCTCTTACTTTTCTGGCAAACAGGCTGATCAACTTGATCCTTGACCGTGGCGAAGCCAGAAAGCTGCAGTGCAGTGTTTCTCAAATTTGGCAGCTTGAAGACAAGTGGACTTCAACTCCCAGGATTCCCCTACCAGCAAGGGTGAGATTCAGCTGGTTTGGACCGGTCTGGGTGAACCAGATGCCAATTTTACATCTGGTTTGCTATACCAGTAGTTGAAAGGCCTGATTGGCCCAGCCCACCATGCTCTACCCCTGCCAGGAGTCTCCACGCAGCCCTTTTTGGATGCCAGGTAAGTGCAGGGCCTGCATGGAAGCTCTGAGAGGGCGAACAATGGGCATTCCTGGAATTTCCGGAAGTCTGGAAATGGGCCCGTTTCTGGCTTCCGAAAGGCATCTGGAACCCGGAGGAGGTAGTTTTTGCCATCCCAGAGAGGAGAGAGTGAAAATGCCCCTCCCCATGGTGCAGGAGGCCAAGTAGGACATGCCCACCATGGCCACATCCATCCAGCAACCAGGCAGAGAACTGGTTCCTAAATTTTTCAATCCCACCCCTGCCTGCCTACCTTGTATTCATTAAGTCTTTATGATTAGGGACTTTCTAAACTGTCTGCTTCTTTCTTTACCTTTTCATTGACAGCTTAGAATTACATTATTTAATTTACTTCCCAATCCCAACAAATGGCTGCAGTTCAGCCCCTTCAAACCTATGTTCACTATAATCTGTAGACCCCATGATTCATCATAGGTTTCTGTGACAAAATTGGACAAGCCCATCATTGTCAATTCTATTTTATTGCTAGTGAAAATAAAGATTCATTGGAGAACTATTACAGTTGAAAAAACAGTCTTTCTAATGTCCCAAAAGTGTTTTTTCACATTCTTGGATGAGAAGCAAAATGGCTTCAAGGAAAAACAAAGAAAAGAGACAGGTGCCTCTTGAAAAAGCACCTGTCAGAGTTGCAGGGTAATAGACCCATAGCAAGCAAAACTCAAAGTAGGTAGATTCCTCAAAGAATAGCTTTATTGGATATATCATATTGGTATAGATCTGGTGAAAACCGACTCTGAGGGTTCCGGTGGTTTTCACCCAATTAAAAGCAACAGTTTTTCACTTTCTCAAAACAATCAGTCACATGGTCCAATTCACAGCTCCGTCCAGTAACATCACTCCTCCTTCCTTGGACATTCTCACTTCCTCAGGTGTGAGAATGTCCTTGGTTCCCAAGAGAAAGTATTTTGTTTTGGCTACAAACTCTGAACTATCTCAATTCCCCCCCTCCCCAACCCTCAGCTCCAGTGTGGCAACACTGAAGCTCCAAGATGACTTTGTCCAGGTCAACTTCAGGGTTGATAGCACCTTTGGGACAACCATGACCTGGATGACTGAGAATCACCAAAGTCAGTCTTTCTGATGCTGGAAAAAGTAAGCTCAGATACAATGCATGTAGGTCTAAGTACATTTTATTACCCTTTTTTCCTGTAATTTTTGTTGCATGTGCCAATAAAGTTAAATCTCTCCCCCTCCCCCTCCCCCATTTGCCCTCCTTCCCAGTTATACTCATCCTCCTTTGTGTGTTGACTTTCCTCTATCCCTTTAGACTTTCCTCTATCCCTTTAGCAATCCTGTTCAAGTTTGCTAGGAAGGTGGAGAATGGATGTGCAAATGGATTGGATGAGTATACGGGAATAATTGCATATATGAATAGCCGCAGGTAGGGCTCCTACAAAGATGAGGGGAATCAAATTATTTTCCAAAGCGCCAAAAGGCAAGACGAGAAACAATGGATGGAAACTAACCAAGAAAAGAAGCAATGTAAAACTAAGGAGAAAGGTTTCACTCTCCCTAGGCTCCTAGAAAGCCTCTGGTGCCTGGGAAGGTGAAAAAACCATGACAAAGCAGGGTGGATGGGTTTGATGCTGATTGTGTGCATGCGCGTGTGCTGGGGGGTGTCACACGCATAGCATTATGGGTGTGGCACGCCAGCACATGCCCCCCGCCATGTGCTTCCCCCGCTTTTGGCACGGCAGCCAAAAAAGGTTTCCCATCACTGTTCTATATATTTCTTTCCTTCCCAATTTCCCTTTATAAAAACTTTGTTACCCTATAAACAAAGTTACTCCTGTTTTGGGATGAAGCTATACCTCCTTGAGAATTTTCATATTTCCCCACAATAAGGGAAAGTATTTTAGAAGTAACAAACATAAAAATGGCTCTTCTATAATTGTGTCGCTAATTAAGTCCAATATTTCATTCTGGCATCACTCTCTGCCATATTATCAAAAAAGCATCAACATTTCTTAAATGAGAATAAAAGGCCAAATCTTTGGGGCAGTGGTTAAAAACCGTCTCTGGACCTAGCCATTTTGAGCAACTATCATCCAGTCTCCAACCTCCCCTTTGTAGGGAAGGTTGTTGAGAAAGTGGTGGCCTCTCAACTCCGACGGTCCTTGGATGAAACCGATTATCTGGATCCCTTTCAGTCCAGTTTCAGGCCTGGTTACAGCATGGAAACTGCTTTGGTCGCGCTGATCAATGATCTCTGGCGAGCCAGGGATAGGGGTTACTCCTCTATCCTAGTGCTCCTTGACCTCTCAGCGGCCTTCGATACCATCGACCATGGTATCCTTCTGCGACGGTTACGGGAGGTGGGAGTGGGAGGTACCGTCCTACGGTGGTTCTCCTCCTACCTCTCGGACAGGTCGCAGTCAGTGTTGGTCGGAGGGCAGAGGTCGACCCCTAGGCCCCTCAATTATGGGGTGCCGCAGGGTTCAGTCCTGTCCCCCCTCCTATTTAGATTTAGATTTAGATTTAGATTTTATTGGAAATTTATATGCCGCCCTTTTCCCTGAGGGGACTCAGGGCGGCTTACAACAGTGAAGGGAAGGGAGTGCAAGACAAGACTTAAAAAGAAAGGAATCGTGATTAAAAGAAAATTGATCATAAAAACACAACATTCACTCAACATTCGGGTGGGGTGAGAGTAATCCTATCCCCAGGCCTGACGGGATAGCCAGTTCTTAAGGGCTGTGCGGAAGGCCTGGACTGTGGTGAGGGTACGGATCTCCACGGGGAGGTTGTTCCATAATGTCGGAGCAGCAACCGAGAAGGCTCTCCTCCGCGTAGTCGCCAGTCGGCACTGACTGGCGGATGGAATTCGGAGGAGGCCTACTCTGTGCGATCTGATGGGACGCAGGGAGGTGATTGGCAGGAGGCGGTCTCTCAAATAGTCAGATCCACTACCATGGAGCGCTTTATAGGTGGTAAGTAAGACCTTGAAGTGCACCCGACGATCAACAGGTAGCCAGCGCAGCTCACGGAGGATTGGTGTTATATGGGCGAACCGTGGTGCGCCCATGATCACTCGCGCGGCCGCGTTCTGGACTAGCTGAAGTCGCCGGATGCTCTTCAAGGGCAGCCCCATGTAGAGCACATTGCAGTATTCCAGCCTAGAGATCACAAGGGCTCGAGTGACTGTTGTGAGAGCCTCCCGGTTCAGGTAGGGCCGCAACTGGCGCACCAGGCGAACCTGGGCAAATGCCCCCCTGGTCACAGCCGACAAGTGGTGGTCAAAACTCAGCTGTGGATCCAGGAGGACTCCCAAGTTGCGGACCCTATCTGAGGGGGATAAGTTTTGCCCCCCCAGCCTGATTGGTGGAACGTTAGCCAAATTTTTGGGAGGAAAGCACAACAGCCACTCGGTCTTTTCCGGGTTGAGTACCAGTTTGTTAGCTCTCATCCATTTAACATCTACATGAAGCCCCTGGGTGAGATCATACGATGGCACGGGATTAAATACCATCAATATGTGGACGACACTCAATTGTATCTGTCCGCCCCGTGCCAACTCAGTGAAGCAGTAGAAGTGATGTGTCAAGGCCTGGAGGCTGTTAGGGTCTGGATGGGAGTGAACAAGCTTGCACTCAATCCCGACAAGACTGAGTGGCTATTGGTGCTCCCTCCCAAAAATGGTCCAGCTATTCCATCCCTTAGCCTGGGGGCATGAAACCATATGCCCCTCAGAGAGGGTTCGCAACTTGGGAGTCCTCCTGGATCCACAGTTGACGTTATAACATCATTTGTTGGCTGTGACCAGGGGGACCTTTGCCCAGGTCCGCCTGGTGCACCAAATTGCAACCCTACCTGGACCGGGAGGCCCTTTGGATAGTCACTCACACCCTCGTGACCTCAAGACTGGATTATTGTAATGCACTCTACATGGGGCTGCCCTTGAAGAGTGTTTGAAGACTTCAGTTAGTCCAGAACGCAGCCACGCCTGCGATCGTGGGTGCACCTAGGTACACCCACATTACACCTATCCTCCGCGAGCTGCACTGGCTACCCATTGGTCTCTGGACGTGCCTCAAGGTGCTAGTCGTTACTTATAAAGCCCTTCATGGCATCGGACCTGGGTACCTGAGAGACCGCCTCCTGCCAATTACCTCCCAAAGACCGATTCGATCGCACAGACTAGGCCTTCTCCGGATTCCATCTGCCAGCCAATGTCAGCTGGCGACCCCCCAGGGGAGAGCCTTCTCTGTTGCAGCGCCGGCCCTCTGGAATGAGCTCCCCGTGGAGATCCGGACCCTTACAACCCTCCAGGCCTTCCGTAAAGCCACTAAGTCCTGGCTGCTCCAGCAGGCTGGGGGCTGTTGAAGTATCCAGCCCCACGGCAATCTATGAATGTTGTTGTATTTTAAATTGCTGTTTGTCTTATTTATTCCCTTTCCCCTTTTTATTGTAAGCCGCCCGGAGTTCTCCGGGAGTGGGCGGCATCCAAGACTAATAAACATAACAAACATAACATAACATAAAAAGCCTTGAACTCAGTGGTGGGATTCAAATTTTTTTACTTCTGGTTCTGTGGGTGTGGCTTGGTGGTCATGGTTTGATGGGCATGACAGGGAAAGATACTGCAAAATCCCCATTTCCTCCCGATCAGCTGGGACTCAGGAGGCAGAGAATAGATGGGGGCGGTATTTATATAGTCAGAGGTGGTATTTACCAGTTCTCTGAACTACTCAAAATTTCTGCTATTGGTTCTCCAGAACTGGTCAGAACCTGCTGAATATCACTTCTGCTTGAACTATTACATCAATGGTCCAGCAACCATAAAGTAAACCAGTTCTGCTTTCTGAAATTTAACTAGTTCCCCAAAGCTCCACCCTGCCCATAGCGGTGGGAAAAATCTTAGATCAGTGCTTTTGGTGGTCTAAAATATTTCTTTTCCATGATTTGTGATGCAAGAGATACTTTGGGGACAAAATTGTGACAGTAAGGATAGCAAAAACTGCCTCCTGGGCATGCCTGACAGAATATTAGTTTTTTGAAGAATCCAGCACTGGGGTTCTCTAAGGAACACATGAATATTATTCTGTTACTTGTGTTAAAGTGGATTTCTTGAGGCAGGAAAAATTCCACATTCTCAGGATGTTCACAAATGCCATCGTCTTAACAAGCAATGCCACAAGCTGCTCTAATCACATAATTCTTCCTTGGATGAAAAAAGGATGTTTTTCACAAATTTCCAGGACAAAGAACCTTAACACGAAAAGCTTTCATCGTTATTGCCCAACTCTTGCTGACAGTTTCAATATGAGTTATTTTCCCCCCTTGCACTGACAAAGGTGCGGTAATTACAACAATCCCGAAGAACTGTTTGATTAAAGCCACAAGTAATTAGGCCTACATTATTCCCAAATAAATGTACTTTCCTTTATCTTGTCATGTGGATTTATACCTTGAAAGAGTAAATAAAAAGTACCCCAGGATGCCTTTGGATTTCCCAGGACATAGTCCTATGATTTAAGTTTGCCAGATTTACCGTACTTGTATTCATATATCATGCTATTCTTTTCAGGAGAGCAATGTTATGTAAAATGCAGGGAAGGAGTATGCAATAGTAAGCAAAATAAATAACAGAGTAACAGAGCTGGAAGTGACCATGGAGGTCTTCTAGTCCAACCCCCTGCTCAAGTAGGAAACCCTATACCATTTGAGAAAAATGGTGCTCCAATATCTTTTTAAAAATCTCCACTTCTGGAGGCCATGAATGAAATGAAATACATACAATAGAAAAGGAAAGGAAATACAGCTAAACCAATATTGACCTCTGGACTCATGTCTTCAGTCAACTGAGATGTTCATAAAACAATTTTTAGTAAGATAAGATATGGAAGTAGGTTGTTATAAACAAATATAGATTTGTTTTTAGGATTTTTTTAAAAAAAAAAATAAACATGGGCAGCATGTTGTTCTGTTCTGGATTTCAGAAACTGTAAAATTCCATTTGAGCTTACAAATCATAGTTGAGTCATTCCAAGAATATTATGCGCACACAGAGCACGATCAACTTCTGTACAAAGTCTACCTTTTTTAAACAATTTGCTAGGTGTCTGGTTATATGGATGTTGTTATTTATAACCCACCCTATATCAATGAATCTCAGGGCAAACAATGCAAAAAGCAGAAATCACACAACGGCAATAAAAATGTTGCCACATCAACACAATAGACCCCCTCAAGGAAATGTAAATTAAAGGTTGGCTAAGACTGCACTCCAGCGTTTGGATGAAATCTTCACTTGCATCCTAAATGTTGGTCTGGAGAAAAGGACAATTTCACAACCTGACTATCCCAACCAAGAAGACCCTCACTCACTTCTCTTTAAGTATGTTTCTCACCTCAAGAGTTGCAAAAATAGCAGCATCTGCAAGTTTTTGCAACGGTCATCACAGTGATGAAATTTGTGTTATGTCAGAAGCTTCACCTCTCTGGAGCACCTGCCACGTATAGAAAAGGTATGCAAATACCACAATGTTCCTTTTGTCTTTTTGATCTCCTTGCTCTCCACAATAGATAAGATCTTCTTGGCAGATCTTAATATTCAGCTAGGTATTACACACAGTGATGTTTCTTCAAACACTATCCCCACCAAACCATTTAAGAATTTAACTGTCTTCACTAACAAATTAAATTCAGACTAGAAGTGTACTGGAAACCAGTGCCTTTACTTTAGCAATATTGCCATGTGCTTTGGAAATCATGTTTCTGACAACAATTTGGCCAATACATTCTACAGTAGGGCTGTGTATCATTTCAGCTTTGTGGAACACAGGGAACAGAACTGTAGCACTTCTGTGTGAGTTGGTGAAGAGGCTGTACCTTTTCTGTCAATTTCTTTATTTTATTTCTTTTTTATTTTATTAAGTATATTGACCACCCACCCCCTCCCCAATCTTATGTGGGCAGTTAATAATACTAAAAAGGTAACATTTTACAAAACTTACATACACAACATCACGTAAATAATAAAAAAGATAAATACATAACCCTAACTTAAAATAAGATGGGGTCAAAACTAGCCTTTCTATTTGTTTCTGAAATATCTAGTGAGCAGCTGATGACCAATGAGCTACAGCCAGCATCCTATTTGCATTCCATGATCCCTCTGGGGTTGTGTAGTCTAAATTTGGCAGCCAAATTTTGGCACCACAACTTTTGCTTTAAAATGTGAAAATAAATATAAATGAAAGACTTTTCGGGAAATAGAAAATCCTTAACCAAGATTCCAAATTGTCCCCCAGAGTGAATCAAAATATTTCCCTTAATTTGCACATCATTTTTGAGAGTCAAGACCAGAATCAGTAATGGTTCAACTCTGGAGAGATAAGCAGCAAGAGGCCTGTGTTTATTCTGTATGGTTGCTAAAAGAAACTGACCCAGAGTACTATCGGTAATTTGCCTTCTATTCATGCAAGCCAAGGAGCGTTCCGAAAAATTAGCCACAGTTTGAGAGAAGAAGAAAACGGGAGAACGAATACTCTATCTGTGCATAGTTAATTGAGAAATGCTACAGATTTCAGATGGAAGCCTGTACTTCCAGCATTCTTTGAGCCTACAGTGAGTTCCTTGCAGGGACCCACATATGCTAAAAAAGATTTTTAAAACATCTTACATCTCTGCTCCTTGACTGCTGCACCAAGGGGCTGTTACAAAGAGGAGAGGGGTCAATTTATTTTCCAAAGCACTAGATGACAGGACAAGAAACAATGGATGGAAACTAATCAATGAGAGAAGCAACCTAGAACTTGACAGACTTGAACATTGGGCACCATCCAACAAAATGAAATTCAATGATGAAAAAAGTAAGATTCTACATTTAGGCAAGAAAAACAAAATGCACAGGTACAGTATAGGTGGTACCTTGCTCAACAGTAGTAACTGTGAAAGGGATCTTGGAATCCTAGTGAACAACCACTTAAATATGAGCCAACAATGTGCAGCAGCTGCCAAAAAAGCCAACACAGTTCTAGGCTGCATAAACAGAGGGATAGAATCAAAATCACGATTTTTAAGAAGATATTGGAGCACACTTGGAGTACTGCATCCAATTTTGGTCACCATGTTGTAAAAAAGATGTTGAGACTCTAGAAAGAGTGCAAAGAAGAGCAACAAAGATGATTAGGGGACTCGAGGATAGAACATATAAAGAATGGTTCAATTTATTTTTTGTAAATTCCTATCCAATTATTAACTTTTTCAAAATAAAGACCCAGAAAGAACTTTGGTTTTTTGTTTTTTAATGTGAAGGGGGGGGGGGGACACGAAACTAGTAGATTCCTTCCAGTGACCTGCGGTGAGGTTTATGGCTGGTAAGGCAAAAAGAAAGAGGCTTTTGGCCGCTCCCGGCAGTATGTCCGCCACACACCCACACACACACCCCAAAGAATCCCAGACAGACAAACAAGCAGCTTCCCCACCGTGGGCTTTGTTCTTAACTGACAGCGGGCAAAGGGAATAGAGAGAGGCAGCGGCGAGGCTGCCTTTTGCGGGGAGAGCAGGAGCTTCGCCAACCGCGGAAAAGTGCCCCGGGGCTGGGAAATAAAGTGTCAGCCCGTGCTCCAGCAGAGGTGGGTAAAACACACACAAACACACACACACACAAATATTACTTATAATTATACAAATTACAATTACTTACAAATTACAATAATTTTGAATTCCTCCCCCTCCTCCGACCCACATACTTTTTCCAGCTGTTTCACAGAGGATTTCAACTCTCCTCTTGTCTGCCATGATGAAAATGTAAAAAATGTAAAAAGAAAAAGGCAAGAGTTGCTGAAGTAAGGCTGGATTAGCTGCTGTAGAGTCTCCAATGGACGACTCTGCTTAACTGTTTAAAAAAAGCCTCTATAAATGTGTCATCTACAGGAGGAGGCAAGACAACCACGTGCGTCCTCTACATAAGGAATTTTTTGCCTTTTAACCCTTGCCTAATTCTGCTCAAGTGATCATAAAGATAGACTAAAGGAGGCTGAGGGCAATTTTTTTAGAGGCTTTTTTAAACAGTTAAGCACTAAGCAGAGTCATCCACTGTGACTCTGGCAGCAACTACCTCAGCCTTTTTCCTTTTAATTTTTCTTTTCTTTTCATGATGACAGTGGTGAGGCCCTGTGTCCCCTGCCTCCCCTGACTGCACGTCACTGATTCCTTCATACTTTCACTCTTCATTATGCAAAAGAGTGTTATGGTCTACTAGAGCTTGCCATGCAGAGATGAGAAACAACATTTCTAAAATTTCTTCCTCAGCTAAATGAGCATCTCCTCTGGTTACTCTAGCTCAGGGTTGCTAGGATGCGTAAGAGTTTAATTTTTGGAAATTTCAGGACAAACCGGACTGATTTATACTTTCAGGAGTCATGGGGACTGGAACTCCCTAGCTTTTTCATTTCCCCAAATATTCAGAAATTTCACTTTGGTTTGGAAGACCATCATTGACTCGGGGAGCTCTCAAACTGAATATTATGCTACGAAAAAATCTTTCCAATTTGGACAAATGGCACACAGTATTAATTGGCTTCTGCCTTTTGAGTGCCTCCTATGTCTTCCAATAGACAAAGTTAGTTTTGTCTGAGAGAATGCCAGAACTAGTTTGTTCAAATTAAAATAATATAGATGGATTAAGTGTAATCAGATAGGATGGCCTTACAGTATAGGTACTACTCAACTTAAAACCATTCATTTAGTGTCTACTTAAATTTTACTGTGGTTCACAAGGAACTCTGAATAAAAAGCTTTCACATTCTCTTTTTTTAAAGAACCTCTAAGAATTGACCACTAACAACGTATTTTGGCCCTGACTCCAAGCAGAGATAAGCTTAACCTTTACCATGAACTTAAACCTTGTTTCATGTTCATTGGCAATTGGATTTTACTGTGGTTCACAAACAAATCTGAGTGAAAAGCTGTCATCATAACTTTCTTTAAAAGGTAATGGTAAAGGTTTCCCTCGCACATATATGCTAGTCATTCCTGACTCTAGAGGGCAGTGCTCATCTCCATTTCAAAGCCAAAGAGCCAACACAAGACATCTCCGTGGTCATGTGGCCAAATGCCAAAGGCGCACAGAACGCTGTTACCTTCCCACCAAAAGTGGTCCCTATTTTTCTACTTGCATTTTTATATGCTTTTGAACTGCTAGGTTGGCAGAAGCTGGGATAAGTAACGGGAGCTCACTCCGTTACGTGGCACTAGGGATTCAAACTGCCAAACTGCCAACCTTTCTGATCGACAAGCTCAGCATCGTAGCCACTGAGCCACCATGTCCCTCTTTCCTTACTGAACCTCTAAAAATTAGTCAGGAAAACTACATTTGTATATGTATTTATATGTTTTAATGGACATACACACAAATGGATAAACAATAACATATATAAATGCAGAAAAAAATGAATACCATTGAACAAATTACAGGGATTTTAATTCTTATAAAAAAGAGCCTTCCTTAATCTGGCACATGATTTAGAAAAGTGCATCTAAAGAAGATTTTAAAATACAAACAATAATATATGGAGACTTATTGTTTTTCATTGGTCTCTCTATCACCCAGAATGTAGAGGAGGAGTCTGCCCTATGTTATAATCTGTTAGGAACGTCTGTTAAACTAATCAAATTTGGGCTCTATGTAGCTGAATCAATCTATCATTTGGAATTCGGTAAATCTGGCTTAAAAAACTGAGGGTTGTGACTTGCATTTCCCTTAGCTGGTGACATATAGCAGACAACTTGAAGAGGACTGGAATGGGTTCAGTACTTCCAAAATACATTCCCACTAAAA
The DNA here is from genome assembly GCF_009769535.1 of Thamnophis elegans. Classification (NCBI taxonomy): domain Eukaryota; kingdom Metazoa; phylum Chordata; class Lepidosauria; order Squamata; family Natricidae; genus Thamnophis; species Thamnophis elegans. The sequence continues at coordinate 63,745,091 of NC_045543.1, read as the reverse complement.
GGTCAAATAAAAAGGAACAAAGCGGATTAGAAACCAGGCAAGCAACTGGGATTACACGCAATTCAATGACTGGTAGCACACAGTGACTTTGTCTCACCTTGCAAAACAAAAAAGTATCAAATCTAGTTAATGCCTGCAAGAAATTTTGGGGTTGTGCTTTAGATTAGGAAGTTAGATTAGGAAGTTAAAAAAAACAACAATAGTGGAGTTCAGAGATCACCAAAAACACAAATATGTCAGTTTGAAAGCCAATCAGAAGGCTAACTTGACTTAAAGAAATTGGACATGCAGGGTGACTTGGAATGGTTGAATTATCTACCTATCCTGTAGATTGCAGGAACAGATTACAGGAACAGAATCCTCCCCCTGCCCCACATACCTAATAGTGATTACTCACAGAAAATGTCTTATTGTAGACATTCACCAAGTTTCCCTTCAAACAATTAATGGGCTGGAATGTTGGCGTTGTGTTGATTTTTAATCACAATTTCAGTACCTAACTTTGGAAACATGCACAGAAGCTCCTTTTTTCTGCTTATAAATTTAGGAAATCCCAACAGCTGTTTTTCTAGACACAAACTAATGGTTTTCCCCCCCTTGCTTTGACTGCCCCCTCCCCTTTGTGTAGGTCACAACCTGGTGCTCAGCAATTCTTTTGAAAAATGCCATTCATGTCATCTCAGAGTTTTGCAAAGTGCCTGCTTTCATCAAATATAACAGCACCAATTCTCCTGAAAATAATTGTCATTTTTATCCACTCTACAGGAAGCAATATAATCTCCTTTCCATTGCACTCTGCCACCAAGAAAAAAAAAAGGAAGTCTCATTCTGGTTCCTTCTGCAAGAACAAAGAAAAATTAAAAAGGGGAGAAACTGGTTGTAATCTGGGGTGGGTGAGTGAAGATGTTCCTAATCTGAAGGAAATGGAATTCAGCAACCATTGGGTGGTGATTGTGAAGGCTTTATGGAGCCTTCCAAAATCTTTTTAAATAGGCTTCAGCATTTTAATATAAAGAAGTATTTCTTCCCAAATACAATCATGTATCGAATTCACTAGGACCATGATGGTGAACCAAATTTTCCTCCTCTGAGTGCAAAAAAGCTTAATTTTTAAAAATAGCAAGAAATACCATTTTTAAGCAGGAAATTCCATCCCAAATCTTGTCCACTCATCCGTTTTTGAATTTGGGCTCAAATAAAATTTGGCCTCCAAAGCACCCATTTTTCTGACCGTGGGTTCAGAATTTTTCCTCCTCTGAGTGTGTGCAGAAAAAGCTTGATTTTTAAAAACAGCAAGAAATACCATTTTAAAGCATGAAATTCCACCCTGAATCTCATCCCTCATCCGTTTTTGAATTTGGGCTAAAAAAAAATTGACCTCCAAGCACCCATCTTTCTGACTGTGTGTGCCCTCGCCTTCCAGTTTGGGCACTCTGTGCCTAAAAGGTTCGCCATCACTTCACTAGGACTTTCTGGAAGATCAGGCAATGATAATGTAGGCTAATCCCATCTCCATGTTCTAAGTATTTCTGAATCCTAAAGGTGGTCATACATGCATATCTTATACACGAGTTTTCCTTCAAACTCTGGCTAGCTGTGATGCTACTAGCTGTTTTAAAAACTTAGATAAAGCTAGGGCTTGATCATGCCCAACTAAGCCATTTTTTAGGTACAGAGTTTCTCTATGGTATATTGGCAGAAGCCAATATAGTTAAATTAATGGGTTATCTGATGAAGCAGGATTTTAGTATTGATGATCTATTTAAACACCATGTACTTCGCTTTCCAAACAGATCTTCCATGGTTTGATTTATTTTGGGCCCTAAAAACACATTATGTTAAAGGTGTGGCAAAATCTTGTGAGTGGGAGTCCTCTTCCCTCGTTTTTTAAGTATTTCAAATAGCATCTTTGGAGTGGAGGTTACAACTGATTCTGCAATAGCCTGTCATGTGGCAGGGTTTTTTTCCCCTACTGCTTAAAAATTTTGATGAAAATCTTTCAACTAAACCTGCAATGGGTATGAAGCTGGCCTTAGTATATTTGGCAATTTTCTTTGCAGCGAATTTTGCTTAGTAGGATTTTTTTTTGCATTTAAGAAAGGGGTTTGCCTTTATATTTTCTTTTATTCTAAATTTGTTCAGGATTTATTTTGGGAAATGTAATATATTATTTTAAATATATATTTTAAACAAATTTTATATGGTATGATTGTCTATGGAGATTCTCAGTCATCCAGGTCATGGTTGTCCCAAGGGTGCCTTTTCAAGGGGCAACTGGACTTCCTCGTTTTTCTTTGAAGACGTTTAGCTTCTCATCCAAGAAGCTTCTTCAGTTCTGATTGGATAGTTGGGAATGGAAGGGTTTATACTCCTTGCCGACAGCTGATCATTTGCATTCTTTTAGAGAGTCACTGAAGCCATTGGAGGTTTATCTGTGTCCTTAGGATCACCTGAATATTGTAAATAGGTGTGAAGCCTTCTTGGAACTGCTGAAAGGACTGTGTTGTAGACTGAGATAGATAATGTTGTATCCTTCGTCTTCTGTTGAGAGAGGGCTATTTAATTTTGACATAGATGGCCTCTTTGACTCCTCTTTCAACCCAGCAGTCCTCTCTGTCCAAAATATGGACTTTGCTGTCTTCAAAAGAATGGCATTTGTCTTTTAAATACAGGCAGACTGCTAGTCCTGGTGAGTTTGTTTTCCTCTTTGTTGTGCCATGCAGTTATGAAATGGTTGTTTTGTTTCCCCAATGTACAGATCTGCACATGTCTCACTGCATTGTACTCCACATGCTACATTGCTCATTTTGTGTTGTGGGTGTTTTATCCTTGGGGTGGATGAGCTTCTGCCTTAGTGTATTCTTGGGTTTGAAGTGTACACGTATGTTGTGTTGGCTAAAGATCCTCCTGAGCTTTTCCAATATTCTTGCAATGTATGGAATGACAACATTGCTTCATTTATTGTTCTCTTTGTCTGATACGGAGGAGCTCCTCCTGAGTCTTTTATGGAATTTGTTGCGGCTATCCCAAGTGGGCCTTCATGATTATCTATACTTTATTTTTTTTTAAGATTTCTATTTGAACAAAGGAAGAGAGATGGAAAAGAATATGAGTTCTTTTGATCTCAGTTTGTCCCTATTAATGGCTTCATTTTTTCTCACTGCCTATAATATCCTCTTTACGTATGATCTGATGCTTCAAATAGTTCTTTCTAAACAAAGGCATAACTTTTTAAAACGATATACCAAAAAGAAAAGAGGGTTTGTCAACCGATGAAATAAATATGTAATAGGCAAATAAAAATTAATGTTCTTTCTTTTTTTACTTCAAAAGCATTATTTAAGCAGATCATTTCATCCTGACTGCTCATACAATTCACTCCAGGGAAGAAGCATTTACGTGCCCTTCATAATTAGCATAACTACTCTAAATGTGAACACAAATTATACAGTGGAACTTAGAAATGCCCTCCAAAGGTTGCGTGGTTACCTATAATTACAAAGGATAAATCAAGTTTGAGGAAGATGAAGGCCCAGAGATTGAAGTTCAGATGTTTTAAAAGGGGAATTGGCATGGAAACTTGGCTTTCCTCGATTAGTTCTGAGTTTTTTTTAAGCAAACCCTTTAAGATTGGAGTGCTATGCACAATTACCAGGGAATAAATACCACTGACCTCAGTGAGAAGTTACTTTTGAGAACACTAGACATCCGGAAGATTGCACTGCTCCACAGCCAAAGTTACTACAGGTATTAAAAGACTGTAGAAGATTAGGTCCGACATTTTGAATTTCTCAAGAACAATTGTGAACGTAATTAGAGAGTTCAACCACTTGGTTTGATTTAAATTAAACACCCCTCTGTAATCCCAAAATATTCTCTGTTGAAGTCATAATACACTGGCACTTTTTTTTTCCTTTCAGACTTCTGTCAAACCGCTTACTTGCTAGGGTTTCAGCATTTGCTAACACGAGTTCTCCAAGACTTCTCTGCCCTTTGAATTTTTCTCTCTCTCTCTTCTCTGACTCGTTCCTTGCTTTTGAGGATATTTTGTGGTCTCTGCTAATTACTGCATTTGCAACATAACCTTTGGAACAGCAGAGCCAATTTAGAGTGGGCAGGAGAAGGCAATTATCCTGGGGGCTGCCAACTTTGTATGATTATTCATCAAACTGACCTACATCTCCTGCGACCCAACTTAGCAATTCTGTTAGAAATAATTATGGCCTCACACACCGGCTTGCATAATTTGCAAAATGAATCCTGTACTCTCAGCTTTCTGACGTCTGGGGTGCAACTTTCCGAGAAGCAAAAACAGCTTTGTTTTCATTTTACCTTAGAAGCAGCTGGTACAGATTGCTGATTGGCTGACCCTGGGGGCAATAGTTTTCCCTGCTTGATGATGTCATGGATTGCAAACTCTTAACATCAAAATGGCCAGGAACAAAAAGGGAACCAAGGATCCAAAATTTCAGAAGGAGCTCTCATAGTCATTACATGGGGAATGGGGTGATAAAGGGGAAAAGGCCATTCTAGGTACCGAAATGGAAACTAGCTGATGAATTCTGATGATAATATATTTAATAGGTAAATAATTCTGCTGCCAACAAATCAAATTATTGAATTTCAGTAGTGGGCTTAGGTCAGCTGGATTTAGCACTATAAAAATTCACATAGGGTAATGAGGGGAGTGAAAATTTGTCTAGGATGCTTTTGTGCCTGTTGAAAGACTGGAAGGAAGCCCTTTGATATGGCCATCTGGCTATGCCCCAAGATTATGAGATCTGAGCTTCATAAATCCAGATGATCATTAGATGCCATCAAGAACTTGTGGCATTCTAGATGAGGGTGAAGGTTCATTCTCTCAGCTTGTGGGTTGGTTTCTGAACATTTTGTTACCAGATTAGGTAACATCTAACCAACCAACCCACAAGCTCAGAAAACGAACCTTTACCCTCATCCTATATTCAAGCTACAGATACTTACCACTCCTGCAAAGGTATTTTGTACATTGTAATATAGAATTGGGTAGACCTATGCTGAAGGGACGTGATGGCTGAGTGGCTAAGATGCTGATCTTGTCAATCAGAAAGGTCAGCAGTTCGGCGGTTCGAATCCCTAGCACTATATATGTTGTATTTGTGCTGATGTGTGTGTGTGTGTGTGTGTGTGTGTGTGTGTGTGTGTGTGTGTGTTCCAGCATAACTCTGGAACACCTTGAGCAATTTCAAACAAACTTGGTACACAGATTACTTACTCTCTGTAAAAAAATATTGTGAGGGTAAGATACCCCTAAAACCCATCAGGATGTGTATTCTGTTAAGATACAGCCTGTTGTGCCTTAAAATGGCTTCTACTGTACTGCCATAAAATGGATCCTACTGTACAGCGCAGTGGAGTTGCCATGGTAATGGCTTCACAGTATTCCACAAGAGGGCTCCCTCTGGTAAAGGGGAAAATCCAACATTAGAAATTACATTTGGTCCAGACATTTTTCCCCTATAAATGAATACCTGGACAATGCTGAGTTATCAGCTAGTCCTCTATAAACATTCTAGTGAACATAAAGTCAAAAGGATGTTGGGAATTGGGTTATATACAGAGGCATGGCCCACTTCCAATTTTCCCTTCTTTTATCCTTATATCTAGAAAGTCAGGAAGGCTAAAGGGGCAGTGCAGATTTGATACTATATGTGTGCATCCTTATAAGGTGGCACTTCTATGAAGCTTCTATAACTGCACTTATAGTATATGATCTCATTTACAAAGTTTCTTCAGCCTTTGTGTGTGAGACTGGGAGAAGAACACAGAGACAACAAAAGAGAGAACTATACTCCTATCATTCCACACAGTGCATTTATTTGCAGAAGAAATGTATCTTCTGCCTTCTTGTTCCATGTTTGCTCATGAAATAAGCTGATTTTTTTTGATACAGTTAGTAAACAAAGAAAATGAGCATGGTATGTGATTTCTCCTCATCATGAATCACTTTCCTCATCTGAGCTCCGGTAATGGCCAAGAATGCAGGGACAGGAGTTCATCCACGCATTTCCCTTTGGCAACCACACCCACTTCTGTTGTTTATGACAGGGGTCTCCAACCTTGGCAACTTTAAGACTTGTGGACTTCAACTCCCAGAATTCCTGAGCCAGCAAACCTGGGAGTTGAAGTCCAAAGGTTTTAAGGTTGCCAAGGTTGGAGACCTTGGTTTATGGGACAGTTCAGACTACAGGTAGCCCTCAATTTGCAACCATTTGTTTAGACACAGCTTGAAGTTATAAGAGCACTGATAAAACCACCCCTTTCCCTTTTGATCATTGCAGAATCCTCGTTATTGCATCATCAAACTTTGGATGCCTAGTGACTGGCATGTATTTATGAAAGTAGCAGCACATCAGGGTCATGTGATTGTCATTTGTGAGTTTCCCAGCCAGTTTCCAACGAGCAAAGACAATGGGACAAGGTAGATTTACTCAATGATGGATACGTAACAACTGCAGTAAGGACCATGGACAGTGGATATTGTACATCGAGAGATAATGTTAATGATATATTGGATATTTGTTACCTGCTGTACACCTTTTTAAAATTACTGTTTGGTTATTTTGTTTGTAGTCAATGTTTTTTTTCTTTTTTCCTTTCTCCATTTTGTATTTTAACTTTGTAGGTAAATAAAAATTTATCAGAAGAACCATGGGGGAGGGGAATCCATAAAAATATGCAAGACTCATTTTGCAATCACCCTGCTTAGCAACCAAAATTCTGGTCCCAACTGCAGTCATAAGTTGAGGACTACTCATATTGCACCTTTAATAATTCCCCATCTATTCAGTAATGCAGAATCTCAGACTCTGAATATTTATGGATGAACACATGAGATATCATTTTTTTCTGATGAATTTAATTCAGCATCAGTGTTGATGGCTCGCTGGTATGGCTGACAAAAGGAATAATGATTGGTTGTAAGCCCTATGACATGGTGTGTAACCACTGGGAAACACACACAAAGATGTTCAAATGACAAAGTTCATTTGTGGCAACATCTGTCCCATGGATCGACACCCCATTGGAGCTTTGGATGTCTCTGATCCTGTTGGCTTTCAGGAAGGCACTGAAGACCTGGCTGTTTCCCCAGGCAGTTGGGACAGGAGGTTAGATGAGCTTCATGTTCTTTTTTTATATGAATGAGTTTATTGCTTAACCTTGGGCACCAGAGTTTATATGTTCTGTTTTTGTGTGTGTGCATTTTTTAAAATCCTTGTCTGCAACCCAAAGTCACTTATGTGAAACAGGCAGCCATATAACCTAGGTCAGTGATGACAAACCTTTTTCTTATGGCTTGCCACAATTGTGTGTATGTGTGTGTGTGCTATTGCGCGCACATGCCTGCCCACACCAATTCAATCCTATCCGCCGACCTGTGCATGGGCACACAACCACTCCCCAGCCTCTGGAGGCCTGGAGAGAGCAAAAACACCCTTCCCCTGCCCTCTGGAAGGCTGAAAATCAGTCAGCTGGTGTGCACTTGCATGCTGGAGCTGATGGCTGGTGTGCCAGTAAATATGGATCCAGGTGCCACCTGTGGCATGCATGCCACCGGTTCACCATCATGGACTAGGTGGCTTTCTCTCAGTATGAGGGAGAGTAGGACTTGCAACGAACCCAAGAAACAGATTAAGCAAAGAAATGGAAAAATCCATATCTGAAATCACATTGGTTTAATGGGACCACTCTATTTATATAATAAAGTGATTCCACCAAACCAATGTGATTTCAGGCATGGATTTTTCCATTTCTTTGCTTAATCTGATTCTTGCATTTGTTGCAAGTCCTACCCTCCCTTGTACCGAAAGGGGGCCACCTAGATTGAAGAGCACAATAAAGCAATGCCATTATTCATACAGTATACTCAGCAGACAGGTGTCATAAAAATATTTAATGGAATGTGTTGCCTTATAACATCTGCTTGATAGGTTTGGCAGGAACATCCCAACACAGAAGCTACTTCCATGATCCATGCCAACATCAAGCTATTTTTCTTCCCTCCCCCCTTTGAAAAGTTGTTAATCAGCCACTCAAATTAACTAGAACTGTAAATCTAGACATCAGAAAAGAGCACAATTATGAAACTAGGTTTATGAGGCTTGGTTATTATAGCTTGTCAGCTTGAATGTGTAAAAGAGATGTGGATTTGTTATTTAGAAAAGTAGGGAGGGGAGAGAATAGGACAAATACTTGTCTGGTTGCTTATTCCTATCCTCATCTATTAGGCTATACAACCTGCAAGTCTATGTATATTTACCTGAGAATAAGCCTATTGAGCTAAATAGTATTTTTGTCTGAGAAAAGATGCACAGAATCACACTAGCATACTGAAAACTTACAATAACTTTTCTAGGAGGCAATTCAGTTAAACTCACTGAAATTTCTGGATTTGTATATCTCTTTTTGACCATAAATTGTTCTAACTTCATGTAAAGGTTTTTAGGCACAGGTTGGTTTTTTGTTTTTTTGTTTTTTTTAAACAGCTTTAATGGAAATAGAGATTTCAATTGTCCTTTGTAAAATGTTTAAGTGGCACTTTGTCGTAAATTATCCCATGCCAGTTCAGTTTGAATTCTGTCTTTTTTGTGTGTGTGTTTTTATTGCTTATCCTTGGGTGCTAGGGTTACATGTTCTGGCTTTATGTGTTTTTAATCCTTCTATGCCACCCACAGAAGGGTAGACATATAAAGGTAAAGGTAAAAGTTCCCCTCACACTTATGTGCTAGTTGTTCCTGACTCTAGGGGGTGGTGTTTCAAAGCCGAAGAGCCAGCGCTGTTCAGAGATGTCTCCATTGTCATGTGGTTGGCATGACTAAATGCCAAAGGCACAAGGAATACTGTTAGCTTCCCACCAAAGGTAGTTCCTATTTTTCTACTTGCATTTTTACATGCTTTTGAAGTTCTAGGTTGGTAGAAGCTGGGGCAAGTAACGAGAGCTCACTTTGTTACGCAGTGCTAGGGATTCGAACTGCTGAACTGCCAACCTTTCTGATCGACAAACTCTTTGTGTCTTAGCCACTGAGCCACCACATCCCTTAAGGACATATAAGTCAAACAAACAAACAAACAAATCCTAGAAATTGAAACCAACACATCTGGAAGGCTCCCAAGTTTGGACTGTCCAAGTTAAGTATCTTCTGCCATGTTTAGTTGTAATCAGCTTGTGGTAGCTGTGGCATATAGCAATAGCACTTAGACTTATATACCATTTTATAATCCTTTACAGCCCTCTCTAAGCGATTTACAGAGTCATCATATTCCCCCAATAATTTGGATCCTCATTTTACCAACTTCAGAAGGATGGAAGGCTGAGTCAACCTTGAGCTGGTCAGAAATGAACTGCTGGCAGAGGGCAGAATCATCCTGCAATACTGCATTCTAACCACTGTGCCACCATGGCTCTTGTAGTCTCAAAATAGAATCTCAACTGCCATTTCATTTTGTTGAGTTATTCTGAGGATTCTCTTAGAATATGATTGGGTAGATAGATCGAGGATTAATGGTGATCCTAGTTGGGCAGGAAAGGGTTAAGTAGGAGAGTGGTGGTAGGGGAAGGATGAGTTCTCTTCTCTCCTCAGGTGGGTGGTCTCTTGGAGAACCCTGCAGCTCCTGTCCTCCACAGGATCATTGTTGCTCCAATCTACCTGAGTTGCCTCAGTGCCTTTCTTCTGATCAGTTGCATTATTTCAGTTTTAGAATTGCTTTCCACAATGACTATGTGGGTTAAAAGTGGTGCAAATAAATAAATGCCTGAATCTGGCTGAAGGACAGTTACTGCATTGTGCTATAAATCTGGCAGTTGTGTCTTGACTGCTGTTAAATTGGATTAGCTAATTAAATGAAAAAGCCTCCACAGCATCCAGTTTCTTATATTCACAAATGCAAGAACTGAGGCTAGTAATTTGGCATTCAGATAATCAGTGGGTGATTAGCCCAATTGTTTGCATTTAAGAGATTTCACTTTTCCTGCAGTACCACTATAGCACTTTGCTAAGCAAAATGCATAGTTTTGCCTCGGTAAATTGATTTTGTGGCTTCTGATTAGGATTGCTTCTAAGTAGTAACAGTGCACTTCATATCACACACAATTTTCATGCAAAAAGATGGGTAGGGGGAATTTAAGCATGGAAATAATTAAGCTAAAGAGTCTAATAATTGAGACTATAAATGGGATTGCTTGTTGATGTTATGCTAAATACCAAGATAATATTGGTCATGGGGTACAATGAAAATTGTATTGCAAATATGTAGGGATAGAGGTTACAAATTCACAATGCATGTTGCATCCTTTTGAAGACATTTGGCTTGCTGGGATGCTCAGATCTAGACCTTAATCTGTGACCTCTATCCTGTTCCCCTCCACTGAGTGCAGAAGCAGAAGTGGATGGGGGCCCGGACCCACCTCTCGTCCCAGAATGTATGGTACAAATGGCCTGCCGGGGAGAACTGGGGCCGTGGGATGGGAAGAGGGATCTACGGGTGCGGGGATGGGCCAGTGCATCCCGGTCATGTTTGGGAGAGGCTGGTATGATGGGAGTTACAGGGCTAGCCATTACCGGGGAAGGAGGGTTCGCTACGTCACAGCGATCCCTCCTTCCGGTCCTGATAGCTCAACTCCAGGACCAGGTGGCGAGAGATGTCAGGGCCATGGTCTCAGGCTGCTGTTGCTAAATGCCAGGTCTGTGGTTCATAAAGTTCCCCTCATCTGGGACTTAATATTAGATGAGGGGGCAGACCTGGCATGTATTACTGAAACCTGGCTGGGCCATGAGGGAGGAGTCCCTCTCACAGAGATGTGCCCAGAAGGGTTTCAGGTGCTCCACCAGCCATGACACCAAGAAAGGGGTGGGGGAGTGGCAGTCATCATCCGAGAGTCATTAGTTCCTCGTAGGACCCCTGCTCCGGAGACTGTCGGGTGTGAGTCCCTTCTGGTGAAGTTGGACCTTGGGGGTCAAGTGGGCTTGTTTCTAATGTACCTACCTCCCAACTGCATTACAACAGCCCTGCCTATACTCCTCGAGTCAGTAGCCAGACTGGCAGTTGAGTTCCCCAGGCTGATAGTGCTGGGGGATTTCAACCTGCCGTCACTCAGTGAACGCTCAGATGGAGCGCAGGAGTTCATGGCTTCCATGACAGCCTTGGACTTGACCCAGGTAATTCAGGGTCTGACTCATACAGCGGATCACACGCTTGACCTCGTGTTTCTCTCAGAGCAGTGGAGGCGTGATCTAGAATTGAAGGGCATGGAGATCTCGCCTTTGTCATGGTTGGATCACTTCCTACTGAGGCTCGACTTTTGGAAACCACTCCCCCACTGTAGGGAGGGGGAACCGATTAGGTGGTTCTGCCCCAGGCACCTGATGGACCCTCTGGGATTTCAGACGGCGCTTGGTGTGATACCTGACTCCCTTGCCCACAGTCTGGCAGAGTCCTTGGTCGCTGCCTGAAATACAGCGGTGGCTGAGGCTCTGAACCAGATCGCGCCTTTATGGCCTCTCCGCGGCAGTGGATCCAGGAGGGCTCCTTGGTTTACCGAGGAACTCCGGGAGATGAAGCACCAAAAGAGACCTAGAGCGACGTTGTAGGGCTAGTAACTCCGAATCCGACCGAACACAATTAAGAGCCCTCATCAGGACTTATCTAGTGGCGATACGGGGGGCAAAATGTGCTCATTTTCCCACTCTTATTGCATCCGCAGAATCTCACCCAGCTGCCATGTTTAGGATAACCTGCTCCCTCCTGAAAGGGAGGGATGCAGGCGAGCCCTTACAGGGTAGAGCTGAGGAATTTGTTCAGTTTCTGTCGGATAAAGTCGCTCGGATTCAGATGGACCTGGACTCCACTTGGACAGTACCAGCCAAGATGCTGGTTGCCAACAGCAGGGAGGTGACACATGGCTGGATCCAGGCGGTCGTGACCGCCTCCCTTCGGGAGGGGCACTTCCCCGCCACACTTAAAGCGGCGGTGGTGAGACCCCTCCTGAAGAAACCATCTTTGGATCCAGCCATTTTAAACAACTATCGTCCTGTCTCCAACCTCCCCTTTATTGGGAAGGTTGTTGAGAAGGTGGTGGCCTTTCAGCTTCAACGGGCCTTGGAGGAAGCTAGTTATCTTGACCCCTTCCAGTCCGGCTTCAGACCTGGTTACAGCACAGAAACTGCTTTGGTCGCATTGACCGATGATCTCTGGAGGGCCAGAGATGGAGGCCATGCGTCCATCCTGGTTCTCCTTGACCTCTCAGCGGCTTTCGATACCATCGACCATGGTATCCTTCTGCGACGACTGCGGGAGGTGGAGGTGGGAGGCACTGTTTTGCAGTGGTTCTCCTCTTACCTCTCGGACAGGTCGCAGTCGGTGTTGGTCGGGGGGCAGAGATCATCCCTGAGGCCCCTAACATGTGGGGTGCCGCAGGGTTCGGTCTTATCCCCCCTACTTTTTAACATATACATGAAACCGCTGGGCGAGATCATTCGGAGGCATGGGATAAAATACCACCAATATGCGGACGATACACAATTGTATCTGTCCGCCCCGTGCCAACTCAATGAAGCGGTGGACGTGATGAGCCAGGGTCTTGAGGCCGTTAAGAACTGGATGAGCGCTAACAAACTGGTACTCAACCCGGACAAGACCGAGTGGCTGTTGTGCTTCCCTCCCAATAATTTGGCTGACATTCCAACACTCAGGCTGGGGGGTCAAATTTTATACCCCTCAGACAGGGTCCGTAACTTAGGAGTCCTCCTGGATTCACAGCTGACTTTCGACCATCAGCTGTCGGCTGTGACCAGGGGGGCATTTGCCCAGGTTCGCCTGGTCCGCCAGTTACGGCCCTACCTGAACCGGGAGGCTCTCGCAACAGTCACTCGAGCCCTTGTGATCTCTAGGCTGGAATACGGCAATGGGCTCTACATGGGGTTGCCCTTGAAGAGCATCCGGCGACTGCAGTTAGTCCAGAATGCAGCCGCGCGAGTGATAGTGGGCGCACCGTGGTTCGCCCACATTACACCCATCCTCCGCGAGCTGCACTGGCTACCTGTCGGTCTCCGGGTGCGCTTCAGGGTATTGATGACCACCTTTAAAGCACTCCATGGTAGTGGATCTGGATATTTGAGAGACCGCCTTCTGCCGATCACCTCCCTCCGACCGATTAGATCGCACAGGCTGGGCCTCCTCCGAATTCCATCCGCCAGTCAGTGCCGACTGGCGACTACGCGGAGGAGAGCCTTTTCTGTTGCAGCTCCGACCCTGTGGAACGAGCTCCCCGTTGAGATTCTTACCCTCACCACCATCCAGACCTTCCGCACAGCCCTCAAGACCTGGCTCTCCCAGCAGGCCTGGGGATAGGTTTCCAATTTACCCGCCCGAGTGCTGACTGTTGAATGCATGTTGTGGTTTACCATTTTATTTTGTTCACTATTGTTTGTCTCTTGGTACTGCACCCCCTCCCCTTGTGATTGTAAGCCGCCCTGAGTCCCCTCAGGGAGAAGGGCGGCCTATAAATCTCAATAAAATGTGAAAAAAAAATGTGAGTGACAAGGCCATGGGAGCAGTGAGTGCCTCCACCTGTTTACTGGACTCATGTCCCTCCTGGCTGGTCTCAACCAGCAGGGAGGTGACACGAGCCTGGCTCCAGAGGATTGTTAACACCTCTCTTCGGGAGGGATCTTTCCCGCACCCTCTAAAGGATGCGGTGGTGAGACCCCTCCTTAAGAAACCTTCCCTGGATCCAGCCATTCTTAATAACTATCGTCCAGTCTCCAACCTCCCATTCGTAGGGAAGGTTGTTGAGAAGGTGGTGGACTCCGATGGACCTTGGATGAAGCCGATTATCTGGATCCCTTTCAGTCGGGTTTCAGGCCTGGTTACTGCACCGAAACTGCTTTGGTCGCGCTGACCGATGATCTCTGGCAGGCCAGGGATAGAGGACATTCCTCTATCCTGGTGCTTCTTGACCTCTCAACGGCCTTCAATACCATCGACCATGGTACCCTTCTGCGACGGTTACGGGAGGTGGGAGTGGGAGGCACCGTCTTACAGCGGTTCTCCTCCTACCTCTCAGACAGGTCGCAGTCAGTGTTGGTTGGAGGACAACCTAGGCCCCTCAAATATGGGGTGCCGCAGGGTTTGGTCCTGTCTTCCCTCCTATTTAATATCTACATGAAGCCACTGGGTGAGATCATACGCCGGCACGGGATCAAATATCATCAATATGCAGATGATACTCAATTGTATCTGTCTGCCCCGTGCCAACTCAGCGAAGCAGTGAAAGTGATGTGCCAGTGGCTGGAGGCTGTCAGGGTCTGGATGGGAGCGAACAAGCTTGCACTCAATCCAGACAAGACCGAGTGGCTATTGATGTTGCCTCCCAAGGATAGTGCAGACATTCCATCCCTTAGTCTGGGGGGTGAAACCATATGCCCCCTCAGAGAGGGTCCACAACTTGGGTGTCCTCCTGGAGCCGCAGCTGACTTTAGAACACCATTTGTTGGCTGTGACCAGGGGGGCTTTTGCCCAGGTTCGCCTGGTGCACCAGCTGCGGCCCTACCTGGACGGGGAGGCACTTCAAATGGTCACTCATGCCCTTGTCACCTCAAGGCTGGATTACTGTAATGCGCTCTACATGGGGAGCCCCTGAAGAGTGTTCGAAGACTACAATTGGTCCAGAATGCAGCTGCGCGAGTGATACTGGGTGTACCTAGATACACCCATATTACACCCATCCTCCGCAAGCTGCACTGGCTCCCTATTGGACTCCGAACAAGCTTCAAGGTGCTAGTCATTACTTTTAAAGCCATACATGGTTTAGGATCTGGCTACCTGAGAGACCGCCTCCCAACGACCAACAAGATTTCACAGGCTGGGCCTCCTCCGGGTGCTGTTGGCCGGACAATGATGGCTGGCGGCCCCTCAGGGGAGGGCCTTCTCTGTAGCTGCGCCGGCCCTGTGGAACGATGTATCCGTAGAGATCCGGACCCTTTCCACCCTTTCCACTCTCTCGGCCTTCCGAAAAGCCACCAAAACCTGGCTATTGCTGCAGGCCTGGGGCTGTTGATCAAATGTCCAGCCCCATCTAGACAGAATGGATGGTGTGTAATTTTAATAATTGTATTTTTATTCTTAATATTTTAAATTTTTTATCTTGTTTCTGTAAGCCGCCCAAAGTCCTACGGGATTGGGCGGCATACAAATTTTATTAAATTTCAAATTTCAAATGTTCATCTAGTAAATGGGATTTCTTGGCTTGGCAATTTCTGAATTTCTACCTACCCAGGCTGCAGAGGTGACAATCGCAATCAATCTCATCCACCATTTATATATTTGATTAATTGATCATATGGGCCATTTTTGACTTCTAGTGACCACCTAGATCAATTTCTCCATGACAATCTAAGTCCCTAATCTGTTCTTTCAGATCTCCCAGTGGTGTACTTATTGCCATCGAAAAGAAGTTCCTCTACCTTATTAATGGTCATTGTCTTCTCTTTCTTTCCACCTTATTAGTCCTTTCTTTGGGGAAATAGTACCCTAGCAAGCTTTTTTTTAAAGGAATAAATCAATAAAAAAGATCAGCACAGTAATAACAATCCACCTCCACTTGTCATTTTTCCTGAAATGTGGAAGAAATGTGGTTGAAACTTTCCCAGCATATGTGGGATTCCCCCCCACCCACAGTTACTTTGGTAATAAATTTTCCAGAGTTCTTTTTAAGTTACATATTTTCATTTGGGTAAAGATCAATCATACACATATTCTTTGTAGCACAGTGAGTTTGTGAATTGAAATAAGGAAGTGGGTTGCACATTGACTGAGATGAGTACTAAACATGGCACTGTTGCTCTTAAGTTTTTTTGTGTTCATAAACGTCCTTCTCTGTGCCTCTCAAGTAACATCCTTGAGAAGGGTATGTTCATGTGTGGGCCAATCTCTACCTGTTGGTGACTCATCAGTGACAGCGTTCACACCTTGAGAGGAAGCAGACTCAAGGACAGAGGCTGCCATCTTTCCTTATCTTTGGTAGCTGCAAACGCCTGATCAGATTGTGGAAATAACAGAGCCTTGTCTATGTTCTATATTGAAACTGCTATGGCATTTATTTGCAATAGGTTACACACCAATAGGTTGCTGTCGCCATTACTGCCGGTTCGGTGCATGCAAAAATTTTGTGCATGTGCGCTTGCTTCCCTTGTGCACGCACCAGATGCACATTCTGTGTGCATGAACATTTGCAATAGAATAAATAGATCTGTGCATGGCAAAAGGTTTAAAAATGGAAATAATTTAATGAAATTGTCTGTGCATGCGCAGAACAATGAAGATGCCACCGCCATAGGAGAACTGGTTCAGGGTCTGGGTCGCTGCCGGTTCCAGAGACCCAGGCTGCCAACCACTACCGGTTGGCAAACTGGTTTCGAACCGGTAGGAAGCCACCACTGTTGCACACATATTAGATGTGTCTACAACATTTTCACTCTTTGAAGGATGCCCTGTACTTGTGGTTATCTTGTATCCTTATCAGTTATAAATAAATGCTTCTTTATTTTGGACCCGCTGCTTATATAGGTCATATATAAGCTGTCAAGTCATATTCAAGTCATATTCTAGCTGTCTTCAGTCAGTTTATTGTATAAGATTCATGTAACTTTGTGGCTTTTGTTTTTGGTATTCCTGGGTGCAATCTGATAGCTATTGGTCTAATAAACCGTTGCTTGTATTCTCTCCTGTTTGCTGTTTTCATGATGGTTTACATTTATCTCAATAACCCAAGTGACTTGCATACACACCTTTTAACGTGCAAGTATCTTTCCTAAATAAATGTGAATTCCACCAATTTGATTATGCAAAGTCAACGGTCAACTTCTTTCATATCCTTTTCCAAAGTTCTGGCTGGCCCTAAGTCATGCGTGCCTCAGCAAGTTTCAGTTTACTCAATTTAAATGTAAACTAATTAAATGTTTAATTGTGGCTCAATCAACAATAAGCTGCCTCTCTTCTGTTGCAAGTTAGGTGGGTGAATTGTGGGCATTTTTGCAACAGCAATTTCCTATGAGTTGTGGCACATGGAAGGGGAATGATAAAGGTGCCAGTGGATAAAGTTCCCAGGACAGGGAAGACTTCCGGCCTACAACCATGGAAAGTTTCAGTGCTGCAGATGGATGTAGAATGTAGGTGAGTGTGGGAGTGGAATGTGATTTATTTCTGTAACAGAAATAATCTGCTCAGCTGAAAACCATTAAACAACCATGGTGTGAGAATTCACACAGGTACAGAACAGTGGTGGGATTCAAATGTTTTTACTACTGGCTTGGTGGGTGTGGCAGGGGAAGGTTTACTACAAAATCCCCATTTCCTCCCAAGCAGCTGGGACTCGGAGGCAGAGAATAGATGGGGGAGGGGCCAGTCAGAGGTGGTATTTACTGGTTCTCTGAACTACTCAAAATTTCCACTACTGGTTCTCCAGAACTGGTCAGAACCTGCCGAATACCACCTCTGGTACAGAACTACATTGCAGCGGTATGGAATCTGTGTTAAGGGCCCTTCATGTATCTGGTCTTGTTCCATGTGAGGATTTTCCTCAGAGAGCCCAGTAGGTGCACTGAACATTTAGGGAGGATAGGATAAAATGTAAAGAATACAGGGCCATGTTTTTACACGGCTGACATTCTTAGGGTGTGTCATCGGGGTTTGGGGAAAATGGAGCTCCTTTATTTAAACTTTTTTGAAAAAAAAGAATGAAAGTCAATTCTATGTTAGTGCTTTCACTATAGACATTTTTTGTTTCAAAAAACGTGCTTCCATTTTTCAGCTGTGGCATCAGAGCAAGTTCTTGGCTATAAAAAAGAGGCTTAGGCAAGATTGGGAATTGGATTAAAAAAATTGGATTAAAAAAAAGTCAAAATGGCAGCTGTAACATCTAAAAGTGGCAGGGTTTTGATCATATACTGGCGGCCCACAGGCCGGATGCAGGCCACACCCACCCAAGCTCTGCAAAGAATAGAATAGAAAAGAATTCTTTATTGGCCAAGAGTGACTGGACACACAAGAAATTTGTCTTTGGTGCATAAACTCTCAGAGTACATAAAGAAAAATAAAATAGAATACATTCATCAGAATCATAAGACAAAACACTTAGTCATAGTCGTACGTTATTAATAAGCAATCAAATTATACTAGGAAACAAATAAAACAATATACATTTGAAAGATACAAGCAACATGGTTATCGTCATAAGTGGAAAGAGGTACTAGGAAGGAAGAGAGGAATAATAGTAATACAGTCTTAGTAGATAATTTGACGGTGTTGGGGGATTAGTTGTTTAGCAGAGTGATGCCATTCGGGGAAAAAACTCCTTGTGTCTAGTTGTTCTGGTGTGCAGTGCCCTATAGCGTCGTTTTGAGGGTAAAAGTTGAAACAATTTATGTCCAGTATGTGAGGGGTCTATAGATATTTTCACAGCCCCCTTTTTGACTCATGCAGTGTACAGGTTCTCAATGGAAGGCAGATTGGTAGCAACTGCTTTTTCTGCAGGAAAAAAACCCATCATGATACGTCATGTGATGCGATTGAGTTTGACACCTGTGACTTAGACTATCTGAAACTCACTATGCTCATCCATGGCTTTATGAATTGTACAAATACAACCACGTAGCCATTGTTATTTATAAATTTGAATTTGTAGATTTTATTTTAAAGATGACACAACTCCCCCCAACTGCTTCTCTTTTTTTTCATATTTACCAGCTATATGAAGTGGTATACTTCAAATACACCCCCATCAGTATGAATCAGCCTAACATCGAACAGTCCCTAAACTTTGGAGATTCCTTCTCTTTTTGACCTTGTAGCCCATTGAGAAAGGAAACTTCACCTTCATTCTATATGAGGCTGGTTCAGTTTTCTCCGTGCCCTCTGGCTATAAAGCCTCCTGCTGATTTTTCACTTGCAGCCTGTATCTAAGCTTCCAAACTGGTTTCTACAGATTTCATCCATCCCTTCATTTGGCTTGATCCTTCCCTGCAGCAATTTGCATTTTTATTGTCCAATGTTGTGACTCTCTGTTGCTGCATTTCAAACTGTGCGCTCCATATACGTATTTGAAAGAGGTATTAAAATTCAGAGCTGCGTACAGCACAGCCTCCTTATTAAATAATGAGCACCCAGCATGAACAATCACACACACACACACACACAGAGATTCCTGCATTTGTCAGAGACACCATGGAGAGCATGAGTACTTTTAATAAAATTGTCTTGCCTACTTAATATCTGTTGTGTTAAGGGAGGACGAGGGAAGGCCATTGTTGCCATGCTGTGTCTGAATGGACACAAAGGAGACCTTGATCAAAAACTCACAAATCCCCACTTAGACAGCTTTTTATTATGACTTCAGTCAGCACATCAGTACTTGATCGATCCAATTTATTGTCCTGAGCAGAGGTTGTGTGTGGCTCTCAATAAAAATTTTTTTAAGAGCTTTCGTGGAACCAGAGTGAAAAAAGTGAGCCCATTTCAGCTGAAGCAAGCATCTTAATCTGGTGCTGTCTTTATACTTTGGATTCAACCAACGCTGGAATCTTGATGATGGTAGCAAGAGAGAGGACAGGACTGACTATTGTGCTGCCAGAGACAAAACAACATACTCCCATTTTCAGAGTTCACCGCAATGGAAGTTAAATCTTGCTTTAATTCACACTTGAGAAAGCAGATGAGCTTCCAAAACCTAGGATATGAGGCATGGCAAGAAATGATTGCCATGGAGAACAGATAGAAAGGTCATCAGGATCAACAAGAAGTTACTGTTGCTGACCCTTAGATATATGATAGACTTCAGAGGAGATATTCAGCAGGTTCTGACCAGTTCTGGAGAATTGGTAGCGGAAATTTTGAGTTGTTCGGAGAACCGGTAAATACCATCTCTGACTGGTCCCACTCCCATCTATTCTCTGCCTCCTGAGTCCCAGGTGATCGGGAGGGAAGGGCGATTTTGCAGTATCCTTCCCCTGCCATGCCCACCAAGCCACGCCCACAGAACTGGCAGTAAAAATGTTTGAATGCCATCACTGATAGACGTGGTCCTGAATTTGGTCTTGTACATCTTCTAATCTTGGAGCCTAATCTAAATATCATCATTAATATGGTAGTGAGCGTTTCTTCTAGGCAAAGATGAAACCGTGTAACATAACACCATCCAATAGATGTGCCACAATAAAATATTAAGCTTTGGGTTAATAAGGAACATATGCTAAGCAGCTGCTCCAATTTCACATAATTGTTAGGAGTTATTCTATAAGTTGAATAATTCTTTCTGCTGATAGGATGCCCTCTTGTAGTGTATGGATGTTCAGAGATCTCAAACAGTAGTAGTGAGCAAACCCAAATCCGCATAAGCATCAACATTGCTATAAAATGCAGTGCTCTATTCCAGCTGAACACACAAATTCTTGACCTCATATAATTTGTGAAAGATCATAGGTCAGTGATGGCTAACCTTTTTCTAAAGGTGTGCCAAACCTATGTGTGTGCGTGCTATCGCATGTACGCGTGCCCACCCACCATGTGCACATGCATGAACAACCCACCCACCCCACCATACATGCACGAGCCACCCCCATGCGGGGGGGGGGATTTTCAATCTCCCCAGGCTCTAGAGGTTTTCCTGAAGGAAAGTCTGGGGAGGGCAAAAAACTGTTGGGCCTTTTTTCACCCTTTCTAGGCTCTACAGGCTTTCCTGAAGCCTGGGGAGGGTGAAAAATGGCTCAACAGAAGGCTGAAAATTAGTTAGCCAGAGCTGAGGGCTGCCTAGGGCTGCCGTGCCGGCAAATATGGCTCCTTATGCCACCTGTGGTAGGTACGCGTGCCATAGATTCACCATCATGGTCATAGGTCTTACAAATAAATATTTGAGGTGAAATCCATTCCAATAATATAAATAGCAATTGTTAGAGGATTCATGCAGCCAACACCAGCAAGAGAGCTTGGAAATCACTTGTCCTAAACCTATCCCATTCCTTCTCTTATCCATACATGCAACAGGTACAACAAAACATATGGTGGGCAGTGGTGGGATTCAAATAATTTAACATTTCTCTGCCCTAATGATTTCTTCCAACAACCAGTTCACCAAAGTTAACAACTGGTTCTCCCGAAGTGATGCGAACTGGCTGAATCCCACTACTGAGAATGGGGTTATGTTGGACGGAGCAAAAGTAGTTGATTCTGAGTTACCCAGCAAATCTTTCATGGCTGAGCGCAGAGACAACAACAGTGCAATATTTTCACCACTATATGTTGCCATGAGCAGCTGTTGGATGATTATCAAACGTACAGCTATTACTGCCTACTTGACTAATAGTAAAGGAGTTAGGGAGATTATGAAGCCTTACTAGTACTTTCCTGGTGCAAAGGCTAACGGGATAGTTGGAATTTCCTTGAGAAAGTGAATAGAAACTCTGTGTCCCAAAGGATTAAAAAAAACCCATTTAATGTGAGTACATGCTTCCAAGAACTACTTGGAGATTTGACTGAGTTAGTGGCCCATTGGTTTAAGAGTATAGTGGAAACAGAACTAAAATGTGATAAAATGGAAGAGAAGGACAGGATTAGAGTTATTGCTGTCTGCTTCATTTTACTTGACCAGCATTTTCAAACTCTATTTTTCTCTTATATTTCTGTCTGTTACTCCTCCTTCTATATCCAATGAGAATTTTTTTCCCCTGGAAGCCAAAGGTAACATCTACTCTCAGCTTCTTTCTCTCACTGCAAACTGAGTCCCAAGCCCATCACTGTATGGAAGTCTGAAAATGTGACAAGCCGGTAGGAAGACGTAGCAGCTATAGGGATGGCACAAGCATATTGATGTACAGTATCTGACACTTTGAAAAGAACAAATCTGAATGTTTTCTAGCCCAAGGGCTTTGCAGTCCCAAAGTGGAATTGCAGAAAAACAAAGCAAAAAGGATGGAAATGAAAAAAGACACCAGAAGATAGAGACGAGAGTATTGTTTACACTTCATCTGAAAATGTCCCTCATAATAGACTGTTTGTAGAATGCTTCTATATTTTGCTAAGCAATCGTAGGATCTTTTGATTTGTTAACTGGTGTTTGTGCCATTTGATACGGCTCCTTGTAGAGTTGAAACAGAAAAGCAGAGGGTTGTCACATCAGTGTAAATGTTAGAGTGCATATAAGATTGGCGTTAGTACTGAGAGAACAAGACTCTTCTCTATAAGAACTCCCCACTGTGAAGTGGAGCATTGCTGATTTTTTTTGTAACAGCCCTGCAGAGGCAAAATGTTAATCAATTAGAGGAGCCAAACTAATTAAAAAGCATGCATTATACATCTCAGAAAACATATTCTTCATTACCATGGAGTCTTCCATTATAAATTCACGTCCCACTGCATCACGAAGGGCGGATTTAAAATAACAAGCTTTCTTCCTCTTCCCCTCATCTTCATTGCACTGACCTTGATCCTCGACCAAGCTCTCCACTGGAACTTAGAATATTAGAATTAGAATATTATCTAATACATTCAAAAGGAAGTGATGATCTGGAACAGTGGTGGGATTCAAATAATTTAACAATCGGTTCTCTGCTCTAATGACCAGCTGAGTAGGCATGGTTCAGTGGTCATGTGACTGGGTGGGCATGGCCAACTCAACATCACTCAAGCCAATGAGCGCTTTGCCTTAGTTGTTACAATGTAATAAGGGTTAACCAGAGAGGCAGTTTCTCTAAGCAGGGCAATAAAGATTAAACACACCAGAATGTTTCCTTCCTGCCTTCCTTACAGGATTAGCCCTGTAAAGGGGAAAAAAAAACAACAACCCAAAATGAGATTTATTCCAACAGCCAGTTCTCCAAACTGCTTAGAAAGTTAACAACTGGTTCTCCCAAATAGGTGTGAACTGGCTGAATCCCACCACTGGTCTAGAAGATAAAGTTTAAAATGTAGTTGACTTATTACAGGTATTTTGTTCCTTCAACATTTAGAAAATCATGGCTGACTTTCCAGGAAATCCTGAAGATGGGGGTTAGGAAGGAAAGGTCAGAAAAAGTAAAATTGGCATTGTGATGGATGTATAAAAGTACCTTTAATCATGCAGCTTCACAAATTTGACTGTTTTGACAGTGCCCTCGGCCAAGAACTCCTAGCTGTTTTAATCTCCCCAACTCTTCTCCTATTATCATCTGCATTCCCATGAAAGGTTGTGATGATACAATGGCTGGGCTTAAATGCCACACACCAGTGGTGGGTTTTCAATTCTTTTCATGCTTGTGCATGCACAGAAGTGTTGGGGTAGGTGGGCAGAGCCTCCTGCCGCTGCTACTACAGAGCAACCCACCTCTGCCACACACCCTCTACAATTCACTTAACTAGATAAACTCAGTTAATCCAATGTTCTGGGTCTGTGCAACACAGTGAGCTAAAATCCGGTTGGCTAGTATGTGGTTTAGTGTGTCTTGTAAATTCAGCCTGTCCTGAGATTTGCAAGTTCCAGGAATAGAGTTATCAAGGTAACTGTGCCAAAATATGTCTAGCAATTTCCTGAAAGTTACCTTATCCCATGGAAAAAAATTCACAATCTTTAGGTGTTCTTTAAAAAAAACTTTCGGGGAAAAATTGTGTCAAATGCTAATGTTCTAGATTGTTTCCATCTTCATATTCCATCCTATTTCAATCCTCCAATCAATTTGCAACCCCCCAAATGCCACCATTTTGAAAAAGACTCATGGAAAGTATTCTCTCAAAAATTTCTTCACCTGAGTTTTCTTTTCTTTCTTTTTACAGGAATGAAGGGAAATGGTAAGCTTTCTGCTTGCTGGAGAGATGATACCATAATGAAAGATGGGATGATGCGCGCACATACCTCTCTGCTGCCTAATCGGGAAAGAAAGCGCAAGAACCTTATGAGAATTTTCTCTTCATTTTCTTCACTGTTGGGAAAACAATCTGCAGCCAATTTCTTTTCCATCAACTTCAACATGAGCGTTCTGAACACTGGGGGGAGGGGGGGAACCACCTGTCCGGCACAGCTGAAGTTTAAACTGTTCTTTCAAATAATGAAGTCTGATAAGTATAGGAAGGTAAAGTGGAAGGATCACAAGGGGGCAGGATGCAGGATCGGTGGGAGGGACAGACCAATTGCTGTGGTGGTACTGCTATTAAAGAGAAGACACAGTGGTACAGTTGTTGATTATATGCAGGCTGTGTAATTATTATGTAAGGATTTACAATTATGCAAATACTGGGCCTGATCCTTATGGCCCCGCCCTCTTGCCCTGATTGGACAGGCTAAATACTTATATCTGTAAGAGAGTTTCAAATACAATTGCAGTTGTTGTTTTTAGATATCAAATGGCCAAAATGGCGGATTTCCCACCCACCCTGGTTTTGTTTCCTTGCAGCTTCTGTTAGTGCAACTCCTCCTCGCTCCCCCTCCTGCAGTGAACTTAAGTATCCAGAAAACTATGAAATATGAGAAAGATCAAAATACTAGGAGAATTTTGAACAGACTGAGTTTTCAAATGCTGGAAGTAATATTTGGTGGGGTTCTTCCAGTAGTGGGTTCCGGCCGGTACAGCCCAGTACAGAAGTACTGGTAGTAGCCAGGAGCAGCTGACAGCATACCAGTATGGTGGCTTGTTTTGCCCACCTGCCCGCCCATGTTCTATACCAGTTTTTAAAGCAACCGGCCATTTGTGCACGTGAGCACAGTGTGTGGCACCTGTGCGAGTGCCAACAAGCAGCTGGGTGTTGCAGGGGTGGTGGAGTATGCATGTGTGTGCAGCACATGTGCACAAAAGGACACACAGCCCCCTGAGCACTGTACCGGTAGTGATGGGGAGAGGAACCCACCACTGGGTTCTTCCATGCATGGTGCCCAGAGGTGGGCAGCACTTACCTTAACAACTGGTTCACTGGTTGTGAGTGTGCGCAGCCCACCACTGATGGTGCCTGGACAAGAAGTCCATCCACAGGGGAGTTGGAGAAAGCCATTGTGGTGGTTGAAACTATGTGATTGAAGCTTCACCCCTTTTCAATAAACAGTACATGGACAACTCATGTAAGAGAGAAAGAGGGAGAGAGGGGAAGGAGGGAGGGAGGAAGAGAGAGAGAGGTGGAGCTTTGATTGGGTGATTCTCTTTGGATGGATGTTCATTCAATCCACCTCCTTCCCCTGCCATTCAGCCCAACATGGTAGAGAAGCTGATGGGGCAAAGCTTGCATAGATGAGTACCTAGCAAACAGTGGTAGCCATTTTGGCCCAGAGAAATTCAGAGGAATATGCATTGCTTAGGCTTTCCATGCAGGAGGCAGCAAAAGAGAGACAGGCAAGATCATCCATGGTCAACATTTAGTGGCCAAAAACCATGCTTACAATTGGGCCAGCTGAAGTCTGCAAATCCACAGCCAATTCGGTTTGTACCTCAATCTCAGTAAGTCTAACTACCTAGTCTGAGGACCTCTGCCACCCAGGTCAGTAGTAAAGATCTAGTAAAATAAAATCTCTCCCCATTTAATAGAATCCCATTTGCAAAGTGACAGCAGCATTAATGGGGTAGTGCACACAAGAGTGAATACAATAAGACTGCTGTGGAAGGAGTTCACTGGAGCGGCCTGCGATAGGAATTAGGGGAATTCACCTAAAATCAAAAGTGTACAAAATGATGGTCCAGCCACTTTCACCATATGGCCAACCACCAAACGTTTTCAGCCTTTTACATGCCATGAAGATGCACGTGTTCCATTGGGCATTAGGCATTTGATTTCTTGACCACATCAGCAATGTGGCAGCACAAAGGCTTTGCCAATGCAGGAAAAACATTTATAGAGGTATGGATATGTTTTTTGAGTAGTACCATTGCCTGTACTGCCTACTATTTTAACACTGATGACCAACACTGCATGGAAGACCAAAGCAAAGATGGCAGGACACAACTAATACAGACAATCATCAAAGTTACAAACGCACTGAAAAAAAGTAGCTTATCACTGTTTTTTACAGTTACGGACTTTGTAGCATCCCCATAATCATGTGAACAAAATTCAGCTCCTTAGCAAGGGGTTCGTATTTTGACCGTTTCTGTGTTGCAAGTTCATGTGGTCATCTTTTACGACTTTCTGACAAGCAAAGTCAAAGGGGAAACCAGATTCACTTTACAACTGTGTTGCTAAGTTAACGACTGCAGTGATTCACTTAACAACTGTGGGTTATAAAAAGGTCATAAATTGGGGCACACAACTCACTTTACAACAGAAATTTTGGACTCCATTGTGGTCGTAAGTTGAGGACTACCTGTATAGGTGTATGTGTGTGTTTAGGAGGGGAGGAGAGCTCCCTTGGTTTAAACAGCAAAAATAAACTTACAGCACCGTTTTTATTTCTTTTCTGTTTCCAAATGCCAGAAAACTGTTTTCAGCAGCAGGTAGAATTAGAAGTGGCTTCATGGGCTGCAGTAAGAAAACTCGGGGATGGGGAGTACAAGTATCCCTGAAGCTTCAGGCTGTCATATCTGACCAATACACTAGAAGATAGTCACAAAAATTCAGTTGCAAGAAGTTTCTACATAGGAGTAGGTTTCCCACTCGCCCAATGAAGTATGAGGCTGAGGTAAAATGGTCACTTGAAATTCTAAGATTCTTGTGAAGCTTGCTTTGCAGAGAGGAATGCTGACTGAGATCTGTAGCAATGGTGGGTTAAAAAAAACTATTTAAAAAAATTAACTAACGTTGAGGAAAATACAACGAGGGCCATCTTTAAGTCGAGACAAGAGAAATGCAGATTTTGAATCCTCTCCAAAATCTCTTACTGCCTGTAAATGAGATAGACGGGATATAAATGAAAACAGCAAAAAATTACAGCGTGGAAGATTCATTGCTCTTAGTGGGACTTATCTCTGTCTAGCTATGCACAGGATTGCACTGTTGAAAGAGGAAACGAGAGAAGGGGGAAAATAATATTTTGTAAAATGAGAGCAAGAAATAACACTGCTATTACTACCTGTTTATGTTTGTAAGTAGTGCCTTACAAAGGAGGATTCTCTTTAATTTCCCCCTTACCGTTCTTACCTGATGAAAGAAAAGTTGTTTTTAATTTTTTTTTCCAACAAAAAGAATATGGATAAATGAAGCATGATTTTCTTGTGTTTGTGGTCTTCTTCTATCAACACTTGGGTTGAGATTGAACATCCATTTGTCCATCCAGGTTTAGGGTTTCCTGCTTGAGGAGGGGGTTGGACTAGAAGACCTCCAAGGTCGCTTCCCAATTCTGTTTCTCTGTATATAAATACCAGGGAAAGGTAGCATGAAGGGGTTATTTCACTGGACTTTTTCAGACTGGGAAGTATAAACCACCAAGGAGGTTTCATAATAATGGACAGAAGTTTGTGAGAAAGCAATCCGATTAATAGCAGCAGCACCCTCTGTATATTCTCCCTCCTACACTAAAGTAAACTTCAAAGAAATTCTAAACAAAAAAATCAGTAAAAAGACGAGTCTTGTTGAACAGCAAAACTTCTGAGAAATTGTGAGGCAGCTACTGGGGTATAATTATTTACAAATAAGGAACACAATCTGCTTTCTTCCAGTTTGGGGTATCGGGAGATTTCTCCCACAGGACTATGCAAATTACTACGGTGCCATTAATGTGCTTGGGTGCTTAAAATAATAAACAACAAAATAAGAGGACTGAATCAC
The DNA here is from genome assembly GCF_009769535.1 of Thamnophis elegans. Lineage (NCBI taxonomy): Eukaryota > Metazoa > Chordata > Lepidosauria > Squamata > Natricidae > Thamnophis > Thamnophis elegans. The sequence continues at coordinate 63,717,350 of NC_045543.1, read as the reverse complement.
CCCCAACTTTATAATCCTTAATTTGACAAGGAGGAGAGAGACACAATGTGGGAATTCCATGATGTCCAGAGATAGTGGTTGTAATCTTTCTCTTGGAAGTTCAACAGGAATACTAACCTTACTATAATCCAGTGGTGGGTTCTGGATCCCGTTGCAACCAGTACGATGCAACGGGGCCCAGCATCCACCACATGAATGTGCACAGCACGCATGCACACACACCTTACCTCCTGTGATGCTCTGCGACACCTTGGCAACACTCCAGCTGTTTGATGGAGCATCGCGCAGCGTATGCTCCGTGTGCATGCGCAGAAGTGCCACAGAGCTTAAATACAGGTAAGGAGGGTGTGCATGCGGGTGGGCCCTCCGGAACACTGTACTGGAATGGTACCCGGTGCTTCCGGCAAGCACCAATACACCTGTACCCAGGCGTACCTCCTGCAACCCACCACTCCTATAATCCTAGAAAATAATCAAAGGTGAAAAACATGGATTGTCACAACTTTTTCTGCAATTAATTGAGTGGTTTAGATAAGGGTTTTCCAAACTATATTTCAGGGAATTCTAGAGTTACATAGAACCTGATGGAGCAAGTGAAGAAAACGTTTACACAAAAGCAGCCAATATATCATGACTAAAGTTTTATTTCTTGATAAAAATTTCCAAGTATTATTTTTTTTTAAAAAACAGTTCTACGGACTGAAAAAAAATGGAAAACCCTTGGTTTAAATTATGTGAAACTCCATCAACTATAAAAGAGAAAAGTACTCTTTTTCATTTTATTTTGTTAGCATGGAATAAATGATTATAAAGATAGCAAGTCAGAAGTGGGTTCCTACCAGTTCGGACCAGTTCAGCCGGGTAGGTAATACCTCAGCCTGCCATGCCCCCAAACTGGTTCTATCGGTGGCGCAATAGGCGCCACCATCTTGGTTTTTGCTTCTGTGCATTTGCAGAAGCATTTTTTTACTACTGCGCATGCGCATGTAGTGTGTGTCCAAAGTGCATTCCTGAGCGAAACGGCAGTAGCAGAAGCCGGAACCCATCCCTGGTGTATATACTTTTATTGCTACCTTTATCTGGGGAAACTATTGTAGCTCTTTGTGAAAGGACACTTGGGAATATAAAAGGTAAAGTTTCCTTTGAGTTGAACTTGATCCCTACATGGATACACAATGTAGTTTTCTGGGAAGTTGTATGGAAATGGCTTTTCACTTTCTCATTGTTTGAGTTTACATAATGTTCAGATGCCCCATCTCTGTCAAGATTATCATACTCTTTTCTCCTCTTCATCAGTATTCTTTGGAAGCTTTAAGATATGTGGACTTCAAACCCAGAATCCTCCAGCCAGCAGTCAATTCTGGGAATTGAAGTCCATGCATCTTAAGCACACTGACTGGAAAATTTCTGGGAGTTAGTCCATGCATCTTAAAGTTGCCAAGCTGAAAGATATTGTTGACATAGGAGGAAATAGGGACTGTCCAAGGCAAATTCAACCTAATGGTATTACCACATGAGACAGAAGAAAAGTGACAGTTTTTCTCTCCAAGGGTAGCCACACATTTTTGCTCCTGAAGTAAATTACTTCACAAGTCACTTTTTCCTCCTAAGGAATAAACACAATGGCTTTAAAGTGCCTCAAAATAATGCTTCTGAATGGGAATGTATACAAGACACCTATTTGTTAAAGCAGCCTGAACTTATTTTTTTTCCTGGACATATCTGAGATCTTGGAAAAAGCCACATTACATAGAACAGTTTTCTAGTCCCTTCAACACATTCTGAATCTTGTCTTTGAAAGAATTTATTTGTACTCTATGACTATGATTAAGTGTTGTACCTTATGATCCTTGACAAATGTATCTTTTCATCTCTTTTTATGTACGCTGAGAGCTTATGCACCAAAGACATGTTCCTCGTGTGTCCAATCACACTTGGCCAATAAAAAAATCTATTCTATTCTATTCTACTTTGGTTGTCTGTAAGAGTATTTTACTTTAGGACCTCTGTTTGGTTTAAGATTTTTATCTGTTTTTATGGCTTTTTTTCTAGTTTTGTATATTGTCCAGAGTTCATTGGAGTTGGGTGGTTTATCAACTCAACTCAACTCAACCCAACCCAATTCAACCCAACCCAATCAATCTTACAGCCCTAATAAACATAACAAAATCACTAGATAATTTTGTAAGAATTTGCTAGTTATTTTAAGGCACCAAATATCTGTCACTGAGACAGACCTCTTACTTTGCCTTATTAGGAGAGCAAAGCCCTTATGCTATATTCTTATTTTTATTATTATTATTGTGGTTACTCTTGTGGGAAAATAGGAGGAGGAAGGTATGTTGGATATGTTTACTGCCTTGTGTTATTTGTAGAAATAATAAAGGTGGGATACAAATATACTAGTTCCATATGTCTGATGTCTTAATGATTCTTATTCAATTAGCTAGAGTGGTAGGGAATGCCACATCCCTAAATGTGTCATGATTTTCTCAGGAAAAGAAAAACTAATTTTCCAAATCCAGAGTCTAGTCTCAGGTCTACTGAGCTGTGTAACATCTATTCAGTTGCATGCCTATCTGCAGATTTGAGTGTCAGGCCCTTTGATCTGGAACAAAGCTCAGTAGTAGGACTGCTGAAAACTTGCTTTATGGAACAGGGCACAGCAGCTTGGCTACCATCAAGCGGGACAGTTAAAACAGAGAGATTGCATTAATAATGCATGCTGCATGGTAAAGATAACAAAACAACACTGGGGTGGGGGGGAGATGAACCTTGTCAGTATTTACCATGCAGATGTTTAATTGGAAATCTAAATAATGCATTAGGTTCTCGGCTTTAGAATTTGAAGCTGCTGCTTGGCTGATCGCTTTTTGGATCAGCGAAGGGTGAGATGAATTTCCAGAAACAAAACTGCAAAATTGCTTTGCTTTAACAGGAAGGCAGCCATTGTTAATATTGTGCTTGTTTGTTAGAACAACTGCAACACTGGCCCTCACTCTCGAGGGATGGGGGTGTCTGAATGTGATCATGTTCCAAGACAAGCTAAAATAAAGAAAGAATACAAAGATAGACATATTAGATACTTTGCCCTTTTGATCACACATTAAAAGATTTCCCAGTGAAACAAGATGTTAAGAGTCTGATGCTCCGATGGGATTTATATCATAGCAAAGAAAGAAAAGTGGAAGAGAAGAACAGGAGGGAAGAGGCAGAGAAAGGTAGAAGGCAGAGATGTTTGCATGTAAGCTAATAAACAAAACAAATAAACAAACAAACAATCAAGGTAATGTTTCAAACAGAACAAAGCCCCAACCTTTTTACATGCGCTGCAAAAAGGTTTCATTGCATATTGACATTTTTTTGACCTTTCCTAGAGATATCCTAGGAGGGAGGGATGTGAGAGAAGGGTGTGTGTGTGTGTGTGAGAGAGAGAGAGAGAGAGAGAGAGAAATACTGCAGCATCCCTGAGGTCAGTCGTACGGATGAATGGCTGCATGGGAGCTACAGCCATCCTTACTTTGAAACAAGGTCGTATGTAATTTTAGAGTTGTCTCTTGTAGCTTGGAACATTCATGAAATGACCTGTATCTAAAGTGCAGGTGAGCTGCACTTCCACATTCCCTAGTTCTGATATGTGATGTGTGTCCGAATATTTTCAAGAATATTTCATTACAACTGCCGTAAATATGGGTCAGTTGCTCTGTGTGCGTGTGTGTGTGCGTGTGTGTGTGCATTTGTATCTGTCTATTTGTGTGTGTGTCTGTGTGTATACACACATACATATCAGGGGTGGGTTGCTGCCGGCATTACTGCTGGTTCGGTGTGCGCACATTTTTGCCCATAAATATGTCTGCGCATGTGCAGAACATTTACAAATGAAAAAAAAAAAACCTGCTACACAGACCAGGGAACCGGTTTGGAGGTGTGGCAGGCCTGGGTCGCTGCCTGTTCTAGAGACCCAGGCCAGAAAATCACTACCAGTGCAGCCGAAAAAGTCCGAACCATTAAGAACCCACCTTTGACACATACTGGTATGTATGTATGTATGTATGTATGTATGTATGTATGTATGTATGTACGTACGTACATACGTACCTATCAGTGGTGGGTTGCAGGCAGTACGCCCTGATACAGGCATACTGAAACCTGCTCGGAGCACCGGATACTGTTCCGGTATGGTGCTCTGGAGGGCCCACCCGCCCGTCAAGGTCCTTACTGATCTTTTAAGTCTTTGGCGCTTCCACGCATGGTGCGTACAGTGCCTGCGCAATGCTCCACTAAGCAGCTGGAGCATCACGGAGGCTCATAAAGGCACTAAGACACATGCGCGCACTACACACATCCTTGTGGATACCGCCAGACCCGTTCCAACCGGAACAGGATCTGGAACCCACCACTGGTATGTATGTGTATATGTAGCAAAGGAGAGGGAGGGCGACCCAGGCTGGCAAATCACTACTAGTTTGGCTGAACCAGTCCTAACTGGTAGGAACCCACCTCTGGTCTCCAACCTTGGCAACTTTAAGACTTGTGGATGTCAATTCCCAACGAAGATGACTGGGAGTTGAAGTCCACAAGTCTTAAAGTTGCCAAGATTGGAGACCCCTGCTTTAGAGGCATGTATACCTCTCAGAATCCTCCGCAGTGGCCTTGCTGTAGGGAATTGTGGAAACCCCAAAACATATGGAGATTACCCTGATTGGGTTAGGCTGTAAGGAAGCAACTACACAAGCAATTTTATTTTATTTTATTTTGCTTTTCAAAAAATTGGCACACCGACACATAAGAAAAATGATGTCATTTTTATTAATCTTTATTTTTGTAGCAAAGGTTTTTTTTTATTTTTGCATTTCAACTGATGAAATTCATAACCTTGTTTTCTGGTAAGACAATTCAAACATACAAATAAATAACAACAATGTGCTTTTCAGCTTTTTTTGTTTTTGTCATTTAAATAACCAACAGTTTTTGAAGGACATAGACAAAAGGGCTTTAAGCAGAACGATGGTACAATTAAAACAGTTTTTAGTGAAAAGCAAATGCCAATGGCTGAAGGTGAAGATGATGAAAGATTTCAGATTTTAGAAGGGCTGAGTATATTTTAAAAAAATTGGCAAAGACTGGATTTAAAAAAGGAACATTATGAATGTCAGAAATATTAATAATGATAATTCTTTCCCAGAGGAATTGAGAAAAATATTTTTTACACTGAAAAAGGATAATTAGTGAAACAAATGGAGAGAGAGAGAGAGAGAGAGAGAGGGAGGAGAAAGAAGAACCCCTCACTAACGAAAACCAATCAATGTATCCATGCTAACTTTTTTACATACTGTAAGAAAAAATGTGCTTTATATCCCTTCCTTCCAATGACTAATTTGGTATCATATAAACATATGCTATGCTGATGCTTTATTCCAGAGGTGGTATTCAACTGGTTCTCTCCAGTTTGGGCAAACTGGTAGCAGCGGCTGTGGGAGGCTCCGCCCACCCACCCTGATGTAATGTGCGAGAACTGTGTATGCGAAGGTGGTACGCATGAGCTCACATTTGCGAACTGGTAGGGAAGGTAAGCGAATCCCACTGCTGGTTTATTCCTTAGCTAGTTTTCATCTAAATATTTTCCCCTTAGACAATAAAAGTATGTTTCATAACATTTGAGATGTTTCAGTACACCATGACTCTACTGATTTATTTTTTTAACTTTTCACCGTCCAACTGTCAGCAGTAACGGGGAAATCATTTAGCCAAACTATTCCTTAAAATGTCCTCCTAGAGTCCACACAGCAGTGGATCCTTCCCTATGAAGTTCCTCCTTTCTTTGCCATGCCTCCTTTGAAGTTGAGGATTGGCCAGTTGTGCGAGTTCTAGAATGCCTCAGAATTGCAGACTGAACACAGAATTTGGACATCAGAATTTGAGCATCATCTTCAAAATGTACTGAAACCTGGTATCAAATTACAGTACTCTTTGTCTCTTTCTTTTGCTAATATTCTTGTACACATCCATGTACCTAAGGATGCAAAGCTATGTACTGTGAAGCAAAAGCAGTGCATTAATCAAGTTTTGCTCCTGAATTAAGGAGAGGCTGGTATAGGGAAATTACTATAGTTTCATAGTGTGGTAAATTACTTTTAAAGTTATAAATTATGGGAGTCAAAGTCCACACATCTTAACATTATCAAGGTTAAGAAACAGAGGCATATCTGAACCAACTGAATGTACTACTTCATGTATGTAGGTACATACATACAGTAGATGTTAAGATATGTGGACTTCCTAACTCCCATAATTCTCTAGCCAGCAAGTTGAAGTCCACAAGTTTTTAAGTTGCTAAGGATAATAAACCCTGAAACAGATGAATGGGCTTCAAGACTGTACCGCTTCAGAACACACATGTCCGAGCATTAATTTAAAATAAGTTATTTTTAGCAACTGTTTACAACTGCCGGTACCCTTCCCAGTGACCTCAATCATGCCTTTTCTGATTATCTCCTAAAACTCATTATCTAGGCTGCAACAATCTGGAGAGCTTATAGATGTCAGCAAAATGTTAGAAATCTTTGCATGGCTTTGCTAGCATCTAATGGAAAGTCCAGAATTTAGCAACCCCAAAATAATAGTCCTATTTTATCAAACATCACCTGAAAAATCCATAAGGGATTTACATTGTCTGTCATATTTTATTACCTGTGATATTAATAATTTACATTATTGTTATAATTATCTTTGGTGCAACACCTTCGGAAAAATAGTTCTTGGAACTGGGACAGAAACATCCAAACTGGTGAGTATCTTCCAATTTAAGAAAAGAGCGCTTATAAACAAAAACCAGCATATCAGGGAAATGGCCCCTGGTATAACTTTTTCCAAAGGCATGAATTCTTTTTTATGTGCATATAGTTTTTATGATTCGCTTTGAAACATTGAATTCCCCACCCACAACACTGCATTACAATTTTATCACCCTATTTCTTTTTCAGTTGAACTGGGATATAGGTATTTTCATCAAGATTGTACAAGCTTCAGTTGGCCATCTAAATTAAATTAGTTTTATGGATTCTTTTCCCTTAACTTTAGGTGTGGCAATTTGAACAGGCATCCTTTTTGAAGGAGAACTCTATTAGATACCTACCTGATGAAGTAGGAGAACTCTGTTTCCCTGTTTTTCCATTTAAGCAGAGGTAGGAAAGCTTTACATAGCCAAGGACTTTTCCAGAGAGGACAAAGGCCACAGTGAGTAGAGCAGGGATATCAAGTGGATCTAAGATGCACATCTGGGTCAACCCAGGATTTTTAATTTGTTTCCTACCCCCGCCCACTAGATTTTGAAAGGGAGGTTTTTTTAAAAAGTATTTAAATAGTTCTTTGGTTTTCTAAATAATACTTGAAGATGAAAGGTCTTGTGGATTTTCTAACTCAAAATGGCAGGATATCACTCCATCAGTTTTGGGCAATTGAAGGGTTGTGCAAAATACAAACAAAAGGAATAAGAGGTAAAGGCAGGTAAATGTGTATTCCCTGCAGCATCCTGGCAATTGTTGGAGAACTCTCCACTTCCCTCAGCACTTGCCTTTGATAGTTCTTGCTATTTTCACCACCTCGTTGAGAACTCTCAATTTCTATGCCTCTGTGGATTGGCATCCCAAAGGGGAAGCAATTTGAACAAGATGGGGCATGACCAGACTAGAACAGTAAATGGATCTACCTGAACAATCAGGAAATAAGTACATGTATTAGCCCTTCTGTCTTTTTTTCAATTTGCACTGGTCCCTCTAGTACACAGATCTCCAAATGTGACACCTTTAAGATTTATGGACTTCAAACTCCAGAATTTCCCAGCCAGCATAGCATAGCTGGCTGGGGAATACCTGGGAGTTGAAGTCCACAAGTCTTAAAGGTGCCAGGTTTGGAGGCTTCTGGTCTAGTACAACCTTTTCACTGAATAATAGTAGTTCTGCCAGAGTTCAGATGAGAATCATTTCCCTGAGCTGGTCTGCAGATACCAGGGTCAGAGACTACTGCCTTCTCTGTGCAAAATCCAGTTTCCATCCCTACTGAGTATCATTCAAGTGAACATGGGAGGGGGAAAAACAACAACCAATAATATCTCAAATTTCAAAAGGTTCTTTATCTAGATTTTGAATGGTTCTTTAGAAATCTGGAATTTCAATCTGAGGTATTATTATCATGGTAATTGGGCTTTAATTAATTAGTTTTCTGGATTTTATCCTTCCTTTCAGTCAAGAGCTCAAGATGGTATAGACTACTTCTTCCTCCTATTTCCCCCACAGCAATTCCTTAAATCGGGGGGGGGGGACTATGGCTCTTTTATGACATGTGGACTACAACTCCCAGAATTCCTGAGCCAGCATAGCTGGTTTCAGGAATTCTGGGAGTTGAAGTCCATATGTCATAAAAGGGCCACAGTTTTCCCACCCCTGCCTTAATGTAAAGGTAAAGGTTCCCCTCACACATATGTGCTAGTCGTTCCCAACTCTAGGGGGCAGTGCTCATTTCCGTTTCAAAGTGGAAGAGCCAGCGCTGTCCGAAGACATCTCCATGGTCATGTGGCCAGCATGATTAAACACTGAGGGCTGTTATCTTCCCACTAAAGGTGATTCCTATTTTTCTACTTGCATTTTTACATGCTTTCGATCTGTTAGGTTGGTAGAAACTGTGACAAGTAATGTGAGGCCACTCTGTTATGTGGCGCTAGGGATTCGAACTGCCGAACTGCTGAACTTTCTGATCGACAAGCTCAGTGTCTTAGCCACTGAGCCTCCACGTTCCCTTGAATGTTAGCTTGAGCTTAAAGAGATTTCTGGGCTCAAAGTTCCCCAATGAGCTTCCATGGCTGACAGTGGATTTGAATCTAGGCCTCCTCATCTTATTCCAAGATCTTCATACCTACACCACATATGTTCCATATAGTACATGAAACAACTAACATGCCATGTACATTGGTTCTAATTAAAGTACTTTCAAATCAGGGGACATGAAAAATTAGGATCTTCCTAAAATCACACTGGTATTATACTTTTGGCACTATAAACTGGCAGTCCTCAGAAAAATGTCAATTGCATTCAGCAGATGATTTGGGTGGAAAAGGACCATTGTGTGTGGATCTATTAAATATAATGGAAACAGAATTTGTTTCTAATGCAAATTAGAACTCTTAATTTCTAGTTTACCAATAATCATCCCAGATAGTCTAGAAATAAATTGGTATAGCCATAAATATATTAAGATCAAGCCAAAAAATACAAAATGCTGTTTTTGTTTTATGGCAGTTAGTCAAAGTTGATTGACTTTAAGCAAAATTTCAAAGTAAATCAGCAGTTAAAAAAATAGTAGTGCGAACGAGGCTTCCTACCTTTGACTGTTTTCTGAGATTTTTAATAATGCTTGCATTTTACTAACATTTTGTGAAAACAATACAAACTCCAGAGTAGTGAATTACTGTTGAAATGCGTGACCCGTCAAAAGCGCGAACGTCATAAGCGCGCCGACAACACCGCGGCGCTAAAACCGCGATTTCAAAAGCGCGCCGACAACAGCGTGCCGACAGAAGCGCGATTTCATTTAAGGTAAGATTTACAGTTAGGTTTAGGGTTAGGTTTAGGTTTAGGTTTAGGTTTAGGGTTAGGTTTAGGGTTAGGTTTAGGGTTAGGTTGAGGGTTAGGTTGAGGGTTAGGTTGAGGGTTACGTTACAGCGTGCTTCTGTCGGCGCGCTTTTGTCGGCGCGCTTTGGGGCTAATTAGTCGCTCATTTGTCACGCGGTTTTGTCACCGTGCTTTAGACACCGTGGTTTAGTCAGGCACGCTTTTGTTGTGCGCGCATTTGTGGTGGAACCGTTGAAATGCACTATAAAAAGACACTGCATTTGAGTGTAGGGGAAAATTAGGTTTGAATTTTTGATAAAGTAAACTGATCAAGAAACAAATGTATAAAAAATAGGGAAAAGTAAGTATAAGTGAAGCAATGCAATTCTATAAGCATTGAGTGAGATTTCCTGAGAGAAGTAAGATATTTGCGGGGCTGGTATTTATTTTTTAAAGCAGTCACACAGCCATTTCGAATTTTACCATTTAATAGCAAAATCCAAGCCCTTTAGTCCAGCCTTGTAAATAAACCTACCAAAATGATTAGCCTGCAAACTAAAATTCACAAGACTGGCAAGAATCCATGGGGCCAAATAGAAGATAAATCTACACTCTTTAAGCCAGCAAGTTGCTAGTTTAGGAAGGTAATAGATTAAATATAGTATTTCTTTTAAATGAGTGGGACAAAGGATCAATAACTCACCTATTCATTCTCCAAGGAAATCACCAAGGAAATTTAGCAGCAAGCAGAATATAAATGAAATATCCCATTCTTTTCTCTATTAGCCTCGTCATTCACCTATATGGAATTCTGGGTCATTTTGGGAATTAGGAAAATGGTTAAACATAAGATTTAGCTTAATTGCAAGCAGTGAACATTTGTCCATTGAGAAAAAAAAACATGAGCAGCATCTGTCAATGATGGAGGAAGAGTTTCACCACCAGAAGCTCAGGAGGAACATGAAAACAATTGCAAGTGTCTGAAAATTACAGACCCATGCTCCTAAAGCATTTGTCGGGCTCATTCAAAAGAAGGAGCAAGACTCCCTATCATTTTGAATTAAATGAATTTTACTATGTTAAGAAGGGAACTCTTATGGAACTGATAAGTTTATAATTACTGAGTTGTACCATTGAGATGAAATGCTAGTGGAATGGAAGGAATTGCTTCCTTTCCCCTTCCTAGGACAAAAGCAAATTAGCTGATCTGAGATATTTTATGAGATCCATTTTGCAGATGGGGGAGACTTGGGTTTTTTTGGGGGGGGAGGGGAGAGATGGGCAAGAGGCGTTTTAGAATAGACAGTGTCTTGTGAAGTACAAATATTCCCCAGTTTAAAACTGTGTTTTATTCCAAAATCTATCAAATGTGTATGTAAGCCAGAACAGTATTATTGCATAATACTGCATAAGTAGTATTGTGCAATATGCATTCAACTGGCATCATTGCCTATTTAACTCAAAATTTATTAGTGGGCTTTGTTCTTAATTATGGATCGTCCTTAAACAGGGGTGTTCTTATGGGGTGTACAGCATGTGGGACTTGCTGTAACTGCATCATCACTGCTCCAAATAATGCATTCATAACCACATTTAATCTTTGAACTGCAACCTAGATAACGTCTAAAGTCCCCGGAAGGCTATGGAAATACAATCGCTTATCATTTCTTGTTTATTGCTTTGTAGTTTAGTCTGAGCTCATCACATCTAGTTTCATCTAGAAATTGATAATTGGTTTTGTTGATATTTCTACAAAGCATGCAACCTCCAGTAGCAGATCCCTGGCAGAAAGATGTGCCAATGATATATATCTGCCATGGGCTTCATTTCTCTTCCCAGCATGGTAGCCATTAGGTTTCACATCCCATTATACTTCACATAGACAAAGTGTAGAGTTTAGGATTTAAAATAGATAATACGACAGCACTCCCAGGACTGTTTTGCACCTGACTGGGAAGTTTCAGGGTTTTTGTTCAGGGCATGGCTGGTCAGAAAGAGAATACATAGAACCCAGAGTGGAGTAAGTTGATACAAGCCACAAAGTCTTCCAAATAGACCCACTACTTGATAAAATAGAAAAATGTGGGTGAGGCAACATAATCAGAAGATTTGTAACTGGCTGACCAACCGCACTCAGCATGCAGTCCTCAATGGAGGGAGGTATGCAGTGGAGTACCCCAGGGCATATTCATCAATGATTTGAACGATAGATGGGGAACTCATCAAATTTGCAGACGACACCAAGCTAGCAGGAATAGCTAACACTATTGAAGATAGGCTTAAAATACAGAAGGATCTTGACAGACTTGAACACTGGGCACTATGTAACAAAATGAAATTTAATGGTGAAAAAAGTAAGGTTCTACATTTAGGCAAGCAAAACAAAATGCACAGGTAGAGTATATGTGGTACCTTGTTCAATCGTGGTGACTTTAAGAGGGATCTTGGAGTCCTAGTTGACAATCATGAGGATAAATATGAGCCAGCAGTGTGCTGCAGCTGCCAAAAAAGCCAACACAGTTCTAGGCTGCATAAACGGAGGGATAGAATCAAGATCATGTGAAGTGTTAATACCACTTTATAATGCCTTGATAAGGCCACAGCCACACTTGGAATGCTGCATTCAGTTTTGGTTGCCACAATGTAAAAAAGATGTTGAGACTTGAGTACAGCAAAGAACAACAAAGATGATTAGGGAACTGGAGGCTAAAACATATGAAGAACAGTTGCAGGAACTGGGTATGTCTAGTTTAATGAAAAGAAGGACTAGGGGAGACATGATAGCAGTGTTCCAATATCTCAGGGGTTGCCACAAAGAAGAGGGAGTCAAACTATTCTCCAAAGCACCTGAGGGTAGGACAAGAAGCAGTGGGTGGAAACTAATCAAGGAGAGAAGCAACTGAGAACTAAGGAGAAATTTCCTGATAGTTAGAACAATAAATCAGTGGAACAACTTGCCTCCAGAAGTTGTGAATGCTCCAATACTGGAAGTTTTTAAGATGTTGGATAACCATTTGTCTGAAGTGGTGTAGGGTTTCCTGCCTAAGCAGGGGGTTGGACTAGAAGACCTCCAAGGTCCCTTCCAACTCTGTTATTCTATTCTAGTTCTTTACCAGCCTTAATTCTTCCCCAACATCCTTGTTCTCTTCTTCCTCTTTTGTGAATTCTATTTACATTTAAACTGTGCATTTTAGGAAGCAAACCAGATTGGTATGCAGAATGTAGGATTATTACTAGATGGCAGCAGGGGACTAACATTCTGGCCCCCTAGAGTTTGCTTGAATTTTTGCAACCCAGATATATCACTCTAAAGATTAATGGCATTACTTCACATCGGAGAGGATCCCTAGCCTTCTGAAATTGCCACGTTTTCATGGATGTTATACAGTCTTCTAAAACAAGAATAGATAAGAATTTGTGCAACAGAAGTATTTGGGAGTTTGGCTTCTCTTCTTGCAGCTTTGTGGGTAATGGTAAATGTTATTTCCAAATGAAATTCTTCAGAGGCTCTTTCAAATGTACAGCCATTTCTTACAAAGTCAAAGCAATCACTAAAATTGCATTAAGCAGTTGGTTCTTGTAAATCAAAAGGCTATTTCCTTTTTCTCAAATTCTTCTAGATGACACAGCTTGCTCTTCTACTCAAAGAAAAGAATTCTCCAGAAAACATAAAAGGAGATACATTGAATATCTACAAAACAGGACAGTCTTTTTTTAAGGAGGAAAAGAATATTCGTTTCTTAGTGACAGCCAGACTTTGCATAATGGGAGCAACCTATTAGTCAGTGAGCTAATAGCCTCAGTGCACAGCTAGCGCTCAAGTCTTGCAATATTATCATATTTATCTATTTTAAGACACAACTTATGCAATCCTCTGTGCTTCTGGAATAAAGTAAAACCATAAATTTGGGAAAAAGGCATCAAAGAGTAGATGTTCCCTTTCAAAGCAATGAGGTAAATAAGCATTTCCAGCTTGTGATTAAAATTCCAACTAGCTAAATGAATCCCTCAGGTATCAATTACCAAACCAACTCCTGCAATTAAAATACGGACCCCCCAGGTACTCAGGCGAGATCCTACCCAATTTGGCAGAAGATTTATGTTCGCTTTTTCATTGATAGGGGGACACAGGCTGGCAGTATCTGGTTATTCTATCATACTTTCATAATTACTGAGACAAAAACCCCTCACTGCCAAAATGCTCTGCTAGTCCTACAGGGAAGGAAGAAAGATCCTGCATTTTCTAGCAACTGAGGTAGCTCCTTTCACATATTTGAAGAACCAGGAAATGTGTTCATACACAAGAGGCCCACATCTTTGTGTTCTCTACCAAGTTCCTACTAGGTATGGAAGAATGCAGCAGTGCCCATACTCAGTAGTTGGAGGTGATATTGACACATTAGACCTCTGTTAAAGAAGCTACACTAGTTACCAGTGGTTTCCAAATAGATTCAAGGTCATGGCTACTACCTAAAGGTAAAGGTAAAGGCTCCCCTTGCATGTAAGTGCTAGTTGTTTCTGACTGTGGGGGGCAGTGCTCATCTCCATTTCAAAGCCGAAGAGCCAGCGCTGTCCGAAGATGTCTCTGTGGTCATGTGGCTGGCATGACTAAATGCCAAAGGCGCACGGAACACTGTTACCTTCCCACGGAAATGAGCACTGCCCCCTAGATTTGGGAACGACTAGCACATATGTGTGAGGGGAACCTTTAAAATGGACAGGTAGAAACTCTTGGGAGGAAAAAGATAACCCGGTTCCAAGCCATGAAGGGCCTTAAGAGGACAATCAGCAACCTGAATTGCACCTAGAAACGTATATAGATCACCAATTCAGCTCATGTAGTTGTGGTGTTACATGTTGCCATGTATCTGGCACCCTTTACTACCCGTGCAGCTACATTCTGCATCAGCTGATATAAAATGGAAATAGCAATAGCAGTAGACTTATATACCGCTTCATAGGGCTTTCAGCCCTCTCTAAGCGGTTTACAGAGAGTCAGCATATTGCCCCCAACAATCTGGGTCCTCATTTTACCCACCTCGGAAGGATGGAAGGCTGAGTCAACCCTGAGCCGGTGAGATTTGAACCGCTGAACTGCTGATCTAGCAGTAGCCTGCAGTGCTGCATTTAACCACTGCGCCACCTTGGCTCTTAAAGAGCATCCTTTGTATGAGAGGCATGAATTTTCTCTTCTCTTTACCATTTTGCATATTATGCAATCAGCATGTTTTGGCAGTTGACTCTGTTAAGGACTTTTCTTTTCTATGAGCTAGCTCCCAACCCTGAAAGATTCCTGTTATATGTTATACAAGTATCTGCTTGTATTACATATGAAAAAAAGAGTGTGTGGGAGAACCCAAACCTTCTATTGGCAATGTAAGGTGCCAAACAATTAGGCATGGAGGCCTCAGCAATGATCTTGTTCAGGGTAGCTGTGAAAGGTACAGAAAATTCTTCTCTCAGTCAGAGAACTTCTCGAAGCCAATCACATACATAACATTTTGAAGGTAATGCATTTACAGACTAATGTGGTTTTTCTCTCTCTCAAAAATGGCCACAATCTCAGTAAGTACTGTTGCTAAATAAAAAAAATCAGGGCAGTAAAACATCACGATGCTCATTGAGTATGTACTTCCAAATCTACAATTCAGACCTGAGATGTATAAAGTTTCTTATTTTGTTCTAGGAAAGGAGAAATTACAATGCAAATGCTTGGTGATTTTTCAACACTTGCTTAAAGTTTCCTCTTCCACAAAAGAGACCAGGAAGTCCATATGTATAAAAGTATATAGGTATGTAAATCAATATGTATAAATGTGTATCAGGTACATGTACTAGAGTGATGTATGTAACAAGAGCATTAATCTGTACCAAAGTTTCCTATATCTTGCTGCAACAACTATACAATGAACAGAATAAAAATAAATAAATCCATTCTATCCAGTAGTGGATTTCACATTTTGTTACCACTGGTTTGCCACACGCACATGTGCTCGCTCCACGCATGTGCCTGGCTTTCCACGCATGTGCCTTGCTTGTGTGTGCACCTTCTGCGCATACACCCGGCCTCAAAAATGTGCCTAAATAGGACGGCTTATCACCTCTGACGCTATCCTTTTCACACTAGTGTTTGATCTCATGAAATCTGGGAAAGGATATAAAGGTTCTGTACAGTATAGCTCTTTACATCACCCACGTTTGTACAGAATGCAGAAATACCCTCCACTGAGACAACGAGTCCTAGAACAGACCATGACCTAGTGATGTAAAACATGTCCAGACCTTGGCATCTCTTAGCAATTTTGGAGAGCCTGGAGGAATTCTCAATCTTGTCAACTTTGAGATGTGTGGACTTCAAGCAAGATTGGCTGGGAAATTCTAGGAATTGAAGTCAATTCATCTTAAAGTTGCAAAAGTTGAGAAACGCTGCCTTAGAGAGTTAATGCTTGTTAGTACAGTAAGACTGAGATGGATGGAACAAGGGAAGTTCATTTAAAGAAGGAAATTACCTGTTTTGTTTAAACCCTTGGTCCTAAGCAACTCAAGAGAAGTGGTCTCATGATGAATTAGCTTCTAGAAGTAACTAGTAGCGGCTGCTATGTCCAAAACCCATTTATTATTAAAGTTTAACAGACCCCAATTTAGCATAATTAAATGTAATGTACAAAAATGTGTACATAAAGTAGTCTGGATAATTTATGCAAATTGCACCATTTGCGGAACACATTTGTTTCATTATATGGCTATGTACTGTATATAATGTCATTTCTGTCACTTATCTCATTAGATAAGGGCACTAATGACCTATACTGACATGAAATTAATGCAAATAATGATAAACCATATTTAACAGATATTTGGATGTAACAGACATCCCCTCTTCTCAAATAGATCATCAAATCACTTCCCCCCCCCCTGTAAATTTCTAATAACAGAATTAGGAAAAGTTATCATAAAATACTGCTTTGCATACACTATATACTCTCCAATATAGTGATAAACCAGCTAGCATCCAAGCAAAGATTACTTAACAGTTACAAACGTGACAATATTATACTGTTTTGTTAAGTTTTGATTCTGTCTTTCTCAGATTTTGAAACAGGCACTGGAAGCTATGGGTAAAAAAAATGCTTAGGTTGGCTAAAGTGTCAGGAAAGATGTATCGGCACATGAGAAAACTTTTAAAACTAGTTAAAAACACAACCACTCGGAGCCATTGCCTGAGATGGGTGCCTATAGAAATTGAAATAAATAAATCAATAATATCATCTGAATTAACACTGAGTCATCCAGCCTGTAAGCAAAATAATCCCTACTGCTTTGTTATCAAAGGACTTGATGATTTCTTTTCTTTCTAAAGATTGGTTGCCTGTTTCTTGAGCATTTTCTCTATCATTAAGTGATTCTCATTTTGGTTCCCATCAATCAGTGTTCCTTTTGTAATCTATCACCTGCATTACCAAAATGAAAGGCAAAAAATTTAACAAAATATTTTGCAGTTGATTTTCATTTTCGTCTAGAAAACTACCGTATGCAATGGGCTGCAGTGATGCAAACCAGACCAGATACATAGTGGAGTATAAGCCAGTATAAGCCAATGATGGTGAATCTATAACAGGTGTGTCCTCTTTCATACACCATAATGGTTTGGGTGACACCAACATGTAACAACTATTTTTTTTTAAAGCATGCCTCCTTCTGGCACAATTTTCATAGGCTGCGTGAGAATGGGGTGTGCTCTTGCCTGACCTCTGAAAATCGCATGAGAACAGGGTGCACATTTGTGTGGTTTTCAGAGGCTGCAGAGGTTGTGAAAGGGCATCATCCAAAGCCGCTTGAAGAACAAAGGCCTTGTGCAATCTGGAACACCTCCAGGTGTGCCACTGATGTTAACAAAAAACAGATACCATTTGTGGGTGAGCAGTGCCCAGCAGATCCTGGGGAATGCTGGGTGGGCATGGATAGCCATGCTGTTCCCCAAACGCCACACATCTTGGGGAAAGTCTTATTCAGTGGCAGTGGTGGTGTAAGGCAGCGGTGAAATCCTCTGAAGTCTGCTACTGGTTCAGCGAGTCTATGAGTCTACTACCAAATGCATGAGGTATGCCCACGCAGCGCTAAAAAAGGAACATTTTGAAGCCTTCCGAATCTGCAAAGGTAAGTAGAACGGGGGGAGGGGGGAGAGAATCCGCTGTGCTATGCAATTTAGATTAGCTAGAAAGTAGGAAATCTGACAATTCTAGCTAATATAAATCGTGCATCACAGCTGATTGTCGGAAATACCGGTTCACCCGAATCAGTAGCATTTTTTTTTTACTACTGGTTCATGCGAACCAGTCCAAACTGGTAGCATTTCACCCCTGGTGTAAGGGGTAAAGAATGGCCCGGGACGTGTGTGCTTGAGAGACATACCAGCAGAGCCAAATTAAGGGTTTTCCAAATTTTTGACATTGAGCTTCAAAGTTCACCATCACTGATGTAAACTCTTTTCTTCCAGATAATGTAGCTCAGCATAAACATATCTGTAGATTTGTATATCTAAATAAAATGTTTGCGAGGGGAAGGAGAATTGTGAAGCAAAGGAACAGTCAATCTCAACACTGATGGAAAGCATCTTTTGTAACTAGTAAATTCGAACAGGGGGGAAAGAAAAGAAAGAAAAGAAACAAGAGACAGCCATTGCTATTTCCCGCTGCTAAATTACATGAATGGCTTATTGTTATTAAAATTAATGGTTAGAAGACTTCCAAATTGTCAAGGCGACTTTGAAATACCCTCTTATCATCTTTAGCAACCAGTTAATTAATCCTTCTATCATTAAAGTAATGGTAGAACATTCCCAACAGTATTTATCTGGTCTTTAACCCTGTGTACAATCAATCACGCCTGCTACAATTACTGTCTTGCAATATTTCCAGCCCAAAAAGGCTTTGATGAAGTCTGTGATAATGAATGTGTAATTAGGGAGGATCCAATGCCAGCCTGGGGGGGGAGGGGTTTGAGGGGAGGAGCATCAAAAGGGAACAAGTTGTGACTATCACAACTTCAAAGTACTCTTCAGATTCAAATACTTGTGCCTAAAGGTCCAATGTGACATTCAGCTTCTGACAGAATGCGACCGTTTGCTGCTCTCCAAAAAGTTACAGGCTCCAAAAATTCTACTAGAATGGGCACTTAGACACCAAAAAAAGGAACCTCTTTCTTTACACAATTTTGTCTATTCCAACTACATGCCAAGCAGCCAATAGTGTGCAGAACTCTACTCTTAGTTAAATATTTCACATGGAAAGCTCTAGACACACATAGTTTACAGTACACAGTAGAGCAGAGGTCACCAACCTTTTGGATCTCAGGGACCACTAAATTCATAATTTTAAATCCCGCAGACCACTAATATGATTTTTTAAAAAGATAAATAGTATTTAGTGCAATATAAAAAAATGCAAATAATTTTTCTGCGGATCACCAAAATTGTCTTGCAGATCCATGGACCACCAGTTGGTGACCGCTGCAGCAGAGAACACAGTAGACACCTGTAGGTTAGTGAGTTATTTTTATTTTAACTGGGGAAATATTTCTCAGCCTAATTGGGGCTATGGCAGAAGACACTTAGCTTACCAGTCAGCCTGGAGGCTGCTAGGTTGAAATAATGGTTGTCTACAAAGACTTTCTAAATCACGCTCCCTTCCTGAGGAAGCTTATCTAAAAATGAATTAGGGTTCCTCAAAACAGGTTAGGTTTCTTGGAGTAGAAAAGAAGAGGATGACCAGCATTAAGGTGGGTAGACTCAGTAGTAATGGATGAGTACACCATTCAAAGAGTAGAAGAATCAGATTAGAGACAGACGATCATGCAGAAACTTGATCTATGCAGTGGCCCAGTGGTTAGAATGTAGTACTGCAGGCTAACTCTGCCGATTGCCAGCAGTTCGATCCTGACCAGCTCAAGATTGACTTAACTTTCCATCCTTCTGAGGTTGGTAAAATGAGGACCCAGAGTGTTGGTGGCAAGATGGTGACTCTGTAAATCGGTTAGAGAACAGTGTGATTCACTATGAAGTGGTGTGTAAATCTAAGAGCTATTGCTATCATTTGATCTGTCAGGGTCTTTGAAGGAACACAAAAAGTGTGCCTTCAGGAGGGTTATATTAGTCCAGCAGCCTGAAACTCAGGCCTTCCATAATGGCTTTTTTAATTTGCCTTCCTTTCTCTTCCCATTTTTCCCATCCTTTCTGCACTGCCTTCCTGAAAATCTTGCCAATTCTTCCCATTATCTTTTAGCCTTCCCTCCTTACCAATCTCATTTGGAAGGAGGAGTTTCCCCTGCCACAGCTTCTAGAAGAGAGTTTGAGATTGATAACTTTCTCTACTAATAACAACAAACATTGCACTGTATTCTGAAAAAAGAAAGAACACGAGAGCAGAAAGTTTAGGATTTCTAGGTGAAAGCCCTCCTTTTTCTCCTGTGTTGTTTCTCCTATATCCATTTTTCACCTCCTTTCACTTCCTCTTTTTGCAATCTGCCACTGAAACCAGATTTTCATTGGACTGAGAAATGTAACACCGACTGCAGTCATTTTTTGTTGGGTTTTGATGCAGATGTCAGGGAGAGAACATGGTGTTATGTGAGAGACAGTACTACAAATGCATGTGAGAGGTTGTGTGTCTTTGTAAGTGCAGATGCACATGTGTGTTTGTGTATATGTACCAGTGATGGCGAACCTTTTCAGCACCAAGTACCCAAACTAAAATGCCGGAAACCTGAAGACCAGCTGGCTAGCGCACGCATTCCTGTTTTTTGGCCGTTTTTCAGGCCATTTTTGTTCCGGCCTAAAACGACCCTGAAAATAATCTGAAAATGGCCCGAAAAATTGCATGTTTTTTGGCCATTTTCTGGGCCATTTCAGGCCATTTTCTTGCACTCCAGCACCCACTAAGACCAGCTGGCCAGTGCACATGTGCGTGCCGGAAACCAAAAGACCAGCTGGTGACAATGTGCTGCCCACAGAGAGGCTCCTGGTACACCTCTGGCACGTGTGCCATAAGTTCGCCATTACGGATATATACCTTTACTTATCACCTAGGTTTACTCTGTTTCAGCTGTTCAACTTTGGTGTATTGACTGGTGTACAAAGAACAAGACTCAACTGGTTGGCTTAACAGGTACTATAAAATAAAGCAAACAATTGTTCACAGATGTATTTTATAGCTTGCTTTAAAAAACAAACACATGGGTATAGTTTCTTAACTAAACTGAACATTTCTTGAATCAACAGAAAATACATAATACAGAAATAGATTCTTGGGAAAGAAGGGGAAAAAAAAGATTGGAAATAGGCCCACTTCCTTATTTCTCATGGATGTTTACGAAAATAAATTGGAAACAAACAGGGAAACATCTGATATTTCAACCATCATTGTAATATGTTTTAATCCGTTTTAATTTTCAGTAGAAATTCTCATGCCACAGAAGCTTCATCTCGTCTGGTTTAGCAATTACCCATTAACCCCAGATGCAACACTAGTTATTACTGACAGAATTCTAACAGTCTATGAACCTGTGTGAGTTTTCCATTAAAAAAGTGAAGAAAAACATATCTGCTATTTGGAATTAAGTTTGCCCCGACAATAATTTCAGCAGAAATAAACTCCTGCTACCTAAAAGGATTAGGTTAGCAATAGAAAAAAGTGTCATTAAAAAAGAGTAAGAAAAAAAGAATTATTCATAATTCAGTTGCTAATAGATCATGATAATTTCAAGGAAGAAATCAATGCAAATGTCTTCAATGGGCTATTCAATCCTATTTCCTCTCTTTTGTTTATTACTCCCATATACATGAAAGTAGAAGGGATTTACACAACTCATATCATTCTTGAAAGCCATATCTGATCTGCTTTGGAGTTAATGAAATTCTGCAGTTTTTATAAAGACTAGAAATATATAGCTACTAGGGAGAAAAAGTAAGTGAGTTTCCTGAATCCTCTACTTTCTTTTCTGATGTTATTGATATTGGGATGAATACAGTCTATTAAAAATCTCATCAGGCTTTGAAGTAATCCAGGATCGTGACCGTTCTGTTTCATCAATCATTTGTTTCTGAATGGGACTTCACTGAAAAGCTAAGCCTTGGTAGAGCAATATTGAAAGCAGTTACAGATTTTTCTGGAGAAATAGGAAGACATGCTAATTAATATCTGTATCTCAAGTGTTTTGGATTTACTTTTATTGCCAAATTCTTATAAATTTCTTTGTAGGCATATGCTGATATTGCCTTAAGCTCCGGAGTTCAGAAATGCTTGTTCCATTTTGGACCTCACAGAAGGAGCACAGCAATATAAAGTGTGAGATATATAATTATCCTGTCTTTTGCAATTCTGTAGTGTCCAAGGTTGCTCAAAAACTAGTAAATGCTCACTCATCCAACAACTTGAATTCCTGGCGCTGTTATGAGACAGGATGTGGCAGGTGTTTCAGGCAGCTAAGGTTAGTTAGTTACTTTGGGCACAGTAGGTGAGATGTTTCTCTGTTTTTTTTTCTGCTGTATGTGCCAAAATAATTTGCTGTCTTTGGAAATATACCTTGACTTGAGTGGAGCTGTTTTAAGATGTCCTCATTCATTTTTATATAACTTCTTTCTGAACTGCTCTAAATGTTTTAGATCTATCCTTTTCAAACCTGACAACTTTAAGATGAATAGGCCTCAACTTCCAGAATATCTCAGCTAATGTGCTTGCTGGGGAATTCTGGGAGTTGAAGTCCACATTTTTTAAAACTGCCAAGTATGGAAAAACACTGTTTTAGATAGAGAAACAAGAGGCTGTTTGATACTTTTCCTGCTTCATTCCCTGCTGAGTGATCTGCTGTACATTAACAATGAAATTGGGGCTAAACCTGCAATTCTAATAGCTAGATGGTGATGTGCAGATATGTTTAATGACATGATTTGAAGTATTTAGGTATAATGACCATGGCCATATCAAATGGGTTAATTGTATTATTAAGTCTGTATTCAAACTGTTCCTATGGCACACCATAATCTAAAACCCTCTCCATAAAAAAGTTATGTTACAACAAATAAGAGGACACTTTGGGTATCTCTGAAAAGGGAAAGATGTGCCAGTACTTCTGCAAAGGTAAACATATCAGATGTAACACCATCATGATAGCAAAAATCTATTCACTGATTTGAAAATATACATCAAGCATTGATGATTTGTCTTCCACTGATAAGGTAACCAATTGTCCAAATGCTGCTGAACTGATTTGAAAACAAACAGTGCAACCTATAATTTGATTTTACTACATTCTAAATCCAATGGATTTAATTAAAACACATATGAAATTGAGTGGAAATGCACTGCAATTGTTTCAGAATCTCAACTGTAGGCAATATATTAAGCTATTTACATTCCTGGAAAAATCAGAGCTAACATTTAGATACATATTTTTATAGATGTGTTTTAAATCCTACTCATGGCTTTTAAAGATCTCATCGGCTCCTCGTGTGTTGTAGTTCACCACAGAAGCATACTATTTTAAATATTAAATATTTTAACATTGGAATAAAGGGCGGAATAAAGATTTGAAAAACATGAATGTATGAGAACAGCCTTCTCTAGCCAATGTCTCATAAACCTGTTGGGATCACAACTCCCAGAACCCCCCCCCCCCCAAATCATTATAGTGACTGTAGGAATTCAGGGAGTTGTATTTCAACAAGCAACAGAACACAACACCTCAATTTTGTCATACCACTATTAACCCATAGTGCTTCTTTATTATCTTGAGAGAGAGAACACAGAAATCAAAACAAACAGCTAACACATGAATAAAAATAAACAGCTCAAGAAAATTTGCCTTGTACATATTATTCCCAGGTTCCAATCTATTCCTGCCTGTATGGACTTCCACATTGGGGGGAGGGGGAAGGCAAGTAAATGTAAGTAGGCAATTGGCAACATGAACAATTAAAGAGTGATGACTTTCTAACAATAATTAACACAAATTCAATGAATGAAGCCTTTGCCTTTCTAAAGCTAATTCACACAGTAGTTTCCCCCCCCCCCCCGCTTTGCTTGATTGCCCTTGAACCTGTGGCAGGAGGAGAAAATATCGTAAACCTGTACCACAAATGGCAGTTTCCCGAAGGAATATTTAGTGGCACTGAGGACTTGGCCCCTTCTGCATAGTCTAATTTCTGAACCACCAGCTTACCCTGAATGTTTCTTTTCTTCAGCAATGGCAGCCATGTTCTTCAACAATTCTTTTCAGCAATGGCAACCATGATGTTCGACAATATCAAGTAGCAGACATGATTATTCTTTGGGGAAAAATGTCTCTCTCTCTGTCTCTCTCCATGCACACAATAAAACCCATTATAAATTCCCATTCCATTGAATGGTGTATATAATTGGAGGGGCACCTTTGTTCTTTCTGCCTTTGGACTACTTCCATCAATTAGTATGTCCCCCCTGAAAGGAATTGTGGGAGTTACCTTGCAGGCAAATGCTTCCCTACCTCTGCTTTGAATTTTAATACCAAAGGCATACATCATTTTCCTTAGCAGGTGCTTATTCACACTGGGTGTATGACTCTCATATATGTGTTGCAAGGGATTAAGTAAAAAAAAAAAAGAAAGCAAAATGCTCTTAAAATTCATTCGGTTGTGTTTTACATAACCCAAAAGAGACTTGATTCCCCACTCTCAATTCTTTGCTTTGCTATATTGAAAACAGAAACAGTACCTTTCTGGTTTGTTTTTTCTTACGGGGTCAAGTAGCCAGGACATCTTTGCATGAAGAAGACACAGCAGGAGGACTCTGTTGTTCAGCCTTCACCACCAATAAATACAAAACTGACATTATAGTTTGGCAATAATGTGGCCTGAACAAAAGTGAATGGCATCTCTTGTTCTTATACTAAATTTAGTTTCTTGGCATCAGGGAGAGCCTATTTCTATCCCCCCAAATTTTTGTACATTTTTTTTTCATTTGCTTCCATAAATGCAACACTGACAGGTTTTTTTTCCTAAGGAAGTGAAAATACACTGCCCTGGTTCATTTTCCTAGGACATGTTCACCTTTTCTAAACGATAGATCAGAAATTGAAACAGATGTGGCAATGGTGGTGGATGAAGGTGTGTTTGGAAGGGCATGATAAAAAATAAATAGAAGGGTTTGTCTTTCAGGTGTGATCTGCCAGATTTTATGCCTCCAAAAGTGGTCAAGGTTAGATCTCCACCTTTTTACAGTGAACTGTTCTAGTGTGATCCCACGTCTGTATTTTTAAAATCCATTTTGTATTAAAATTAAGTGTGTGCCTTGTCTTTACATGAAGAGAACCACAATAGTGTTCAACAAATTCTTCTGATTTGGTTATTTCCTTCGTGTCTTGGATGTAAATTCAAATCTCAGACACTATTGTCTCTAATTGTTTCAGAAGTCCAATTTTGAAATTTGGCTAGAAATTTGGGATGAGGGATGTCACACTTGGATCAGTCACTGTGGATGGAACAAAATTTCTCACCTGTATTGCTTTAAACTATACATAGTGTGTGTGTATTACTGTACTACATACACACATATATGTATATGTTACAGTAATACATTGATTTTTGCAGTGTTGAACCAACTAGAAGGTAAAGATGCAAGGATTTAGCAAATGAGCTATAGATGCAAATTTTTACTGCAGAGTAGGTTGTAAACAAATCCATCTCTCTCTTTCTTTCTCACATTTAAAATATGAAATCCTATACTGTAGGGATTCTTTTTTGTTTGTTTGCTTTATAGTGATAAAAATGTTTCCAATAAGTGTCCAGGAGCCAACCGTTTGTTACTGAAATCCCCAGAACGCCATAAAATTTGCAATGCAAACAATTAGTGCTGTATGCCAAACTCTGCAAAAAATAAAAAGGAAAAAAAGGAAAAAAGCCCTCCCACTCACACCGCCTCGAAACATGAGGCTCTGCTGTACAATCTGAGATAGTCTCTTTGATTTCCATCTACTGCTTGACACGGTGGTGGCCAAGCGGAGCCTGCCTCCAGCCTGGCCTCCTTACTTGCCAAGCGTGTTGAATTGGTTCGAATGCCACAGAAGAAGGAAAGGGGCAAAATTAATAACGCTAGAGCACAACCATCAAATCATTTTCATATTGAACCTGCGTGGTCCTGAAACCTCCCCTTCCACCACTGCACCATTGTTTTTACGGGGCACGTACTCGAGGTCGATGGTGGTTTTATGCTTGCCTTTCCCACGGCTCCAGACAAAAAGTAGTAAGAAACAAAATAAAACCACCCCAAGGAAGGTGAAACAGCCCATGGCCGTCGACACCAGTATTGTCTTAAGGTCCAGAGCAAATGTATTCACATTGGTTCCATTGGAACTGGTGTCATTGGAATCTGTCATGTACATAGGAGTCCTGTTGGCATAAAGAAAACGATCTGAGGCAAACCCCTTGACGGTGAGGGTGGCTGAGGAGGTGTCATTTCCAGCAGCATTGCTGGCCACACAAACATAAATCCCACTATCTTGATCTTGAGCAAACCGGATCTCAAGTGTACCATCTGTGAGCACCGTTGCTCTCCCACTGGATTTTGCGGTGACCAGTCTCCGTCGTGGTGTCAACCAGGCGATGGTCGGCTGAGGATCTCCCTCGGCATGACACAAGAACTGCACCGTCTGCCCTTCTTCAACCACCAAGTACTGCAGCTTCTTTTCATATATCCTGGGCTTCTTGCAAGTGAAGTAGAAAGAAAGGGCAGTGCTGTGGAAGTCTTTAAATGGCCTCTCTTTGACGCTGTCTGGACCGGCACACATGGGTTGCCGGCCACCAAACTGCAGCATGGGTTGCCTTTGTAAGATCCAGAGCAAGCGGCAGTCGCAAGCCAGGGGATTGTTGCTTATGCAGAGAACTTCCAGGGATTTGACAGAATGGAAAACATTCTCTTCCAGAGTTTCCAACAGGTTTTGGGACACATTTAACACGCGGAGGAATCGAAGGCCTTGGAAAGCATGAGGTTCAATGGCGTGCAGCTGGGCTCCTACTATGTGCAACTCTTGCAGGCGCAACACATCTGCAAGCATGCCAGATTCGATTGTGCTGATGGGGTTGTAGGAAAGATTCAGGTGGGTCAGGTAAACCAGGTGCTTCAGAGCGACATAAGGGATTGTGGACAAATTGGTATTGGTAACGGAGAGAGAAGTGAGGTTCAGGCCGTAAAGACTGTTGGCAGGGATCGTGTCGAGCATAGGCCAATAATCTATTTCTAGGTTTTTCAGGTGGAACAATCTCTTAAAGGCATATGCAGGCAACAGGTTGATGTTGAGATGTCTCAGGTGCAGGCTGATGAGGTTGTGAAGGTAGGAAAGGGCTTCTGTTGGTACAGCAGTTAGGTTGCATTTTTCCAGAGTGAGGTGCTCCAGACTGAGCAATCCATTAAAGGCCCTGTGGGAGATGTAAACCAGATCGTTATCCCCAACCTCAAGGGATTTGAGGTTGTGCAGGTCCTGGAACATGTAATCCAGCAGGATGACAATCTTGTTCTCGCTAATATCCAGCTTTGTTAAGTTTGACAAGCCGGTGAAGACTCCTAAAGGGACCAGCTTCAGACGATTCCCTTTCAGCCGCAGAGAACGCAAATTAAATAGGCTGTTAAAGGCCCCGGGCTCAACATTGCCCACGATGTTGTCACTCAGATCTATCTCTTCAAGCAAAGGGAAAGCGGTGAACTCCTCTGGATTGACACTCTTTAGCCTGTTTTTGCTAAGATCCAAGATTTTGGTCTCTATGGGGATGCCCTCAGGGATGGCAATCAGGCGCCTCCGGTGACAACTGACAGACTTATTCTGTGCTGAGCATTCACAGCGAGCTGGGCAACCTAGGGTGGAGCCTATGAAAAGTAGCAGCACAGCCAGACTTAGAAATGGCTGCCAGCAAGATATGGCTGTGTGAAGCATGACTCCACTAATGTTGTCTAATCCTCCGTCACAGGCCTGCCAAGGAGAGAAATAGAGAGAGGGGGGGGAGGGAGGGAGGGAGAGAGAGAGAGAAATGACTATTAGTTAGGAAAACTGACAGGTCATGTTCATTTTCAGCGAAAAGCTACTGCAGCTAAACGAAACTTGATCTAATATTGAGGGATTGCATTGAAATCAAAGACAAAAAAACCTGCGGCCCTCCAGATGTTGTGGAACTACATGTCCTTGGAGCTGTTCTAGTGTGGTTAAGCAGCATCAGAAGAGTTGCAGATTCGCCAATCCTGACCCCCAATATGGGTTTTATGCCGATTCTCCCTCTTCAACAAAACATAATAATGCTTAAAACCCAGGCATTCTTTCAACAGAAGAGAACTACTATCAATTGATTTTCATGGTTAATATGTCAGTTATGCATTTTCTATTTCAATTCTTAAGGGGATCCTATCAATTGCTACAGTCAGTTGTTAGGAAAAGTTGTATAATTACTAGCACCATTCTGTAGTTGTTGGGGCAGTTCCTCGAACTGATTTTTGTAGCACTAGCAAACATATAAAAGGCTGTGATACACTCCTCCAGCAATGCCTCCCACACCCCTCCCGCAATCATAACTGCCTTGTTCCCTCTTTGAAAACAGGGGAATGTCCTCTGGCTGAAGCTTGAATGGCATATAATTTAACTTTCAGCTCCCTAATTTTAATAGTTCTCAAATAGGTACATGAGTAGCTGTAGTTGTGGCCCACCAGGGGCCAGTGGATCTGGCAGCAGATTCTTACAGTGAGAAAGTTGGGGAGGAACAAGGACCAGTCTGGAATCTGGGGAAGGCTCTGACAAGTGCTTTCCGTTGGAGGAAGAGATTGAGCCAGAGCCATCTGACAGTTATCAGCTGCCTTTGAAGTTGGACAGCAGTGGGGCAGAAGAACAGCTGGATCCTGTTCCCAATGTGACCACGCACAGAGCTGCCAGGAGAAGGGAACAGCTAAGGAACAAGGGTCAACTCGAGAGTAAAGCCACAGGTGGATGGTGAATGGCCCCTCCCATAGGGAAAAAAGAGGAGCGAAAGAGGAGGGGAGTTTGCAGGAGACAATTAGTTCAATTCATTAGAGTGAAGATCTGTTCCTGACTTCTTTCCAAGTATTGTCTGCTACAGAGTGGCCTTTGAAAGATATCGGCCTGGCAGCTCTCCAAGACTGATAAAGGTCTGCAGTTGTGAAATCTCTTGAAAGACTGCTGGCTGGGACTTTGCTGGAGAGGAATTCAACTAATCAAAATGTGTTTTTTCAGGATGAGGAACCGGCTTGTGCTTTTGGAAAGCCTAGGTCAGAACAACTGTATTATAAAGTGCCAAACCCTTCCCTTGAGATTCTTTTATACCAGCTCCCCCAAACACGACATTCAATCCAAATTATGTTCAATTACAACCCAAACCAGCTTGAAAAGACCTTTTGTCCAACATACTTGGAAGGCACCAATTTGCGCAAGGCTGTTATTTGCTACCAATGTTTTTACTGTGTTGGTTTTGATAGACGATGGTGGGCTAAATACATGACTGGTTACTCTTTCATATAGGTACAAAATTTTTCTCATATGCACAAGCCTCTAGTCTTCTCTGCCACTGAATTCATATATGCTGGTTTTGAATTTAATGGCATTAGGTACTAAGGAATAGCTCTAGGTGGAAGCCTATTTGGGTCCACTTCAGGTAGTCCTCAACCACAGTTGAGCTCAAAATTTGTGTTGCTCAGCGAGACAGTTAAACATGTTTTGCCCATTTTAGGACCTTCCTTGCCACAGTTGTTAAGTGAATCTGCAATTGTTAAATTAGTAACATAGATGTTAAGTGAATCTGGTTTCCCCATTGACTTTGCTTGTCAAAAGGTCACAAAAGGTGATCACATGACCCTGGGACAGTTCAGCTGTCATAAATATGAGTCAGTTGCCAAGTGTCCAAATTTTGACCTTGTGACTCTGGGGATGCTGCAATGGTCATAAGTGTGAAAAACAGTCATGTCTCTTTTTTCAATGCTCTTGTAACTATGAATGGTCACTAAACAAATAGTTGTAAATTGAAAACTACTTGTATACAGGCAGTCCTTGACCATAATTGGGGCCAGAATTTCTATTGATAAGGTCATAAAGCACAATGTCCTGTGAGTACCCCACTTAGTGACAGCAATTCAGGTGCTATTAAGTGAATCATTAGCCAAGGAGACACTCAAGCTAAGTCAGTGTGGGCTTGGTCCCTCCGACCTGAGCCTTGAGTAAGGATTCCACAAACAATTCCATCAACAGACACTTTTGACCTACAACCAGCCTACGGACCCCTCAGAATCCAAATCAACCACACAGCCAGTCAGAGACAGCACCAAACCTTAACCAATTCCCACTGCCCAGCAGTTCACCTCCCAATAACTCTGACCTGTTAATCTTATCACAAGACACATCACAAAACTCCCTAATGCTGACCCATCACAAGACCCTCCCTTGACACACCCACACCCGAAGCCCTTATAAACAGAACACAGACACTCACGTCCCCTAAACTCCACTGAAGATGTTACATAGCCTGGTAACGAAACGTTCGGAAACCAACCCACAAGCTCGGAGACTGAACCTTAACACTCACCCTACTCCTGAGCTACAGATATTCACCACTATTGTAATGGTAAGGGATTGCCTCCAACTCTCTCCACTGTGCTGCAGCTGACAAGCATCCTGAAGAACAGCTGGTTCTGGAAATGCTTGCCTTGCTGTGGCTCTTGGTGCAGTGTGGTTCAGGGGCTGCAAAGAGTTCCTAGCCACAGAGAAAAACCTCTGCCACTTTTAGGAGCCTCAGCCACTTCAGTGCAGTTTAGCAGCATGGCACCATGCCCAGGGAAGCCCCAACAATGTGGCATCAGGTTGCAGTATCATGAGAAGGCCCAGACCAAGCACGCTTGGAGCAAGAAGCTGCCAGGATCAAGAAGAGAGAACAGAAGGGATCACACAGTTGGAAGGGCTCTTGGAGGTCTTCTAGCCCAATCCCAGTTCAAGCAGGAAACCCAAAGGTGCTTTTTCAAGAGGTAACTTGACTTTCTGGTTTCTTGCTTCTCATCCAAGAGCTTCTTCAGCTCTGATTGGATGGAAGCTTCTTGGATGAGAAGCAAAACGTCTTCAAAGAAAAACCAGAAAGTCCAGTTGCCTCTTGAAAAAGCATATTTGGGACAATTGAGAATCTCCATCGACATTCAAACAGGAAAACCTATACAGGTAGTCCATGACTTACGACCACAGTTGAGCCCAAAATTTCTGTTGCTAAGTGAGATTTTGTTAATTGAGTTTTGACCCATTTTACAATCTTTCTTCCCACGGTTGTTAAGTGAGTTGTTAAGTTACTGACATTGTTGTTAAGTGAATCTGGTTTCCCCACAGACTTTGCTTGTCAGGTCGCAAACAGTGATCACATGATCCTGGGACACTGCAACTGTCATAAATATGAATCAGTTGACAGGTGTCTGAATTTTGGTCTGGTCATTAGTTACTTTTGTTAGTGCCATTGTAACTTCGAATGTTCAATAAATGAAGTGTTGTAAATTGAGGACTAACTGTACCATTTCAGACAAATGGTTGTCCAATCTCTTCTTAAGTGTCCAATCTCCAGTGTTTGAGAACCCACAGCTTCTGGAGGCAAATTGTTCCACCGATTAATTATTCACACTGCCAGGAAACTTATCTTTATTTCTAGGTTGCTTCTCTCCTTAATGAGTTTCCACCCATTGTTTCCTGTCCTGCCTTTGGTGCTTGTGGCAGCCCCTCAAATATTGGACCACTTCTATCATGTCATTAGGCCAGGGGTTGGCAACCTTAAACACTCAAAGAGCCACAAAGGTCCTAACTGGAAGCCCCACGTTCAATTCTGGAGCCGATTGGAAGTCCAGTACCCCCACCGTAGAGTCTCCCCCCCCAGCGCGGCATCCTTTTTCCTCTACCTGTGCTAACCGAAAGCCCTATCAATTGTGGAGATGACCTGAAAAACCCGCCCCTTGCCATAGTCTCTCTTCCTGGCGCACTGTGCTCCCCCCAACCAGAAGTTCCTCTCAAAATTGTGGCGCTGACCGGTGACAGGGAGCCACAGCAGAGGGATGAAAGAGCCACATGCAGCTCCAGAGCACTAGGCAAAGTGAAAAGAAGGACTTTCACAGAGAAGGTTAGCTACAGAAGTAGGAGCTACTGGGGCCCAAAAGGCATAGATGGAGGAGAGATAGGTGGTAGGGGAAAGGTGAAGTAACCCTATAGCAATAGCAGTTAGACTTATATACCACTTCATAGGGCTTTCAGCCCTCTCTAAGCGGTTTACAGAGTCAGCATATCGCCCCCACAGTCTGGGTCCTCATTTCACCCACCTCGGAAGGATGGAAGGCTGAGTCAACCTTGAGCCGGTGAGATTAGAACCGCTGAACTGCAGATAACAGTCAGTCAAGTGGCCTGCAGTACTGCACCCTAACCACTGCGCCACCTCAGCACCTATGGTGTTAAGTGCGTCTGCCAAGTGCCCAAATTTTGATCATGGGGGGTGGGTGGGAGCTGCAATGGCTATTTCTTTTGGGTCTTGTCATAAGTTTCTTCCGTCATCACTGTGTAGCATCGAGCAGTTGCTGCATAATGATCATACATTGAAGATTACTTAAAACTAATTTTCTCCAAGCTCTCATTCTGATTTTTGGGCATTCAGTGAATGTTTTTCAACCACTTTCTTTCTCTCAAAAAGAATGAGAAAAGGGAAGAAGCAAGATAAATTAGATTGATTTCTCTACTTTTATCCCCAGCATGAATGCTGATTATGATCTGCATTCTTGTTCGTCGAAGGAAATGGCATTGTTAAGATCTAGAAACATCTAAAGAACTGCTGACACATTTTCTTTATGAGTACCAGTTATTTTTATAATTACAAGTCACTGTGGAGAAACAGCTGGGATTGGAGTGCAGAATTTAATAAAGACACTGAGCATTACATTTGGAGTACTGCAGGTTTCTGTCATTCTTTTTTATTCTCTACTGAATACTAAAATAAAAACACAAGAATAAAAGCCATCATTCAAGCCTTTTCTTCCATTCCTGTGTGGTTTCAAACTATGGCAACTGTACTAAACCAAAAATGGTTTATTTATTCATTCGCATACTTCAAGCATTAGACTAAGCTAAAATCCTATTATCTACCTACCTACCTAATCCATGGGTGTTAAACTCACTGTGTCACATCCCTGTCATGTGACGTATTGCGTTTTTTCCGTTCATGGAGGTGGGGTGGGCGTGGCCTGTGTGTGATGGATCTGACCTGAGGGCTGCCAGTTTGACACCCCTGATCTAACCTATCTGTCCGATCTTTATTTATCTATTTGTTTCCTACCTTTATTATTTTACAAATTACTCAAGGCAGTGAACATATTCAACACACTTTCCTCCAGAAGTGGTATTTAGCCAGTTCGGGTGAAATGGCAGCGGCGGCTGTGGGAGGCTCCACCCATATTTGCAAACTGGTAGGGAAGGTAAGTGAATCCCACCATTGCTTTCCTCAACAACTTTGTGAGATGAGTTGGGCTGAGAGAGAGTGTGACTGGCCTAAAGTCACCATATTATGTTTTTCGGGCCAATGCTTGGATGGAACAACTCCTCTTGGCTGACATGACAAAGGTTTTGAACTGAATTCCACACTGGAAGGTTAGACTGGGAAGAATAGGAAAAAAAGTCTATTCAGAGGCATAGGGACATTACTTCCATCTGTTGCCTAGAAAGTTATGAAGTCAAATATGGTTGAGCATACATTGAAAATGTCTTTCCTTTTTTAAATCAATTACAAATATAAACTTGGTTTGTTGTATGAATGTTTCCTGGCTTGTTCCAGATTTCTTTTCAGCTCTATATCAGTTTCTAAGCATTCCGCAAATTAACAAGACATGCTTGGTGAAAAACTTGTTATTATCCCCCCCTCCTCACTATGTTCCTGATTCAATTTGAGGGAAGGGGTGTTCAAATATCTTTCAAGGGAGAAGAAAATTTTAGTGAAATTCTCATCAGTATATATGATATTCTTATACTTTTGCAGAAAAAGATCCATTTGACTTGCATTAAACGATGATCTCTCTGGGGATCTACGACTTTCTGTGCGTCTCTTAGTTTCTTTTGGAGTTTCTCAGATTGTGAGATGGGGCAG
The DNA here is from genome assembly GCF_009769535.1 of Thamnophis elegans. Lineage (NCBI taxonomy): Eukaryota > Metazoa > Chordata > Lepidosauria > Squamata > Natricidae > Thamnophis > Thamnophis elegans. The sequence goes on along the minus strand of NC_045543.1, from coordinate 63,683,582 downwards.
CCCAGCCAGTGTACATCAGAGGGATTTAAATATCTAAAAGAAAACCAAATAGCACCCCTCCTCCCCAAACCAATCTCAACATGGAAGTAAAGTCAAAAGCACTACCATGAAAAACCCTAAATAAATTCTCAAGCATTTAAATTAGGTTGAAAAACAACCCCCCTCTCTCACCCTCACTCCCTCCTTCCCTCCCTCCCCCTCTCTCTATCTGTTTGTGTGTGTGTGTGTGTGTGTGTGTGTGTGTGTGTGTGTAATAACCTATGATAAACCACAGGGTATTATTCAGGCATTAATGAAAAAGAAACTCAATGCTGTCAAATATAGTTTCATTGGTGGAGATGGTGTGACAATATTGAATCAGCAAAAAAATATGAGGCTGCTATCAGCGAACAGGCCCAAGACATTTTGCAATCTCCACTAAAACTGTTCTACCTCCTTCCTGTATGGGATTTCTGATAAAGACACACATCGACACACAAAGAAACAACACAAACACTTCTTTGTCCTTTCTGGGTTATAAAAGCCCAACAATAACAAATTAAATAACTTACACATTGGATTGTTTATCGTCATAAAAACCCTCCTGTTTAATAGATCTTCAGGGAGATAGATACTCTTGGCAACATTACAAACTACTAGGACTTTATTACTTAAAGTTTATAGATGTGATTTAGAAAAAGGAAAGGCTGAGATCGAACACAGAGGTCAATTTATAGGGTAAAAGAAGTTGGGGAAATTAAAAGTAATAAATTATTTCTAATGCTAAGACAGGCCTTTTGGAACTTATGCAAAACAGTCCACTCACAAACATGTAGTGTAACTATTCTAAGCAAACAATGGTACGGAGGAAAATAATAAAATAATAAACTGAACTAATTTAAGCTAAACTAATAATAAACCTATTCACAGCTGAATATAGTTGGAGAAATTAAGAAGCCATATGAAATTGCTCTAGATTCATTTTCTATATATCGCTCTAGTATTCTGATTGATGGCTGTTACTGTTCCTATTGTTGTTTCTCCCACATGAATACAAGATCCATTTGTTTTTGTGCTGTGCATACCTAGTTCTTAAAGTGAAGCTCTCAGTGCATGATCTGACAAGTTTTGTTTAATCAGTCAGCTTTTCACAAAGGCTGATTCTGGGTAGAGCTCAGAAGGAACAACTAGCCTAAGATTACGCAGCTGTCTTCAGTGCCTAAAGGGGGAAGGGGGAGACTACAACCTGTGTCTCCCTGCCAGTAGTCCACCATCTTCACCACAATACCGCATTGGTTCTCCTGACTAAAAGCTCCTCTTGAGTCTTGTTTTTCACACCACCATGAATCTTTTCAAGAAAAGAAAGAAATCTGATAGGGAAGGACATTCTTCCAGATTTGAAGAAGAAATGGTGACCATTTGTTGGCAAACAGGCCATACCATTTACTTCTCATCGACCCTACAACTCTGGTATTCCCTTGGTGGATCTTGTAACCACGTGGAAGATAAACAAATACTACAACCCTGGAACGGAAGTAGTAGTTCGGAAAGCCAGATGGCTGGTTCAAAATTCTCATCTGAATAGACGTATAGGGAAAAAACGGCTAACCTTTTTTGTTGTCGCGTGCCAAGAGTGTGCATCCCCGTGTGACAGTGCTTGTGCATTCCCACACCCATAATGCAATGAGTGTGCAACCCCACACGCTAAGACCTGCTGCACAAGTGCATGTGACTCCCCCGCAATCCCCCCCCCGTGAATGTGTGTGCAATCCCCCCTGTTTTGGGACTAGAAGGCCTCCCTGCAGCCTCCTGGAGCAAAAACAGGCCACGGAGCCCCCCCATGCTGCCCCCATGCCCACGCATGCATGTATGCCCCCCTTTGCATCCGCATGCATCTCCCACATGCACCCCATGCCTGCGCGGCAGAGACCTGAAAATCAGCTGGCTGGTGGGAGGCATGCACAATGGAGAGGAGCTGGGGCGACAGCTTGCGTACCTGCAGAGAGGGCTCTGTGTGCCACATCATGGGTATAGGGCAGCCAATTGCTCAGATGCTTCATTTTGGGGAATCTACATACAAAAACTTTGGGTCTGTTTCTAAAGTGACCAACCTCTGTGGCCCCACCTGAGAAGCCCCAAAGCCAATGGAGGCACTTGGCTATCTGGCACAGTTGCCTGTTGAAATCTAGCTTTGACAACAATGGAAGAATATGTGGAATAAAGATTTAAAAAGTACATTAAATTATAATTTAAAAGAAAATTTCTTTTGATGTACGATGATGTATCGTTGGCATTTAACTCCAGATTAATTGTCAAGCATGCATAAAGGTATTTCAAATGAATGTTAGAAATGTAAATGTAAATGAAGGGACTTTTTATCATTTATGGTGGATGTATGATTAAGGCAAAGAAATATTGAAGTGGAATTCATATCCTAGTACAGAAAATTCTTACAGTGAATACAGAAAGAAAACCAGAGACTTTTCTTTTGGGTTTCATAGAAAAAGTCTTCGGAAAAAATGTTGGAACTTCAATGTTATATATGTTGACAGCAGCACGACTATTTTATACACACAAATGGAAGGTCACCTCGATCCCCATAATGGATGAATGGCTGCAAAAACTGATGGAGTTAGCAGAGATGGCTAAATTGGCTGCTTTGATCAAAGAAAAAAATACAAATACCTTTATTTCTACTTGGAAACCACTTCTAGGCTTTGTGCTTCAGGTGGAAAAAAAATGAAACTTTGATTTTGGGTTTTACAGATTAGATTAGATAGATTTGTTGTTATAGAAATGGCCAGTTATACTATTATGTAAAAGTAAAAAGTTGAGGTTGGATGTTAATGTCTTATTTTACTACACTGAAGGAGTTGGAAGTCATTGCCTTTTTCTTCTTTTTTCCTTACTTCCCCACACTATCCATTTCCCTTCCCGAATTTCCCTACTATTTACTTTTGTATTCTCTTTGTAGGCTATGTTATAAACTAATAAAAATGTATAATAAAAATGTATAATAATAATAATAATAATAATAATAATAATAATAATAGTCACAATCATAGACATCGCAATACCAGGTGATAGCAGGGTCGCCGAGAAGGAACATGAAAAAATCGCAAGATACCAGGACTTAAAAATCGAAATTCAACGACTATGGCACAAACCAGCAGTGGTAATTCCAGTGGTAATTGGCACACTGGGTGCTATTCCAAAAGCACTGGAATTACATTTAAAACAGTTAAAAATTGACAAAATCACCATCAGTCAAATGCAAAAAGCCGCACTGCTTGGATCTGCACGCATATTACGAAAATACGTTACGACGTCCTAGGCCCCTGGGTGGGGCCCGACTAGTAACCAATGCCAAATCCGGCGAAACAACTGGCCGCTGTGATACAATTGTACAACAACAACAGTAATAATAATAATAATCAGCTGCTGTAAAAAAATCACGCAGACTGATTATAAATTGCGGCACAATTCAGTAGCACAAATGATCCATTGGAATTTGTGCAAAAATTATAATATTAAAACAGCAACAAACTGGTGGGAACATCAGCCTGAAAAAGTCACCAAAAATCAGAGGGTCAAGATCTTGTGGGATTTCCGTATACAAACCGACAAAATACTGGCGCATAATACACCAGACATCACACTGGTTGAGAAAAATAAGGTCACAATCATAGACATCGCAATACCAGGTGATAGCAGGGTCGCCGAGAAGGAACATGAAAAAATTGCAAGATACCAGGACTTAAAAATCGAAATTCAACGACTATGGCACAAACCAGCAGTGATAATTCCAGTGGTAATTGGCACACTGGGTGCTATTCCAAAAGCACTGGAATTACATTTAAAACAGTTAAAAATCGACAAAATCACCATCAGTCAAATGCAAAAAGCCGCACTGCTTGGATCTGCACGCATATTACGAAAATACATTACGACGTCCTAGGCCCCTGGGTGGGGCCCGACTAGTAACCAATGCCAAATCCGGCGAAACAACTGGCCGCTGTGATGCAATTGTATAATAATAATAATAATAATAATAATAATAATAATAATAATAATAATAATAACTCCGCCGTTGCCGGTCCCAAGCCCGGATGAGAAAGGAGGAGGGTTGGGGTCAGGTTGGCATCTGGTCCCGTAAAAAAACCCCCGCCAACCCATACAATATGGTGAAAAAAAATAAGAATTCCATACCGCATCGGTCGTCGCGCGGGTTAACAAGGGCCGCGGCGGATGTTGGGGTCCCTGGACATCCGTCGACAAGTGGGCTACAAGTGGACCAGCCAACAAAACGACAAAAATATAGTGCAGATGAAAACCGTGCCATAATGGCCTGTTACTACAACTCAGAGCCAGAAAAAAGAGGCTATTTAAAGCGAATGTATGAATTATGGAAACAACAATATCCAGATTCAAATGTTAGTGAACAACGACTAGCAGATCAAAGGCGATTTATTATACGGAATAAAGTGTTTAGTGAAGTTGAACATGAGGAAATTCAGGCAAATTGCAAAACCCAAAAAACAATATCACAAGCGGAAATAACTGATATTCAAGACACAACTAAAGACATTATAGTAGAACTCCCAGAAGAAGCTCTCGGGGAGGAAATAACATCACCACCACTAGAACCAGTTATCACTGAACCAACTGATGAACTAACTCAAAAACAAAAAGAATTGAAGGATAAGATCATGGAGCATTTTCTGCTTAATGAGGAAAGGCAACGTTTACCATCACTAAAAACTGTGCCTAAGAAAATTTTGGCCCCTATCATGAAAATGGTTAATGCAGTGTTTTCAACAATTGAACCGGGATCCATCTTGGAAACAAACCAGTTAATGTACAGCGCAGCTGTAATAGTCACTAATGAACTAGGCATTAAAATTAAAGTACCTAGTCACACAACAGAAAAAGCATCAAAGCCAAAGTGGAAAATCCGTTTAGAACAAAAAATCAAAAAATTAAGGGCAGATGCTAGTAACTTAAAGAACATGCATGAGCAACGGCTTAAAAACAACAAAATCATAGATCGGCTAATCAGACGATATAGATTGGATACAAGAAACATCAATGAAGCTGTAGAGATTGTAAAACAGCAGATAACAGCAACAGCTAGAAAAATTGAAAGATATGAGGCACGAATCATCCAATATAAACAAAATCAGCAATTTCGATCAGACCAACGGCGTTTTTATCAAAGTCTTAATGTAAATGGTGACACCAAAAGTGAAAAACCAGAAAAACAGGCCACAGTTGAATTCTGGAAAGAATTGTGGGAAAATGCAAAGGACTACAACAAGGAAGCAAACTGGATACATGACTTTGAGAAAAGCATTGGCAACAAGCAAATGCAAGTATTAGAAATAACAACTGAGATGGTCAAAAATCGAGTTAAAAAGGTAAAGAATTGGACATCACCTGGAAAGGACCAATTACATGGTTTCTGGCTCAAATATCTGACCAGTTTACATGCAATATTGGCCAGGCAACTGAATGAAATTTTACAAAAGGGCCAAATTGATGAATGGTTGACAACTGGAAAAACATACTTGATTCAGAAAGATGCAGCTAAAGGAACAACACCTGAAAACTACAGACCAATAACATGCTTGCCAACAACCTTCAAATTACTCACAGGCATTATTGCAGATAACATGATGGATTATTTGGAAACAAACAACATCTTGCCAGTAGAGCAAAAAGGCAACAAAAGAAGGAGCAGGGGCACCAAAGATCAGCTTCTAATTGATAAAATGATATTAGAAAATTGTAAGAACAGAAAAACGAACTTGAATATGGTCTGGATTGATTACAAAAAGGCATTTGACTCACTGCCACATAGTTGGATCATAAAATGCTTAGAAACAACTGGCATTAGCAAAAATATTACATCCTTTACTGAAAAGGCGATGAAACAATGGAGAACTGAGTTGGCAGTAGGGAATGAGATCTACGGAATAGTTAATATCAAGCGAGGAATTTTCCAGGGTGATTCACTTTCACCTCTTCTCTTCATCATCGCAATGATCCCACTATCAGTAATCTTAAAAAAAATGAAATTAGGCTACCAAACAGCCAAAGAAGCTGAAAAAATTTCACATTTACTATATATGGATGATTTGAAACTCTATGGAAGGTCAGAAATAGAAATCCAATCATTGACAAACACAGTCCGAGTATTCAGCACCGATATTTCAATGCAGTTTGGCATGGAAAAATGCGCCACTGTATCCATAAAAAGGGGCAAAATCACTGCATGTGAGGGAATTGAAATGCCCAATGGCCAATTAATTAAATGCAAAGAAAATGAAGCCTACAAATACTTAGGCATTCTGCAGTTGGATAACATCAAGCATGGAGAAGTAAAAACTATTGTCAGGCGAGAGTACACCAACAGAGTTAGGAAAATTTTGAAATCTAAATTGAATGGTGGAAATACAATCAAGGCCATAAATACCTGGGCAATACCAGTTATAAGATACACAGCTGGTATAGTTAACTGGACACAAGCTGATTTGGACCTTTTGGACCGAAAAACCAGGAAACTAATGACAATGCACTACAGTTTACATCCACGTGGTGATACTGATAGACTGTACCTGCCCCGAAAATCAGGTGGCAGAGGATTATTACAAGTGAAGCAAACAGTTGAAGAAGAAAAACATGCACTGGCTGATTATTTAAAAGAAAGTCAAGAACATCTATTAATCGAAGTAAAGAACAAAAATCTACTGAAGGCCCAACAGACGAAACAAGAATACAGAAAAGATGTGATAAAATCAAGAATGGAGAGTTGGCAGAACAAAGCACTGCATGGCCAATTTCTGGAAAAAATAAAAGATAAAGTGGACAGTGAACAAACTTGGTTATGGTTAACAACAGGTTCATTAAAAAAAGAAACAGAGTCACTAATCCTGGCTGCGCAAGAACAAGCTATCCGCACAAATGCCATTAAGGCCAAAATCGAAAAATCCTCTGATGATGCCAAATGCAGACTTTGCAAAGAAGCTGATGAAAGTGTTGATCACATACTCAGCTGCTGTAAAAAAATCGCGCAGACTGATTATAAATTGCGGCACAATTCAGTAGCGCAAATGATCCATTGGAATTTGTGCAAAAATTATAATATTAAAACAGCAACAAACTGGTGGGAACATCAGCCTGAAAAAGTCACCGAAAATCAGATGGTCAAGATCTTGTGGGATTTCCGTATACAAACCGACAAAATACTGGCGCATAATACACCAGACATCACACTGGTTGAGAAAAATAAGGTCACAATCATAGACATCGCAATACCAGGTGATAGCAGGGTCGCCGAGAAGGAACATGAAAAGATCACAAGATACCAGGACTTAAAAATCGAAATTCAACGACTATGGCACAAACCAGCAGTGGTAATTCCAGTGGTAATTGGCACACTGGGTGCTATTCCAAAAGCACTGGAATTACATTTAAAACAGTTAAAAATTGACAAAATCACCATCAGTCAAATGCAAAAAGCCGCACTGCTTGGATCTGCACGCATATTAAGAAAATACGTTACGACGTCCTAGGCCCCTGGGTGGGGCCCGACTAGTAACCAATGCCAAATCCGGTGAAACAACTGGCCGCTGTGATACAATTGTATAATAATAATAATAATAAAATAAATAAATCTAGCTTTGAGGATCCTCAATGTTGTGAAGCAATTCTTGAAAACTGCACAGACCTCAATGCCCCAAGGAGTTTTAGAGAACAAAGCAGCAACCAGTGACGTGCGGTGAGGTTGATACCTGGTGAGGCTCAGCAGGGCAGCGGTCGGTTGTGAAACAGACAAGGGAGCACTTAAAGTAGCCGCTGCCGCTGCCGCCACCACCGCCCCGCCGGGCGAAGGAGGGGTGGTGGCGGCGGCAGCAGTGGCTGCTTTAAGTGCTCCCTTGTCTCACAACCGAGGCCGCTCCAGGCCGCCGGCCGCTGACACATGCTCCTGCAAGAGCCTCTGGGCAGCGCCAGGAGGCCGCAGAGAAGCTTCGCTCCGCTTGTCACCCAGCCTTCCCCCAGAGGCGATCTGGGACTTCCAGCGGCGGAGCCTGGAGAAGCAGGCCGGGGCAGCGGGCGGCAGCATCGGGGATGATGGGGCACTTACTTTGCATCGCGGGAACCGCCAAGCGCCCAGATCTAAAGCAAAGAGGCAGCCTCCTCCTTCTCGCCCACTCCTCTCTCCTCTGAAGCACACCCCGCCCAACGTAAGCGTGCTCAAGAAGACACGATTGGCTGCTTCCAAGTCAGGAGGCAGGAGAATTAGTGCCTCTTTTCCAACTGAACTTCTTTGCCTTTTAACTCTTTATTAACTTTTAGAAGGCAAAAAATTCCTTATGGAAAAGAGGCCCCGAGTTCTCTCGCCTCCTGCTTTGGTTAACACTAAGCAGACACCAAGCCACTGTGACCTGGTATCTGGTAGCAACTATCTTGGCTTTAATTATTAAAAAAAAATATTTAAATTTCTTTCTTTTTCCTGAGGAGACTGGTGAGGCTCCGCCTCCCTTGCCTCTAGTGACTGCACGTCCCTGGCAGCAACACACACAACTTTAGGAAGTGCAGGTCACCCTCTCAGAGTCTTTAGAAAAAGGCATTATGGGAAACCAGTGACAATGGCCATTTGGATTGTAGTGACATCACTCTCACGTAACAGAAAAAGGAAGGCAATAATAGAAAAAAGGCATGAGTGAGTGAGTGAGTTTCTCTTGTGTACTGCTGCTAAGGTTGTTCAGAAATTGCACAAATAACTCAACTGACATACATAAAGGTATTTTCGAATTCTCTGTTGACACTTGGAAGCTGGGGAAGCAATGTATCAGCTTGCTTATCCTCAATACACCTACATGTAGTTATGACATGTTTCTTACGCTGTCATTGTTTCTCAAAATTATTCTTGGGACAGCATGGACAGCAATTATTGACTTAGAACCTCAATTAAAAAATAATATATAAATCATCATGAAGAGCAGAACAAAGAAAGCCACAAGAACAAGCTGTACTTATCCCTAGCAGTTTAGCAGTCAATATTTCACTTATGCCTCAAAGGCCTGCCTAAATTATTATTTTTACTAAGCAAAGCAACAGAGGGAGCTAATCTGACCTCATTTGCTATATACAAATGAAGCCAGTCAATCTTTATGTCTTTTTATATTGGAAAGTGTGTCCCTTACTTAGGGGGAACCCCCCCCCCGCCAAATCCCACTCTTTCATTTTTTCTTTTTCTAAAATGCTCAATAATGTATTTGGTTTTTTTTTTTATGACTAACCTAAATTACCTGGCATAATAATTGCTAAATATCCATAGGGTAGAGATATTGCTGAGGTACACATTTTAAAGAACAGCAGGTACGTTGCAATGTACTCCTTTGGACACACATATTATCAATCATCTATCACCTCTCTCATCTCACATCCAATCTATGCATAATCTACAAGGATTATTTAATTATCAGCTCAGTATGCTGGAACATTTCTGAATAGCATGGGTCTTCCAGCTCCCTCTTTTTCTCTGTTAATCATTTTATCAGAGTGTTTCTTGCAGTATGGCAGGGTTTGGCACTTCAAAAGTCCTCATGTAACAGCCACAGAATCCTAGTGACATTTCTCATGAGCGTGGCAACTTCAATAAAGCAAAGTCACAATCAGAATAATTATCAGTAAAGTAACTACTTCTATACTGAAAGATGAATTGGGTCAATTGTAATGTCCCCTGACTGATTTTGGCAGTGTGGAAAAAGAGTGAGAATAGCAAAGCTCATATGTTACAGAGACAAAAGCTCTCTCTAGTCTATTTATTTATTAATTTAGAAAATTTATTTCCTGCCCATCTTACATCCAACGACTCTGGGCAATATATAGCAATGAGGCCAAGGGATTAGAGTGTCTATGGAACACTGCTTACTACAATTTGCCCATTATAGTTTATTCAGTAAATATACTCAAGGTAAATATGTGTCCTATTCATATTTTACAGTATAATCTACAAGTAGTCCTCTACTTACAACAATTTGTTTATTGACTATTCAAAGTTACAACAGCCCTGAAAAAAATACCTGTTTTTCACACTTACAATCGTTGTAGCATTTCCAGAGTCCTGTGACCAAAATTCAGAAGCCTAACAACTGACTCATATTTATGACGGTTGCAGTGTCCTGGGGCATGTAATCATCTTTTGCAACCTTCTGACAAGCAAAGTCAATGGGGAAGCCAGATTTACTTAACAACCATGTTGCTAACAGCTGCAGTGATGCATTTAACAACTATGGCAAAAAAGGTTGTAAAATGGGACAAAACTCCCTTAACAACTGTCTCGCTTAGTAACAAAAATTTTGGGCTCAACTGTGGTCGTAAATTGAGGATTATATGAATTATGTATATGGAGCCAGTTTATTCCAATTCAAGAATGTGATACCATCTTGTGTGAAATCATACCTAAGAAACAAATTGATTATAAAAATAGAGGAATGCCATCATTTGCTCATTCAGACAACCATTTTATGCTCTATACCCATGATGGCAAACTTATGGCCCATGCACCAAAGGTGGCATGCAACGCCCTCTCTGATGGCACGTCACCCCAGTTCAGCTCCGTTGCGCATGCGTGCACACCTCCCCTGGCCCACTGGTGTTTGGGTCTCTGCCATGCACTCATGCGTGGGGAAGGGGGCATCCAAGGGGGCCCTGCGCACATGTGTGGGGAGGGCGCGTGCAAGGGGACTGCATGTGCATTGCATTTTTGGAGTCCAGACGCACATGCTTTGGGCACTCAGTCTAGAAAAGGTTAGCCATCACTGCTCTATACCGATACGTTTCAGGTTGATTCCAGAAATCAACATAATCTTGAACAAAGCAGTTTCAAATTGGTTGGAATCATTATATTGATTGTGCTCAATATAAGGAGGAGAACATAGATGTATTTTTCCCCCCACACAGTGATGACTTACTGAAATGAAGTTTTTGGGAAGATAGGCAAGGTGGATGGACTTGGTTACAGAGGCCATGGATGCATGATTGAAAGAGTCAAAAGTTCCATTGAGGGGTGGTTCATCGTGGAGGTAGCTAAGAGCTGACATTTGGCACATAAGCAAGCAAGCAAGCAAGCAAGCAAGCAAGCAAGCAAGCAAGCAAGCAAGCAAGCAAGCAAGCAAGCAAGCAATTGATCAGTGGCCAGAGGGCAAAACGTAAGAAGATGACTGAAGGAGTCAACACAATTCCAAGTAGTTTATACTGCTTTGAAATCTCTCTTAACTTCTTATTCTGAACCACTCAGATTGTTTCTGAGCAGTTTTTAAATTGCTTGTCCAAGATGATAAAAAATTGGCTAGCTGCCTGTTTATATCTGTTCTGCCAGCTGTGGCCCTGTGAAGAAAACATTTTAAGTTATTTTAGAGAAAATTTTAGGAACTAATTTCTGGAATTGATATTTTCCATTCATTACATAGATTCTATATCCAAATTTTGCCCTGTATAATCCAACTAGTAAGAACAATTGTGTAAACCCGAATGCTTATTTACTACCAGGGATAAACATAATGAATAGGCACAGGAATCAATGGAAATTTATTTTAATATAGTGAGGATTATAATATATTTAATATAATGATGATTATAATTTATGGTAATTGATATTTTCCCTGTGGGTGGGTTTTTGTTTAGATCTAAGTTTTTTTTTTCATTTTTCTAAACAATGCAGATTTGGTCAGAAAACATACATTGTGAATCAAGCCCAATTTTCATCAACGTATTGAAATTTTCTGCAAATAATATACAGTAAGTTGTATCGGCTAGAACATTACTTAGAGCAGTGGTTCTCAATCTTTTCTTCACCATGAATCACCTTTAAATACTTTTTGTGGTTATGGACCCCAAGACTTAACTCAAGATTTAAACCATAACATTTCTTCATGCCTTCGTGGACCCACTATGACATTGCAGGCCGGGGTGGGTTCCAGCAGTCACTACTGCCGGTTTGCTCGTGGACGCATCGTGAATGCTTGTGCTTGATGCATGCATGCCCAGTGCAATAAAATTGCTCTGCTCATGCAAAGAAACAAAAAAAAAAAGATGGGAGTGCTCCCGCTGCCCAGAGAACCAGTTCGGGGGCGTGGCAGGCTTGGGTCACTGCTGGTTCCAGCGACCCAGGCCACCAAACTACTACTGGTTCAGCTGAACCAGTTTGAACCGGTAGGAATCCACCACTGTTGCAACTGTCTATGGAACAGAGGCTGAGAACCACTAACTTAGCAGATTGATACTGTTATGTTCATAGAAAACATATGCAGTCATTTTTGAACCATCAACATAACCCAACACTATGCACATTTGTTAGCTAGACCAAAGCAGTGGCAAGTTCCAAATCCTGGTGCAACCGGTACAGTGCAACGGGGACCGACGGCCACCACATGAACGCTTGCAGAGTACCTCCTGCGATGCTCCGTGACACTTCAGCTGCTTGGCAGAGCGTTGCACAGGCGCAGTATGCTCCGTGTGTATGAACAGAAATGCCGAAGAGCTCAAATACAGGTAAGGACTGTGGGCGGGCCCTCCAGAGCACCGGAATGGAATGGCACTCAGTGCTCCCAGCAGGCACCAGTACGCCCGTACCGGGGTGTACTGCCTGCAACCCACCACTGGTCCAAAGTCTATGGTATTTATATTTCAAAGGCTTACAGTCAAAATGAATTGTCCATGAGACTGATGCCAGTGCAGTAGCACAGCATCTGATTGGAAGTGACTATAATACCAGTGTCTTCATGGGGAATGAGAAATAATAAATTGATGCTTTTCAACTGATGCTGGAATCAGTTGAATGATCTTTGAATGATGGCAGGTTGTATTCTACCACACATTTCTTGGGATACACACAAGTGGCCTGTGTGATTTAAGACACACCAAGTTATACAGTTACCATAAGATAAGAAAGTGTTAGGTTGGCGACAAATAAAGAAACTAGAAAATCAAGAGAGAAAATACCATCTGAAAAGAGCAATATTTTTTTCTTTCTTCCTTTAATGCTGAACCAAGAGTAGATTTTATTGTTCTGTTACCTTTGAATATTATCAGTGAACAAAGCCTCCCTCTGTAACTTTACTTTTAATAAATTGATATTTTCTCTTTCTTGTAGATAAATAGAAGTGGGACAGTTGATCTATTCTTGATCTATTTATTTTTATGAGAAGTCATACATCTTATTGCAGAGGGAGTAAAGAATAGTTGGGGTGGAGTATGCCCAAATATATACGTAGTTGCTCACAATACTTACATTTGCCATTCCATTTGAAGAAGTAAAAAAAAATCCTATCTCTGCTAGATCACTCCATTTTAGTCCAACATTTTGTTTGTTGCTGTAGCTAAGCAGATGCTTCTGGAATGCTTGCAAACCGAAGAATGAAGCATGTCCTAACTTGCTATTGTTCTCTAAAGGTAAAAGTTACCCTTGTACATATGTGCTAGTTGTTCCCTACTTTAGAGGGCGGTGCTCATCTCCGTTTCAAAGCTGAAGAGCCAGCACTATCCGAAGATGTTTACGTGGTCATGTGGCCAACATAACTAAATGCTGAAAGTGCATGGAACACTGTTACCTTCCCACCAAAGGTGGTTCATATTTTTCTACTTGCATTTTTACATGCTTTTTAAATGCTAGGTTGGCAGAAGCTGGGACAAGTAATGGGAGCTCACTCCATTACGCAATGTTAGGGGTTCGAACCGCCAAACTGCTGACCTTTCTGATCAACAAGCTCAGTGTCTTAGCCACTGAGCTACCACATCTCTTATTGTTCTCTAATATTTGGAATTTGGATGCAAATTTTCCATAACCTGGAGATAACATCAGCTAGCAGCTCACTATAGACTGTCCTTCATAGCAATAAGAAGCAACACCTATAGGGGTTATATTGTCATTTAGAAGACATCATTGAAGTAGAGTTAGATCAGGGTTGGCAAACTTGTGGCTTGCAGGCTGGATCCGTCACAAGCTGGCCATGCCCATGCCCAGTTTAGTAAAGGGGAAAAAAGTCCTGATATATCACATGATGCCACTGTGACGACGTGAGTTTGACACCCCTGGTGTCTGGTGTCTTAGATGATCTCTGATCCTCTGAGACTTCTGAATTTTATCTTCTAGAAGTGTCATATAGGATGGTAAAAGAAAATAGGTATCAGGAACTATAGTTGAGAACATCTGGAGGAGCTATAGCTCAGATATATGTGATTTTAGCTTAGCAAATTTCCCTTAGATTCAACAATCAATTATTTTTAATGCATTGACAAGAGTGTTGCTTTCCCCCTCCTCCTCTTTTTCCCTCTTTTGTCCATAAAATGTGCCTTCAATAGAAAATCTGATAGCAGAGGAAAGGAAAAGAGTTTTAAAAAAATGAGCAGTAAAATAAAACTAATCTCATTACCGAAAGCAGCTGGTGAAGGGAAAAAAAAAGAAGAATAAGAATGAGAATCAAACACCTGAAGGACTATCAAGATACAGTTTCCTACTAATTATCACTAAATGAAAAGATTCCAGGTGTAGAATAAAATGTCGCTGGCCAGCACATTTTTCCTTTCTTTAAAAAAGAGATCAGAGAACTATGCTGAATTACATAGCTGAATTACTTTGCCAGCTACTAAGTGTTCAGCTGAAGCTTTATACATAGTTCCAACTGAGTGTGTGATAAGATTCCCCCATCTGAAGTTTTATTTTTGAAAAAAATAAGCAAGCAAAAATACCATTGTTTTATTCTTGTTCTGGTGGGGACTTTTAGGATAGCAATAGCACTTAAACTTATATACTGCTTTACAGTGCTTTACAGCCCTCTTTAAGCGGTTTACAGAGTCAGCCTCCAACAATCTGGGTCCTCATTTTACCCAACTGGGAAGGATGGAAGGCTGAGTCAACCTTGAGCTGGTGAGATTTGAACTGCCAAATTGGAGGCAGCAGGCAGTCAGCAGAAGTAGCTTGTAGTACTGCACTGTAATGACTGCACCATTGTGGCACACAACATAAGTAAATTATTTAGGGGGCAAAGAAATCAGAAATAGTTCTTTTCTGAAAGCCATCAAATGCATTATAAAGTGGAACTTGTTAAGTACAATAATAATATTTACTCAGGAAAAGGACAAAAGCCATCTCAGATTGCAAGTTGTTAAAAATCAATTTATGCACTGGGGTCTTGAGTGACAGCTTGATATACTGTCATTAGAAGCTGCTGAAGATGCTCTTCATGTAAAAATGCTTCCATGTTGCAATCTTATACCACAGATCAGGCTATTTATTTATGCTTGTTAATGGTTTCTCAATGTCAATACTAGATAAATTCTGCTTCAAATAACACTTTACTCCCCTTATCTTTCTTCTATCCAATGGGATGTTCTAGATCTCAAGGTTGCTCTCACTGTGCCTGTACTTTCAGCAAACAAATACAGCGAAAATTCCCTCAAGATGAACTTGGTAATCTTATCAACATGTCCATTTAAAATAATTGGCAAAAAAAAATTGTGCAATGCCACCTTTCAGAATAAATTTTTCACTTTCCATTCTATTTTATAGCTGTGATGTTTCTTGGTGGTGGCTTTTTCAATGACTAACTTTGCTTAGTTATGTTAATGATTAGTTTATTAATGTTTTAATTAGTCAGCTACATAATGCCAGCTGTTATGACAAGCAAACCAGAGTTGGTATTCAGCAGGTTCTGACCAGTTCTGGGGAACCGGTAGTAGAAATTTTGAGTAATTCAGAGAATCGGTAAATACCACCTCTGACTGGCCCCACCCCCATCTATTCTTTGCCTCCTGAGTTTCAGCTGAACTGGAGGAAATGGGGATTTTGCAATATCCTTTCCCTGAAGAGGGGAGGGAATGGAGATTTTACAGTATCCTTCCCCTGGAATGGGGTGGGAATGGAAGTTTTACAGTATCCTTCCCCTACCATGCCCACCAAGCCAGGCCACACCCACAGAACTGGTAATACATTTTTTTAATCCCACAACTGAAGTGCTGATTGATGGTCTCTGGAGAGCCAGGGATAGGGGCCATGCCTCTATCCTAGTGCTCCTTGACCTCTCAGCAGTCTTCGTTACCATCGACCATGGTATCCTTCTGCGACGGTTACGGGAGGTGGGAGTGGGAGGCACCGTTCACCGGTGATTCTCCTCCTACCTCTCGGACAGGTCGCAGTCGGTGTTGGTCGGAAGGCAGAGATCGACCCCTAGGCCCCTCAAGTATGGGGTGCCGCAGGGTTCGGTCCTGTCCCCCCTCCTATTTAACATCTACATGAAGCCGCTGGGTGAGATCATACGTCAGCACGGGATTAAATACCACAAATACGCGGACGATACACAGTTGTATCTGTCCACCCCGTGCCAACTCAGTGAAGCGGTCGAAGTGATGTGCCAGTGCCTGGAGGCTGTCAGGGTCTGGATGGGAACGAACAAGCTTGTACTCAATCCCGACAAGACCGAGTGGCTATTGATGCTCCCTCCCAAAGAGGAGGGAGCATTACTCCATCTCTCAGGCTGGGGGGTGAAATTATACGTCCCTCAGGCAGGGTTTGCAATTTGGGAGTCCTCCTGGACCCACAGCTGACTTTAGAACACCATTTGTCGGCTGTGACCAGGGGGACTTTTGCCCAGGTTCGCCTGGTGCACCAATTGCGACCCTACCTGGACCAGGAGCCCCTCTGAACAGTCACTCACGCCCTCGTGACCTCAAGACTGGACTACTGTAATGCGCTCTACATGGGGCTGCCCTTGAAGAGTATTCAGAGACTTCAGCTTGTCCAGAATGCAGCCGCGGGAGCAATTGTGGGTGCACCCCGGTTCATCCACATCACACCTATCCTCCGCGAGCTGCACTGGCTGCCCGTTGGTCTCCGGACGCGCTTCAAGGTGCTAGTGGTTACTTTTAAAGCCCTACATAGTATTGGACCTGGGTACTTGAGAGACCGCCTCCTGCCCACTACCTCCCATAGACCTATTAGATCCCACAGGCTAGGCCTCCTCCGAATTCCATCTGCCAGCCAATGTCGACTGGCAACTCCCTGGGGGAGGGCTTTCTCTGTGGCTGCTCCGGCCTTCTGGAACGATCTCCCCATTGAGATCCGGACCCTCACCTCCCTTCCGGCTTTCTGCAAAGCAGTTAAGACCTGGCTGTTCCGGCAGGCCTGGGGCTGCTAAATCTTTCAGCCCCATTCGAAGGGTATGACTGTTGCTGCTTTTAAAATGTGTTTGTCTTTTTATTTTTTATTTTCATTTTGTACCCCCCTTCCCTTTTTGATTGTTAGCCACCCTGAGTCTCTCGGGAATAGGGCGGCATACAAACCGAATAAATCAAACTAATAATTTTAGGTGGAGGCCCTGCATGCTGCTTCCTTTAGAACAGGGGTCTCCATCCTTGGCAACTTTCAGATTTGTGAACTTCAATTCCCAGAAGTCCCCAGCCAGCTATTTTGGGAGTTGAAGTCCACAAGTCTTAAAATGCAAGTTTGGAGACTGCTTCAGAATAATAATCTCCAGCATTGCAGCAAATGCATTGAGACTAACAACTCTCAGAATTCTTAATTGTAGCCAAAACACATGCAAAAGCCAAACACTCTAAAGAAAAAGAACCAGAGGTGATATTCAGCAGGTTCTGACCAGTTTTGGAGAACCAGTAGTGGAAATTTTGAGTAGTTTGGAGAACCAGTAAATACCATCTTTGACTGGCCCCGTCTCCATCTATTCTCTGCCTGCTGAGTCCCAGCTGATTGGGAGGGAATGGGGATTTTGCAGTAACCTTCCCCTGGAGCGTGGTGGGATTGAGATTTTACAGTATCTTTCCCCTGCCACGCCCACCAAACCACACCCACCAAGCTCACACCCACAGAACAGGTGGTAAAAATCTTTGAATACCATTATTGAAAAGAACCATAATTTGAAGACATACTCTCAAGACAACTGATCAATATTTACATTGCTCTTTAGTGAAACAGCTGCATATTTTTTCAGAAAATCAGTATATGTTTGTGCACGTAATAAAAGGCCACAGATTGGATGATTTCATAGCTCAAAATATAAAATATGAACATATTCAAAAATCTATCTTCCTTTATGGCAGATTTTTTGTCATTTCTAGTTAAAAGCCTGACCCAATTAGCCATTTTTCAATATGTTTCATAATTTTTGAATTCTCTAATTGCAAGGAACTCTATTGATGGCGAGTTAAACATTGAGGAACTCCAGTAAATCTGTCATCCTCCTTCACAGCAAAGAACTTTAGGACATGTTTGGTTAAACACAACCAGGAAATCAATGGTAAACAGTAACTCATCTAAATTATGAATCGAGTTAAGTTTGGTATCAGGAGAATTCTCTGCCACCGCTGATGTTCACACTGAAAATGTTTCTTAAACTTTAAAACAGTCTCATAATTAATTATGTGGAATTTCACTTGAAAACTGTGTGGGTTAAGTCCCATTGGTTAGTGTTCTTCATGATGTTATTGATACTGTGATGGTAAATCATTACCAAAGTCTGCAGGTGTGTTCATAACATCTGGCAATTGTCAATCAAGGATTTAGTATATCAATATTTTTCACTTTTCTGAATTGTAAAATTGTGAAATATATGAGGAAGAAATTAAATTTTTATATATAATATCTTTCTAAAGATTACACCAAAATCAAGTTGTCAGTTTAGCTGCAGCTGAACTGTCCATGAAATAATAGATACCATTAAATCTTTGAAAACAAGAAGGGCTCCCATTGGAGTTTCTTTGAACCAGTGGTTTTCTAGCTTCCTTTAGAGAAGCCAAATAAATTTAGTTTTAATGCCTGGTAAAAATCTCACTGACAGTGCAAGTTATGGCCCCATTTCCTTGTTAAATATTGATATTAAACATTGGCAATACCCCTGGCATAGATTTTAAAAGATACATCTGATTATTCATCCTGCACAAATATGATGCATTAGATGATTGATATTTTATATATATTTAAAATATAATATTACATCTATAGTGAACCATTGGTTAATGAATGCAGCATCTGCTTAACAGCCACAGTGGCCTTTTTAGTTGAAGCCTGGTATTCAATAAATGGGTCGATCAACAAGTGTTTTGATTTGGAACCAGCCTACAAGCCTGTAAGAGTCAGATTAATCAAGCAATCAACCAACTATGGTATCGTCTACCCCTTCACTAGGTGATATTCACATTCATAGGTACCTTGATCTATATACTCAATAAATTACCCATTGGGATCACCATGTCAAAACAACTTACCTTATGTGTGGTCAGAACCACAAAATAACATTTAACATAGTACAGTACTTAAACTTTCATTTTAGACTGTATTTTATTCCAATTCCATCTTAACTTTCAACTTTAATAAGATTTGTATGCCACCCACTCCCTTGGGACTCTGGGTGGCTCACAACAAAAGTAAAAACATATAAAAAATTTAAAAATACAATTATTAAAATTAATCTATCATCCATTCAATCAGGTGGGGCTGGATATTAATCAACAGCCCCAGGCCTGCCGGAACAGCCAGGTTTGGTAGCTTTACGGAAGGCTGGGAGAGTGGTAAGGGTCCGGATCTCTGTGGGTAGCTTGTTCTACAAGGCCGGTGCAGCTACAGAGAAGGCCCTCCCTCGAGGAGCTGCCAGCCGGCATTGTATTTTATTCCAATTCCATTTTAAATTATATTTTATCAAATTTTATTTTAAATTGCTTTTATCCAATTTTAGTAATAATTTGTTTCTGGAACTTTACACTTTGATCTGGCCTAAGGTCTAATCAATAAAGACTCAATGTCAGTGTCAATTTGGAACCAGCCTACGAGCCCATAAGGATCAGATTAATCAAGCAATCAATCAACTATGGCATCGACCCCCTCTTCACTAGGTGACATAACGTGAACAGTCGACTTTGTGACCAACTAACCATGAGACCAATAACAGCAGAGGAGAACTGAAACAAGACGCTTCTTCAACCAAAATTCTCCTGCTGATGTTATCTACCTTGGTGATGAAACTTTCGGAAGCTAAAGAGCAAGCTTGGAGAACAAACCTTCATCAACTACAAATATTTTCTATCATCTCAAATTAATTTAACTGCCACAAAAATGTCATAAAATTGAGTCAGTCACATGACAATTCACTTTACAACCCTCACAAGTTACAATGTGAAGGGCAGACTCCATTACAGTTGTAATTCAAGGACTACCTATAGATGGTAGATACATAAAACTTTGCATCCCAGAATCCTCCTGCCTTCACATCCCAGCCTAGTGGTGTCAAGGAGCTACTGAAATTGTTCCATTTTTCAAACACTGAAAATGCATCTTTTTAGTTGCATGCTGTGATCAATCGATCCATATATGCTGATAAATTCCAAAATGTTGATATATAATTCTAAAGTATATTCACATCATTTACACTATATTGATCTTTGTAACATTATATTTAGACATATTTGGTTTGACAGATCTGTCAATGATATGTGTACATTTTCTACCCATGAATTAGGTATCAATCAGCACAGTGGAAAGTGGATCAATATTATCCCAGGTGATCACAGTTCAATACGTTTAAACATTGGTTAAAATGTATTTAAAAACTGACTAAACAGGACTTCCGGTGGGCGGATGTCCAGCTGCTGTTTAGCAGTTTGTTTACCTCTCCTTCAGGTTTAGAAGGGGGAGGTGAGAAACTATGCTTGGGCAGCGCCCCAACTAATCATCCCAGTCTAAAAATCTGGGAGGAAGGGGGGGGGCACCTGGCAGCATAGCACCTCCGCGTCAAGATTTATTCTGCCTTTTGCTGCAGAACAAAGGTCTTTGCTCATCCTCAGTACAAAGACTGATTTACTGCTGACTTCAAGACGAGCTGAACCAATACTTGTGAACTTCTAATTGTATGTATAAATCCTTAGCTCCATTTGTAAAGAATTCCTCCTGACAATTATTTGCTGAAAATACAAAAAGGCGCCAAGTAGCTATGTAGAAGGGGTTAGACTCTGATAGCATTCTTACGGAGCCCAGAAGTGATTTATTATCAAACTAAACAGCAACTGCTGTATAATTGGTTTGCCTGGACTTATTAATTGACTAAAGAAGATTAAACTTGATACGGCATCTAAGCAAAAATCCCCCCCCATGTCAAAAAGTGCCAGAGCTCCCCAGCTCCCACTACTAAATTACAGTCATTACTTCCCCCTACTTCTGCAGGGGAGCCTCTGACCAGAGAAATTTTGCAGAAAGAATTAATTGATGCCTTAAAAAATCATGCAGATTTGATGGAAGTTAAAATTAAGGTAGAGATATCTGCTGCTAACAAAAACTGTCCAAAGAGCTTATGACATGCAATCAAGCGATTAGAGATGATTTCCTGATGGCTCTTAATTCCCTATTATGCTATGTTTTGGGAATTGAAGACAGGCTAGAAGACCTTAGTGATTCTAATATTAACTTGGCAATGAAGATGGATGTGGTTCAACAAAAGGTTAGCGATGCAGAAAATGAAATTATAATGTTACAGTATAGACAAATGGAATTTGCTTTAAGGATAAGGGGCCTCCTAGAGAAAACTCAAGAAAATTTGAAACAGATTCTCTCTGAAGCTTTCGACCTACTGATGGGAAGGCCAGGAGGGAATTATGTATGGCAAATTGAAAAGGTTTATTGTGTCAACTCCTGGCTTGCAAGACAAAAGCAACTACCAAGAGATATTGTGGTGTATTTTGCTACTAGAGATATGAGGAATACGATACTACAGGAGTCTTACAAAACTAAGCTTCAAATTGGGGGTCAGGAGCACTGTTCCCTCTAAGGTGCGTGGCCGCGCACGTGGAAAGTAAACACTGTGCAGCAGTTTCTGACTGCCGCCCAGTGTCGTTTGCCGGACACGGACTGCAGTCTGCAGAGCGGCCGCACAATCGTGATTGAAACCCCCTCCAGCTAAACAGGAGTCTTGAGGTGCAGCAGGGCAGCAGAGTGACTAGGTTGAGGGCTTGTGGTGGCTCGGGCTTCCTGAAACAACTATTTAGAGGGAACATTGCCCACAGCTGCCTACGCACAAGTTTAAGAGGGCTAAATTTGTCTCGTTGGGTGGTGGGGGGAGGGAGTGATTGGCCAAAACTCGCTGAAGAAAGTTCCATGTCTTTCTGACCGCGTGATTAATTCAGCCTCTGAGATAAACGTATTGTGTGAAATCAGCTGGCTTCCCTTCCTCTCCATTATCCGTGCCTCGATTAACACATAAAAGCCCACAAGGGGTGGGGATGGGGGCTGGTCGTGAACTAAGAACGAGCTAACTAATCCGAGCGTGGGTTGCTCCGCAACGAGGTAGAAAGTGAAGCCAGGAGGCTCACTGCCGCCGTTTCTCTCGAGGCTACCCACCTGAGGCTCGCATTGGCAAATCCAGGGCGGTGCCGCAGCGATCCTAAATTCCCACCTAAAGCGACTGTGCCACAGAATCCAAATGCAAGAAGCAGGGTCTGTTTCCTCGCTCATCTCTCTCTTTCAGAGAAAGCCTTCCTTGTTCTACCTCTCCTGGCTGCAATCTCAGCTATCTTTGAGTCTCCCGCCAGCCAAGTGACATCACATGATATTTGATAACTCATTGAGATTTTCAAAGTCATTGAGAATAGTTTTGCTTTTAAGCTAATTAAACTTCCTATCTGTAGGTTTATCTGTGCAATTTTGTTGGATATTTTGGGTCACTAGTTACTATCACTAGTTATATGCAGAATTGTCTCCCAGAGTTCAGTAGTAGTAGGTTACTGAAACCACTTGTATAGAGAGGAACAAATTGCCACTATTTGTTAAACAATCAGCAAGCATTGTTGAACAGACAGGCAATAAATCCTTGAGTTTACAAATTAATGATGGAAGAAAACTGTTAGATGTGAATGAGACTTTATGCAATGGGATTTTAATCATTTTACTCATTTAAAATAGCAAATTGCATATAATACATTAAAATGAAGCATATCAAGTGAAATTCATTAAAATGAAGTATATCAAACATTTACTATTTTAATATTACCAGTATTGTGCCATTTATATATTCATTTCAAAGCTCTTTTTTATTTAATCCAAAATGAATTTGAAAAGATAATTGTAGTAAGTTTGCTTTTGAACAAATATTTCTAAATTTATTTGTTTACAATTTTATTCGTTTTAAAATTTTATTAGTTTGATTTGATATAACACCTATTTCATTGTTGTCTTGGGTGACATCTGTGAAAAAAATTCAGGTGCTCAGTTATGAAACACTATACTTTTCCACCCACACTGAAAAAAAATTAGAGGGAACATTGGTCAGGAGGTGACTGTATTGAAGGAGATACCACCTAAAATATTGAGATCTAGGAAAGACTATGCTTTTTTAGTCGAAGAGCTTAAAAATTGCCAGATACAGTTTAGATGGGATGCGCCAGCCGGCCTTGCACTCACTTATCTTGGATAAAGATACAGTCTTAATTCAGTATGGAAGGCCCAAGATTTCTACAGTAACATATTGAAGGCTGGACATCCCCCCCTCCTAGACCCAGAGAAAGAGAACAAGGAGGACATGGTAGACAGCAAATCACTCAAGCATCAACAAGGGCGGATCAACTTCCTCTCTCAGAGGTACAAGAAGCTAAGGAACAAAGACAAACCCGCGTGATTACCAGGCGAATGGAACAGGAACTAAAGAAGCAACAAACACATGCCACCATTCAAGAACCTACAGGTGTTACTCTAGAAGCAGTGGGAGGAGCCAGGCCAAAGATTAAATTCCAAGATGTTCAGATGGCTCTTAGAAAGCTTCAGGGAATTAAAGATGGCAACTAAGTTCCTAACTTGGAACGTCAATGGCTTAAATTCCCCATAGAAAAGGAAGAAAATAAACCATTATCTTAAACAATTCAAGAATGATATAATTTGCTTGCAAGAAACTCATATTAGATCAACTGATCAAAAATACCTGATTAATACAAGACTTGGACAACATTTTATAGCTTCTGCCCCAGAGAAGAAAAATAGTATAGTTATTTACTTAAGGAAGGATTTGAAAGCTGAATTAATTGAAGCAGATTCCCATGGAAGATATATTGCAATAGATTTGGTATTAGAAGGGAAAAAGACACTGCTATTGGGAATATATGCTCCCAATCAACAACAAGACAAATTTTATAAAATGCTTCACGCTAAAGTACATTGGGACTATAGATCCTGCATATTACTGGGTGATTGGAATGGCGTTATGGATACCAAGAAAGATAAGAAGGCTCTCTGCCAAAATACCCAAACGCGAGCAAAACTACCTAAGTCCTTCTTTGATATGATAGAGAATTTTGAATTGAGAGATATCTGGCGAGAAAGGAATGCAGAAGAATATGAGTTTACCTTTTTTTTCTGATAGACATCAATCCTTTTCCAGGACTTCATATTAACAACCAATGATTTGCTTTCTAGGGTAAAGAAGACGAAGATATGCTCCAGAGCCTTATCAGATCATAATCTGGTTTGGATGGAGTTGGGAGTTGGGATTCAAGCAAGAAGGTCTTGGAGACTGAATGAAAACTTACTTAGATATGAGAAAAACATTAATGAATGTAAAAAGTTGTTAAAAGAATATTTTGTTTTTAACATGAATAAGGGCACATCTATGGAAATGGTATGGGATGCAAGTAAAGCGTATATGAGAGGAGTTATGATAAATATGAATAGATTACATAGACGCAAACGGGGAAAAGAGAATTGA
Organism: Thamnophis elegans; assembly: GCF_009769535.1. NCBI lineage: Eukaryota > Metazoa > Chordata > Lepidosauria > Squamata > Natricidae > Thamnophis > Thamnophis elegans. The sequence continues at coordinate 63,658,848 of NC_045543.1, read as the reverse complement.
ACTTGAAAATGAAATTAGGAAGAGAGAGCAGGAGCTAACCTTAAAACCAGGAGACAAAAAGATCAAAGAAACAATCACATTACTGAAAGAGCAATTTAACATGTTGATGGCAGACCAGGTGACTACCAATTTGCTATATGTAAAACACAACACTTTCTGTAAAGCAAACAAATCTGGTAGATGGCTAGCATATTTGATTAGGAAAAAAACAGAAGTCTTGTAATATATCGAAATTACATTTTAAAGGGAAGGAAGTGTATCAACAGGAGGAGATTCAAAGGGTTTTTCATGAATTCTTTATAGGATTGTACATGAATGATAAAATCCAAAGCTTAGATATAGATAGATACCTGGATAAAGAAAAAATACCCATAGTTAAAGAGGAACAGAGGGAAAGACTGAATCAACCAATAACTTCGGGGGAAATTCTCCAGGTAATTAAACAGCTAAAAGCAGGGAAAGCACCGGGTACAGATGGCTTGACGGCGTCTTACTACAAAAATTTGCAATTAGAAATGGTAGAACTGCTTAAGGAATTATTTAATAAGATCCAAGTGGAAGACAGCCTTTATATCCTTGATACCCAAAGAAGATCAAGATCTTACTCAACCAAAAAATTATAGACCCATATCATTACTCAATATAGATTATAAAATTTTCACTAAAATACTAGCGAATAGGTTAATGTTGGCTATTCAGCAATTGATTCATAATGATCAAACAGGTTTTATTCAAGGGAGACAAATGAGAACTAATGTAAGACTAATTCTCAATACATTAGAATACCTGGGAAAGAACAACCAAATTCCTGCTGCGCTTATATTTTTAGATGCTAAAAAAGCCTTTGATCAAGTGAATTGGCAATTCCTGCTGAAAATATTGCAAAAAATGCAAATAGGAGACCACTTTTTACAATCAATTAAAGCAATATATCAGGAACAAACAGCTCAAATTATAATTAATGGGAGTCTAACAGATTCATTTAAAATTTAGAAAGGTACAAGGCAGGGTTGTCCCTTATCCCCATTATTGTTTATTATAACTTTGGAACTATTGTTGAATAAAATAAGGGGTTCAGGGGACTTACAGGAAATTAGGATTAGGCAGCAAGAATATAGAGTATGTGCTTTTGTGGATGATTTGGTTATAACATTAACCCAACCACAGGAATTTAGTAAGGTTTTAATGAATATGATTAATCAATATGGTCAAGTGTCAGGATTTAAAATAAATTTAGGGAAAACAAAGATACTAGCTATAAATATGAATACTAAACAAAGGGAAGAACTAGAAGGAATGACAGGATGTGAAATAGTTAAAAAGGTCAAATATTTAGGAGTTTATATCTCAAACGGGAAGTTATATAAGTATAATTATGAACCACTATGGCATAGTATACAGACAGAGATGAAAAAATGGGAGAAATTACAGTTATCTTTGCTGGGAAGAATAGCAGCAAATGAAGCCAAGAGTAAAACTAAAAATAATGCAAGATGTGCGTGAAAGAGGAGGTTTGAAATTACCCAATTTAAAACTATATTATGATGCAGTAGTTTTATCTGTAATTAGTGACTGGATTAACTTAACAGATGATAGAATACTTAATATTGAAGGGCATGATTTGGTATATGGTTGGCATGCTTATCTGCTATACAACAAAAAGGTGGATAGGATTTTCAAAAATCATATTTTAAGGTATGCTCTACTGCGGGTTTGGAAAAAATATCAATACAAACTAAACGATAAGATACCCATGTGGGCTATTCCCAGACACGCATTAGAAAATATGAACATAGTACAAAACCAGGATGTAACTACTTACAGACAGCTTCTTACCGCAGAAAGAGGTGTACTACAACTGAAACCCTTGGATGTATTAAAAGAGGAAAAGGTAATTCAAACATGGTTTCAGTACGGGCAGTTACAGGCTAGATGAAAAATAGATCAAAAAATTGGCTTTATGCAAGTCGAGGATAATTTACTTAAACAAATTAGAGATCAAAGTCCAATGCATATAAAGAGATTATATAATGCATTAATAGAAATTGACTCAGAAACAGAACTAGTTAAAGACTGTATGATAAAATGGGCTCAAAATGTTGAAGAGCCAATAATGTTGGATACATGGGAAAAGATTTGGGTGAGAAATGTAAAATTTACACAAGCCCAAAACTTGAGAGAAAATTTTTATAAGATGTTTTATAGATGGCATTTAGATCCTAAAAAAATGGCTTCTATGTATTTGAACTTACAACCTAAATGCTGGAGATGTGATTGTGTGGACGCTACATATTTTCATATATGGTGGACTTGCAAAACGGTTAAAGCATTTTGGATAAAAATATGGTGGATTATGCAAAATGTTCTTTAAAAAAGGATAAAGTTTACCCCTCAGTTATTTTGTTAGGCATAATTACTGATTGTACAGTTGTAGAGACTAATCTGATATTGCATTTAATAACTGCAGCTAGATTGTTGGTGGCGCAATACTGGAAGAAGGAAGATTTGCCTACTATTCAAGAATGGACATTGAAAGTAACAAACCTAGCCGAGATGGCCAAAATATCTGCATATCTTAAGGATCAATCAAATGAGAGATATAAACTGGAGTGGAAAAGATGGATTGACTATACTCAAAATAAATATGGGACTAAGAAATTCCAGATAGCTTATGATTAGAAATCAGGAATTATAAATTATCTAGAATTAGTCCAGCAAGGAGGAGCTAGAGTTCAATGGAAATACGTTATTAACTATCTTTTTGTTTGTTTTTTTTCTAACTGTACCTTAGATTCTCTTTGTTAAATATTTATACCCTGTATTAGTTCTGGGAAGTCAGGGGGAGGGGGAAGGTTGGGGGGGAGGGTGGGGGCGGGAACTAAATATTTATAAAAGTTTGTTTTTTTAAAAAATGTTCAATAAAGAATTTGTTTGAAAAAAAAACTGACTAAACAAAAGCAGTTAAATGTGGTGTCTGAAAAGAAAATAGCACAATAGTACAATGTCGTACAGCCCATAATCTGGCTGAGTGACACAAAGACAAGGAGGTAGAGACCTCCTGGACTTGAAGACATTCACAATTGCGAAGTGCTACATGTTCTAAAAGAGAATCCTTTGTCTCCTTGTTTAAATTCCTTTCAAACGTTTATCAAAAATTAACTTGGAAGGGGAAAATGACACTTATTTTGTCCTCTTTTTGTCCTCAAATTGACAGGAGAAGACTGCTGGCAGAGCAGGATAAAGAAATTTCATGGGATTTGCAGCTTTTCAGCGGGGAGGGCTAGAAATAGGAGATGTATTCTGTTCTCCCTTATTTTTGTGTGCTCATTTAATGAACTCCTAATGTCAAACTCTCCACATGATTGGTCAAAAATGCCAAGGGAGCACTTGAGACATCATAAACCAAGCTTCTGGGTGGAGAAGTGGACAATGTAGCAAACATAAAAATATGAGTGTCAAACATTTTTTTTTTTGCTATCGATTCTTTGAGCTTGGTGGCTGTGGCAGGCGTGCGTGGCGTGCTTGGCAGTGGAAGGATACTTCAAAATCCCCCACTCCTGGGGGAAGGATACTGTAAAATCTCCATTTCCACCCCACTCCAGGCCAAAGATACTATAAAAACTCAAGTCACTCCAGGGCAAGGATACTGTAAAATCCCCATTCCCTCCCCACCCTATTACCTGCTTTCCAGTTGCGTTTTCCTGTGCAGGGCAACAGAAGAAGACCCAGCTCATCAGCTGGGACTCGGGAGGCAGTGACTAGATGGGGGCAGGGCCAGCCAGAGGTGGTACTTTCCGGTTCTCTGAACTACTCAAAGTTTCCACTACCGGTTCACCAGAACCTGTCAGAACTGGCGGAATACCACCTCTGATGTCAAAGTGTGTTCAGGATTCTCCTTTGCTAAGGGAGGCGGTCTTTATTCAGCTGAATAAATGCTTAAAAGACTTATCTAGGTAAATACCTACACTGTTTTCTCTATACCACACCACACTCCTGAAACTGTCAAAACAGTTTCCATCACATCATCACAGATACCATTTTGTCTGTTTTGACCATAACCTGAGGACACCACTGAGTCCGGCAGCAAGTTTCCAAATTCATATTCATCTGTCCCAATTTTGGAACTCCAGCTCTTTCTTGGTGATTTTTTTTTATAAGGACATCAGCCATTTCTCATTTTTCAGAGCAGGCATTTAATGGTTGTTTCAAAATTAGTTCTATATACTCCTGGAAAGCTACGAGACTGAATATAATAATGAGGAAAGGCAGCAAATGCCAAGATAAAAATTGCAGGCAGAATTCTAAGTCGAATCCTTCTCAGAAATGAGTTCTTGAACATTAATTTGGTTGAGTGGCATGCTTGGGGACTTGCATGTAACTCTAATAGAAGAACACATGGACAGGTGATCAAGGGCAGTTTCAACAGACGGGCCTCTTATTCACTTCCAGCTGCCTCTTTTCGGTCTCTTCAAACAATTTGGCTCTGGTGATGGAAAAGACTTCTGATTTGCATACAGGGTAGCCTTGGAATAGCTTCCCCGCAATCTTTCTGCTTCACAGATTCTGCATCTCGTTTAATAATCTCAGCAATCTCCTTCCCTTGTTTACGACTCTTAATTTCTTTTGATGTATTATCCTTCTCTCGAATGTGTTGAAAGGTGGGTGGGAGGAGGGAGGAGGAAAGCCGTATGGAAGCCAGTGGGAAAAAAAGAGAAGAGGAAGAAAAAGAGGTGTCAATGTTTTAGACTGGGGGCCGATACAAACTACCACTTCTCTTCACATTGTAGTTGCTTCTGAGAATTGCATCTATATCAGCAGTGAAATCCTCCCAGTTCGGCCCAGTTCAGCCAAACCTGTAGGGATGATTGTCCTGGGTTCTGCGAACCAGTAGTAAAAATATAGCTTCCAACAATCACGTGGCTCACGGCTGAGCTGTGCGATTGTTGGAAACTATTTTAAAAAGCTTTTAAAAGCATTTTTTTTCCTGCCAGTTCACCCGAACTGGCAGGGAAAAAATGCTTTAAAAAGCTTTTTAAAAAGCTGAAAGTGAAAAAAAAGTTGGCCATGCCCACTTTTAGATTTCACCACTGATCTGGTGGCATGAAGTGCGCACACATGTACAGTGGAGCTGAGTGGAGTGATGGCTTCCATGCCCATAGAGAGGGCTCTGCATGCCACCTGTGGCATGCGTGCCATAGGTTCAACATCACGGACCTAGGTTTTGACACAAGTTCCCCACAATAAATGTTTATGTATATTCCTTAAGATAGATTTCTCTTTGACGTTGTTCCCCAAGAATCTCCTTGAGGTTATTTTGTATCACATACATTTTCCCAATGCATAATTTTTAATATCCAGGATTTGCCAGTATAAGCTTTTTTAAGGTATAAGTTCCACATGTTGTGTGTAAGATTTGGAAACATTATGATGCAACTCTGGATTTTGGATTGGATTGGAGAAAGAGATTATATTGCATATGATGACAATGTCATAGCCCAATCCTTTTTGACATGTTCAGCAAAAACTGTTTTCCATAGAAATCAGCAATAGCTCTCTTTCATGTTCCTCATTGCAGGAGATAATATATCTAATATAGTCTCTTAGTTCAATCAGTCTTTGTAAAAATCCTCACCAGCTTCTTTTCTGTATTCTTCCAATAACTCAACTATGTCTGTTTACCTGACATATTACGTGACTCAATCAGAGCCTTGCAGAATTCAAACAACAGGTAAATTATATGAATAAACAAATAACACATTAAACACATTCACTTGACATATTGGTTTGTCCTAGGCTAAACTCAAGATAGGGTATCTGTATGTGGACTCTGCAAATAGGTCATGCTCAGTGATGCAATTTTTGATACTGAGAGAAACTTAAGGTTTTTAAGTAGTGAAGAGTATGCTGTTACCTTTGACGATATAAGGTTTAATCAATGAAATTAATTAAAAGCATATACCCTAAACCTCAAGAGCCACCTTTGCAAGCAGTCAACTATCCAGAGTTGGGATGGTGAGCGCTTTGTTCCGGCGTTTGCTGTAACTCTTTAAAAGGCAGAAGTAGTCCCTTTTCTCATGCCCCAGATTTTTAAATTATAGCTGTGTGCTATAATGAAATGTGCAGCTAGTTTTCCTAGGCAATTACCTTACTGAAGTGGAGAGTCTTTAATTGAGAATGAGGTTCTAATTACATTTTCAATCGGGGTCAACATTTTATAGGTCTGCATTCTATGCACCTTCCGCAAGTTAGATTTTGCTAGACTGCGAGAGAACAGGATATTTCCTCCCCTTATACATTTGTGGATTGTGTCTGCATTAAATGTACATTTTTAAAAAAGGAAAGAAACAAAGGTTAGAAGGAAGAGAAGATTGAGTTGGTTGATTAGTGGCAGCAAAACATTCAGATATTTGATATGACTTTTCCTGTGCTCACTGATTATTAGTCTTCCTTCCTTCCTCGATTCAATCTTGCTCTTCTGCCTATACAACACTGTCCCTTTGGCTGAAAAATTCAGATTTTTATAGACCACTCTCATTTCTTACTTTTCTTACTGAAACAGATTTAGTAGTTTGGCTGTACATACGGATTGATCAATTGGAACTATCTGAGTCTTAGTGGCAACTTACTAAGGATGAAATTGTGTTTTCCTCTCTTATATTTTTCAGTCACGGCCCTTGATACATTTCTTGGAGCCATGAGGGAGTAATGAAATCCGTGCACTATTCAACCAAGGGAAGATGGGCATCCAGAGAGGGGGAACAAGGAAGGGAAAATGCTGAAACATCAATTGTGATGTTACAGGGCAAGCTCTATCTTTTTTGTACGCATTATGGTTCGTTGCAGAGTCAGACAGATGTAGAGACTGGATTTGGCATTTTTGTCTACCTATCAAGCCCTTTCCAAGGACCTGTGATAAACAGATCTGGGTGTTTGATGGATGTTACATATATCGTTGCAGAGTATTATATACTATTGTTTTATGTAGGCTATTTCATATTATTAAAAGGGATGGTGCCTCCATTGTAGGTCACTATGTACATTTTGCGTGGTGATTAAAATATAATATTTCAGGCTGACTCTGCCCTTGTCAGGAGTTCAGTCCTGACTGGCTCAAGATTGACTCGGTCTTCCATCCTTCCAAGGTCAGTAAAAAGAGGACTCAGATTGTTGGAAGCAATATGTTGACTCAGTAAACTGCTTAATGAGGCTGTAAAGCACTGTGGAGTGGTATATAAGTCTAAGTGCTATTGCTATTTTAACTTTATTTTTTTGAATTTTTAGATGTTATTGTAAGGATGTCATAAGCGAGGACAGCTTTGGCTACCAGCCATCTTAGTTGTCATTATGAAACCCAGTTAAGTGCCTGTACATCTGGCAGTTTATTTATTTAACAAATTTATAAGGCTACTTATCTACCCAAGGAATTTACAGTTCCCCATCCTGACACCCTTTCCCCTGCACTTCCTCCCTAAACAAATAATTCTGGGCAGTTAATATCAATGCATAAAAAATAGTAAAAACCACTACAAATAAAAAAGTGTAATTAAAAACATAATCTTAATACAATAACTAAGGCACTGCATAATTAATAACAAACAACACTAAAATATACATATTGAGTTGTACTAACTTGTTTTCCATTCTTTTCCCTAGGGGAAAAAAATAGATCTTCAGAGCCTTCTAGAAGGCCAAAAAGGCGAGGTTATCTAAACCAAATGAAATTATTTTAAAATTCCAAGCACATATTGTTTCTAGAGATAAACTTCCATATTTAGAATGTTGTAATCTCAAAAAGGATTGTCCCATATCCATAATTAGCAATCACATGCCACATTGCATGCGCCAAAGACAAATTCCTTGTGTGTCCAATCACACTTGGCCAATAAAGATTTCTATTCTATTCTATTCTATTCTGTTCTGTTCTGTTAAATGTAGTATGTCATTTGGCTTTACTTTTCACTTTTTGAGAAATCGCAATAGTATGTATGTATGTGTGTGTGTATGTATGTATGTGTATATATATATATACACACACATATATATATGTATGTATGTATGTATGTATGTATGTATGTATGTATACACACATATATGTCTATGTATTATTTTATAAAATAATTGATGTATGACAGAAAGTACATATAACACTAGACTTTTTATTTCTCTTTATCATATATGTAGGAACGAAGTCATTACTTAAGAAGAAATGACTGTAATATACCTTGAAATGTATACTTCTTACATAAGTCATGTAAGTCATAAGTCAGCTGTCATTCGACCATCATATAGCGGCTGTGACCAGGGGGGCATTCGCCCAGGTACGCCTGGTGCGCCAGTTGCGACCCTACCTGAATCGGGAGGCCCTCACAACAGTCACTCGGGCCCTTGTGACCTCTAGGCTGGAATACTGCAACGTGCTCTACATGGGGCTGCCCTTGAGGAGCATCCGGCGACTTCAGCTAGTACAGAACGCAGCCGCGCGAGTGATTGCGGGTGCACCCCGATTCACCCGCATTACACCTATCCTCCGCGAGCTGCGCTGGCTACCTGTCGATCTCCGGATGCGCTTCAAGGTGCTATTGATCACCCATAAAGCCCTACATGGCAGTGGATCTGGATACTTGAGAGACCGCCTTCTGCCAATTACCTCCCTACGACCTATAAGATCTCATAGATTAGGCCTCCTCCGCATTCCATCGGCCAGCCAGTGTCGGCTGGCAACCACAAGGAGGAGGGCCTTCTCAGCAGTAGCCCCGACCCTTTGGAACGAGCTCCCCGTGGAGATTCGTACCCTCTCCACCGTCCAGGCCTTCCGCACTGCCTTGAAGAACTGGCTCGCCCGTCAGGCCTGGGGATAAGGATTCCTACCCCGCCCGAATGTTGTATGCATGTTGCTCATTATTTTATTATGTGTTGTTGTCTCAATGTTGTATTTCCCCCTTCCCTGGTTTTCTGTGAGCCGCCCTGAGTCCCCTCAGGGAAAAGGGCGGCCTACAAATGCAAATAAAACCTTAAAACCTTAAACCTTAAAACCTTAAGTCTCAGAGTTATGAATGAAAAGTAAAATTATTGAGATACAGATATTATGTGATCTCCAAAGGCAATTGATACACAGATAGTTCAAATTGCCATTCCAATTCTTTGAGACAGAAACCATAGACTCTTTAAAAAAAATCTTTAGTATATTTTTTTAGTATATGCAATATTGATCTAATTAGACTTCAATTTATAAGACATTTTCTGTTTTCACCACCAGCAGAAATCTTGTTAGCTTTTGCAAACCTCTGTTATGTGTTCTTCATTTCTTTTCAACTATTAATGGGAAATACTTTTTTTTTCAAAAGGAAATACAGTTATGGTAAAAATCTCATGCTAGCTAAGAAGTAACTGAAGGGGATGTGTGAGTATCTTGTTTTCATGGTACAATCTCTCTTGATAAATCTATAATAGTCTTCCTGGTTTCCCACATTTTTCAGGAATTTCAAAGGAAGATATCATGAAGGATTTCCTATAATAGATCTTTTCCAGATCATGAAAGTGGTGTAGCCAGAAAAACCAGAAATGGGGGACCCAAAGGTGCTTTTTCCAAAAGCCAACTGGACTTTTGTTGCTTTTCCTTGAAGAAGTTTTGTTTCTTCTGAAAAAGTTTCTTGGATGAGAAGTCCAGTTGTGTTTTGGAAAAAGTACCTTTGGGACAACCATGATCTGGATGACTGAGAATCTCCACGGACATTCAGAAATGCATGACTGAAAACCAGTAGTGGGTTTCAAAATTTTTAAGAACCTCTTCTGTAGGTGTGGCCTTTGTGGGAGTGGCTTGCCAGCCATGTGACTGGGTGGGCGTGGTCAACTTGTAAAATGTGGTGAATCTCACTTAACAACGCTCTTGCTTAGCAACCAAAATGTTGGCTCAGGAACTCTGGCATTGAAGGGTGCAAGTCTTAAAGCTTTCAAGTTACAAGACCCTTGTACCCCCAACCCTTTAGAAAAAAAACCCAGGGGTGCTCAAACTTGACAGTTTTAACACTTGTGGACTTCAACTCCCAGAATTCCTCCTCTCGCTCTTCATCTTGATGATGTGTGGATGGGCAGGGGGAGGGAGCTGGAACCGGTTCTAAACAGCACTGTAGATTTGTGGAATCTCTTCTATAGAAGAGGTTAGAACTGCCAGGAACCCACCCCTGCTGAAAACAACAGCATCATTTCCTTTTTTTGCAATATGATGTGAAGTTAAAAAATTAAATGAATCATCCTAAGATGAATAGCATTTAAATACTACTTTTCTAGAAGAGGACCCCCCCCCCAATGTGGCAGATTTTGATGCAGGATCATGTTCATGTTTTCTTATTATTTTTAAGATTTATGACATGAATAGCAATATATGTAAACAATTTCAACTCCTTATTAATTCCAAGAGTGAACTGAATGTTTGTTGATTACCTGGTATATTAATTGTACCTTAAAATATCTTTGCAGCTTTTTATATAATCCATCCTTTGCAACTTAAATTATTTTTCTTAAATATGTTTTGTTAAATATATTGAGGTGCTTTATTTTCTAACTTACAAGGATAGTTTTGAAAGCCATCAGAAATATCAGGACATCAGAAATAATTATCTCTTATTGTTATGCTCAGTATGGCGTCTATCTAAATACAACACCGATGCCATATTAACACTACAGTTTTTATCAACACACTTGGATCTTTTTATAATATAGTGATGTGCTTTGAATTTCGTTTTGTGGTATCTAGTTAGGATGATGGAAGAAGCTTGCAGGCACTTAGTATATCATGACACAATAGGTATATATTAGAGCATTCTACTAAAGCCAGATCTCCATATAGCTCCACGCTCAGCAACTTTCGAAACCGGGAGCAATCTAAAATTGTAAGTGCCTTTCTCTTCTTCACATTTGCTGTGTGCTAATAGCCTTCTGCTTACTCACACTTTTCAAAAGAAAAATAATTTGAATACAGAAAGTATTCTTGGTACTCACAGTACTTGACTGTATGAATCGCACTGGGAGACTATGCCATATTTTTTGGCAATATGCTTAATATAACACTTGTTCTACTACTGATTGATAAAACAGAAATGTTTATTATTTGTGCACTGCATGTAATTGCTTAATATGTTGGGAGCTCAAGCGTTTCTTTCTCAATTCCATTGATATCAGCAGGTTGAAGAATTTTTTTCTCCAATCCCTAAGCCTCTTAGACCGGAAGGAATAAGTAAGCAGTTAAACTGTCAAGAATCAATCAAGCTGGTTTTGCTTGATCATTGCACTCAAAAGTTTATTAGAAGGATTAAAACACACCTCCTGAATATCAAGATGAGCACTAAAGGGGACATGCTAAAGAAACATTATGGAGTGGTACATATTACATGAAACCAGTGGGTAGGAACCAAAAGGTCAGTGATGCATTTAATTAGTGTAACTAAAGAGCAAACTCTGCCTGTTGTTTTCTCAGAAAATCACTCTTCTTCTTGGCTGAAAAATCAGCAAGAGGGCACTCTTTACTTCTGCACACAAAGAGCATTTTAAAAATTTCACCTTTGCTAGCAATTTACAGACCCCTCGCATCCTGGACATAGATTGTTTCAACTCCTATCCTCAAAACAATGCACACCAAGACAACAGTTTTTTCCTGAATGCCATCACTCTGCTAAACAAATAATTCCCTCACCACTGTCAAACCATTCATTAAGGCTACATTACTATTAGTCTTCTTATCATTCCGATCACCCATCTCCTCCCACTTATGACTGCATGACTGTAACTTTATTACTTGTATCCTTACAATTTATATTGATATTGATTGTTTCCTGGTTGCTTATGTGTACCCTATGACTATCATTAAGTGCTGTGATGCTTATGATTCGTGACCAGTGTATCTTTTCATGCCTTTTTATGTACACTGAGAGCTTATGCACCAAAGACAAATTCCTTGTGTGTCCAATCATACTTGGCCAATAAAGAATTCTATTCTATTCTATTCTATTCTATTCCATTCCATTCTAGAAAATCTCAACTATGGTCCTCATCTGTGAATAACCGGCTAATGCACCCAGTCCATCATCTGCAATTTGAGATTAACCAAAAAGTCTGAAATGTATCCTCCTCCCTTCCTCTCTCCCCTTCTTTATTCTCTACCATCTGTAACATCTAGTCAGGGAAAAGTTCTGTTGAATGAAAAAGCTTGACCATTCTTTCTGGTGCTATTTGCTGGATACCAAGAAAGATATTATTCAACTACTATCCAAGCATTTCTTCAGAGACCATCGTAGCTATGTTTGCTTTTCAACCGGATTTTGTATCCCCTCTCTTTTGTTGGCATTTTTATTTCCATTGATGGAACATATTCTCCAGCAGATACGCTCATTCTCGATTCATTCCTTGAAATGGTTGACAAATACGCAGTTGCCTATGCTCCCTTTGGTGCCATGTAGCACAAGGTTTTGTTTATTTACATAAAGGAGTTGGGAGAGCTGTCTAGTGGTGTCTTATCTTTGCACTTTTGATCCTGCCTGAGAGCAAAGGCTTCTCTGTGGCTAGAAGCTTCTTTTTAGAAAACGAATACACCACTGATCCATGTTTTATTTATTTCATTTCATTTCTGGTCTTGGTTGAGTGCATTCCTTTCTCTTGTTCCTTCTTGAACTGCCACGAAAGCAACATGGCTCCAAACACAGGACAACGCCTATGCCTTCCTGACTGAAGGGCTTTACCAGCAAGCTACACTAGAGGGCGCTACACATATTTCACTAGATTATTACAAATGGATTTATTGAACCAAATTGCTTTACTTAAGGAGGGTTAGGTCTTTGGAAGTGGTGGTGGAGGCAACAGCAGCATCATAAGGAGGCTTCTGCATGTGATGATAAGCAATTATTGTCAGAACAAAGAAAGTCTAGATAAGGCTCCAGACTATCAGAGGACAAAAAGGATTTACAATTTATTTTTTTGTATGATCACTATTTCATTACAGACAGCTTCTGAGAAATGTGCTTTTGGAGCTTGGAAAGTATTTATCAAAACAAAAACCTGAATGCCAATTGAAAAGTTTACATGAGGAAAAGAGCTCTGGCTGGCCTCCACAGACCCACAAGGAGTTGGGTGTCATTTTCAAACAGGGCAGAAACAAATCTTTCCTTTGCTTGATTTTTTTTTTAAAAAGATGGATATTGATATTCCTTGGAACAGAAGCCGAAATACAAACACAGAGACATGAAAGAGGAAAGGCAAGAAGCTCACTAGACTACTGAGAATCCTTTTAGCAATGATTTCAGATTCATATTCTTTATGCAAACCATTACTCGGACAACAGCTACAAGCAGAGGCTTTTATAGGCCTGGTTTAAAAAAAAAACATTTGCATTCTATCAAAGTGGTGTCAGTTGGTTTGGGGACCTCAGCACAGTGTTTTTGTGATTAAAAAAAACTGGCTGTAGAAGAAAATGCATTTTGTTTTTTTACAGTGGAGAATACTGTATACGTACCCGCTTAAAACAACGACTTGTTTTAAATGGGGGCTATCAAGTTGCTTTGTGGGGAATTTTTTTTTCTTTTGCCAATGAGAAGGTGTGGGATTAAAATACTGTAAGCATATACGTACTACCTTGGCTTTTGCCTCTGAGTGCAGAATCCTGTCCCAGGATAAATTATGGTACGTTTTGGCTTTGCCATTTGTTGTGTTGCTTTTGTGACCTATTGGCTGCTAGCCCCTCCAGCAGCAGAATCAGAGGCATCGGAGGCATCGGAATCAGGGTCAGCATCAAGGCAACCCCAAAAACTCAAGAGGGGAAAGAGGGAATGGAGCTTGGAGAGAGAGGGGGGGAGGGAGGGAGGGAGAGAGAGACAGAAGTGGGGCGTGAGCCATCTGTCAGCCCTCAGATGGAGAGTCAACAGCCTCCAGGTCTGGAGGTGGCTGATGAGGAAGAGGAGGAACAACTGGGCCCAGTGCCTGACGCGTGGATGCACAAAAGGCAGAGGAGAGGAGAGCAATGGAAATCTGTGGGCCGAACCTTGGGTTGGAAGAGCCCCCGCTGCTAGCTTCCCCAGGGAGCATTGATGAACAAATGTGGTAGACAACTATTCATCTCCCAGTCGGATGGACTTGTTAGCCTGCGGTGAGAGAGGAACCTTTTTGCCGGGGCTGCTGGCGCTCCCAATAAAGGGATCTTTGCATTAACTTCAGAGAGTTTGTTGTGTTTGGAGAGCTGGGTTAGAAGAGTTGCATAGTTTCTTCTGACTGTCATAATCTTCCATCAGTTGGGATCAAGAAAACAAGCGGCACATTGTATTTCGGATCAAGGCTTTTTTATAGCAACAGATGGTGGGCACCTGACTTGGCATGTCTGCTTTTCCAACATTTTAGTTGAAAATGCTGGGGGCTGAGCACGGAGCCCTGACAGATACTAGCATAATTTTTCTTGTCCTTTCCATGATCACTGATGCAGAGGTTAATAGTTAATGTCAGCCTGACCAAACTGGAGGCTTCTGCTCCAGTTGTATAGTAATTCTCTATGTTAGATTTCATACCTAACTTTTTTTGGTAATAAAGCTGGTGTATTTCAGATTAATTCAGATTGCCATATGCCTCTTCCTCAGGCATATTATTAGTTCTCTCTGTGAAGCTAGTAATTCTGCCTTTCCCAACAAATTAGCTTCCCTTTCTGCTGGCCAGTCTTGTGTGTTTAATTCCATGTCAAGACAGGGGCTCTTATATTTTCATTTGTTTTGGATAAAAAGTATAAGTGAAGGCTTACACTTATTTTGGTAGTGGATTGTGAAGATTGTTTTTAAAAAATCATCTAATTTAAAACTTCTCTTTCTCTTCTATTTCTCTTTAAATACACATTTATTTACCCATCTCTTTTCCTTTATGTTATTTCTTTGAAGAAGAACAAATTGGTGTTGTAGAATTGGACCTCTTTAGCAAAGAAATATGAATTAATTAGGGCATCTGTCAGAACCTTGACAATACCGTATATACTCGAGTATAAACCGAGTTTTTCAGCCCACTTTTTGGGCTGAAAAAAGCCGCCTCGGCTTATACTCGAGTCTACAACTGGATCCGGCAGTGCTGTTGCCTGTTGGAGGAGGAGGAGGCGAACCAGCCTGCCACCGCCGGCCACCGCCAGCCCCGCCGCTCTTCCCGCCCCCTTCCAAGCCCCACAGTCCAGCGGACGCAGCAGAAGCAGCCCTGGGGCTCCGCTGCCGCTCCCTGCATTTTCTGGACGGGGTCTCGCAGGAAGGAATCCCCTCTCCAAGGGATCCCCGTCTAGAAAATACGGGGAGCGGCAGCGGAGCCCTGGGGCTGCTTCTGCTCCGTCCGCTCCTCTCTGCTCTCCTGTCGCCAGCTGGTGGGGCTGACCCTGATCCATAAACACTGCCGAATTCAGCCTCGGATCTTTGTCGGGACCTCTTTCTGGTCTGCCTCTGAAGTCCATATTCTCCATAGTCTCTCGAACTGCTCCCCCCCACCTCCAGTTTCTTCCTAGTTTGATCCCACGCGCCGCTGACCTAGGAACCACATACCTCCCAGCAGTTTTTTCAGGCTGCTCCCAGATGGGAAGGGAGGGGGATTGTAAACCCCTTCCACACCCTGGCTCCTCCTCTTCCAGAGTTCAGGCTCTCTTTCTTTCTTTCTTTGAAAGAGAAGCCCAAATTAGCCAAAGGGGGGAAAGCGAGCGAGCGAAGCAGTGGGAGGGGGAAAGGTCCCTGTGAAGCCCTGCAGCCAAGGAGCGCTGCCTGCTTTTTAAGAAAACCTGGAAGGGGAAGAGGGCGGGTTTTTTTCCCCTCCCTTTTTCTTTTCGTTCCCGTGGCTCAGCCTCTCCTTTCCTTGGGGCCGTCACGTTTACTGTTTGCAGTTCCTTTCTTCGTATAAAAACCCCTCTGGCTCCAACGGGACCTCTTCCAAGAATACCGGGCGCAAAACTGCGCTCAGTTTCTGAAAGGTGGCCACGATCCCCAGTGGAAAGGCGTTATTCCCCTCAGTTGTGAGGGCAATGCTGCTCGCGACTTTCCCCTAAATGTTGGAGAAAACTTTTCGCCGCTGTCCTCCTCGGCTCATTTGGGAAGGACGATTGTAACAGGTCGAGATTTCCTTTCAAAACAAAACAAAACCAACCCCTCCCCCGGTCCCAATGTTTCAAACAACCCCCTTTCCTGCTGGGAAGAGCCCAGCCAACCCCCCGTCCCTTCCCATTCGAAAGGGAAGCTCGTATCACCTTCTAGAGAAAGTGGCAAATGCCCTCCGTGACTTCCTTGGTTTCTCTCCGGGCTCTGCTCTTCGGCATTGCCCTTGGGGAAAACTGCCGCGGTTTGTTTCCGTGAATATATTAACAGGCGCGCGGAAAGCAACTAAGCCAAGGAGCGTACGTAGTCCAGCCAAGCGAGTCTAGTTTCCTGGGGTCCCTTGCTCGCTCGCTTTCCCCCCTTTGGCTAATTTGGGCTTCTCTTTCAAAGAAAGAAAAAAAGAAAGAAAGAAAGAGAGCCTGAACTCTGGAAGAGGAGGAGCCAGGGTGTAGAAGGGGTTTACAATCCCCCTCCCTTCCCATCTGGGAGCAGCCTGAAAAACTGCTGGGCGTCCCCTCCGCCCGTCCCTGCCAGCCCAGCCAGGCTGCGATCGACGGCTGTCCCTGCTACAATCCACGCCGCCTGCCGCATCAGCAGAATCTACCGTAATTCAAGAAATCTTAATCTTGACAGCATTGTTGGGATCTGCGGTGAAGAAATTACTTTAATCAGTGAGGTAAAGTCCTTTCTTCCCCCCCCCGCAGCTCTGATGCAGGCGTAAGAAAAGTCCTCTCTTTCCCCCTCATCAAGGTGGCGCAGTGGTTAAATGCAGCACTGCAGGCTACTGCTAGATCAGCAGTTCAGCGGTTCAAATCTCACCGGCTCAGGGTTGACTCAGCCTTCCATCCTTCCGAGGTGGGTAAAATGAGGACCCAGATTGTTGGGGGCAATATGCTGACTCTCTGTAAACCGCTTAGAGAGGGCTGAAAGCCCTATGAAGCGGTATATAAGTCCACTGCTATTGCTATTGCTATCAGAGCTCGGGCGAGTGAAAGAAAGAACTTTACCTCACTGATTAAAGTAATTTCTTCACCGCAGATCCCAACAATGCTGTCAAAATTAAGATCTCTTGAATTACGTATGGTAGATTCCGCTGATGCGGCAGGCGGCGTGGATTGTAGCAGGGACGGCCGCCGATCGTAGCCCAATTGCGCCAGGGGGTTCCGCTGGTTGGAAGAAAGTCCTCCGCGCCACGCCTGCGCCCCAAACAGAGCTGGGTCCAATCAGCCTTTTTTCCCCTTTTTATGCCCTGTCTCAGACGTGTGGGCGCGCATGCTGTGAACTTGCCCACTTAGACGTTGAGGTTGCCGCGTGCTTAGCTGTGGCCACTCTTGTATTTTCCCCTTCCTCTTACGTGCCCCCCTTGGTGCAGCGGGCTAACGCCGGTGAAAGGAGTGGGGTGGACACAACTGGTAAATTATAAACCACAGATTTTAATCCTATTTAATTTTTAATGGTATCAAATTTAGCTATAAAGTGGCTTTACCTACGGTACTTTTTATTCCTGGGCCTGCTAAATTCTAGTCCCTGGTGATACAATGAGTTAAATGCATTCTGGCCTGGATTTCCTATTGTGCAATTTGTGTCATGGACTTAATCATTTTAAATTCCATAAAATGCCAGTACAAATTCTTTCTGCCAAGAGATCAGAAAAAACAATGCTCGAATCTTCTGATATTTAAATGATTTATAATGTTGTTTAGATATATAATTTGGATTACATTTGAAAGCTATGCATTGATTAAATACTATGGAATACAATCCTGTGGCAGTTCTTCTTTCTTTTTTGGTTTTCGAAAAGGATAATTCCCTTTTTAGCCAGGCTTTTTGAATTAAATTAACACCAGTTTTTAAGTAGATTTCAATTTTAAAAAAATCTGTTAACTGCTTTGAATACCTTGATGGGGTACAAAACTTAAATAATAAAAAAATTGTACATTCATTTTGAAAAATAAATGCAATACTTGATTAATTTCATATCTTTATTTATCTTACAGAGCTAGTTTACTATTTTTTCTTTGAAATAAATATTCAAAAACATTATTGGTATCTATTTTTATTTTTGAAATTTACCGGTAGCTGCTGCATTTCCCACCCTAGGCTTATACTCGAGTCAATAACTTTTCCAGCTTTTTGGGGTAAAATTAGGTGCCTCGGCTTATATTCGGGTCGGCTTATACTCGAGTATATACGGTAACTTGTTGATGTATACCAGGTTTGGCTAATCTTTTTTTCTTCTCTAAATCCTGGATTACACTTTCGGTTTGGATCTTGCCTTAGATTCATAAAGAAGTGACTGATGACATGATATCATTAAAAGGGATGGGGTTGAAATTTTCAGACCCAGAAAAATATTGTTTGTTTATTTATTTATCAAAATTGGAACTGCAATACCTGCAAAGGCTTAATCCATTCATTAAGGACATTTTAATAACAACAACAACAACCTGGACTTAACAGTTGTCAATAAGAAAGACAAAAAAGTCTGGATAGTGGATATGGCAGTGCCTGGAGACAGCAGAATACAAGAGAAAGAACTGGAGAAGATAACAAAATACAAAGACCTACAAATAGAAATAGAACGACTATGGCAAAGGCAAGCAAGGGTAGTATCAATTTGGGTGCAGTCCCAAAACAACTGGATCACCACTTGAACACCAAAGGCATTGACAAATTTGCCATCAGTCAATTGCAGAAGACAGCTTTACTTGGAACTGCTTCCCTCCTGTGACGATATCTGTAACACCATCAAACATCCAGATTTGCCTATCCCGGGTCCTTGGTAAGGACTCCATAGCTAGACAAAAATGCCAAACCCAGTCTGAACATCTGGCTGACTCTGCGATGATTAATAATAATAAATGTCTCTAATAACAAAGATTGTTGCTCTGGCTGTCATACTACTAAAGATTCTACTGTATTCTGTCTTTGTTGGCTACATTTTTGTTAAACTCTGCAGCAACGTGTTATCACAGATTTAAGAGCCAAACAAAGGTGATTGACAAAATGGTATTGTTTGACTCCAACAATATAATTCACAAAACAATGTCATGCAGCAGCTGCAGGTATAAAAAAAAACAGGCTGTGCACTGACTGTTACTTTTCTGTTTAAGCACAGGCATTAATATGCATGTGTATTAGAGTAAGTTATGTTGGCAGATTGAAGCTCCCAATGACTTGAATATTGATCATAGCTCCAGCATTATTTAGAAGACATCCCAAATGAGGGATCATGCAGGGGCAATATTTTACCAACAGAATCTTTGAAAGGGAAACTGTCCATAATAAAAAGATAGGTAGCGTTCATATATTCATCTTTTTTTTTCTCTTCATCATAGCTAATTTCCTCTGACGTTTTGCTTTCTGCTCAGCGTAAGTCCTGAAAGTTTTACCATCATCCTTTGCACAGAATTAAAACAGAAGGATTCTCAGGCATAAATATATTCTGAAAAAAAAAATCTATTCAGAAAGAATGGGAGTTGCAACATCCTGTACAGTTACCAAGGACGGCCCTAATTTTTTTTTTCTGAAAAGAAAACAAGCTGTAAAATATTCTTGCTAAGTAGATGGAAGGCGCAACTGAAGAAAATATGGCTGATTTTTTTTTTCAATAGGGCTCTAATGACAAGTTCAATTGCAACCAACACCTAGACCTCAGCCAAATGAACAGATTCAGCTCAAATGGAATTGAAAAGCTGGCTTTCCCTGAGAGCTTAATCAGCACTGAATGAGGTGATCATTCTGCCCAAGGAAGCAGTGAAGATTTAAACACAGCACACAGTATCTACACAATCATTTTTCCAGATACGGTATGCTGATGCAGCACTGAGGACATTATTGCCTTCTGACTGGCCCCTGGCTTGTTGTTATCGTTAGATATCAAAGCTGAATTAAGTTAATGGGCATTTATTAAGTGTCCAAATCTCAGAACACGGTTATGTTTGCTAACTATAATGACACAGAGGCGACAAACAATGTTCCACAATTCAGAGTAATATGCCACCATAGCATTGGGTCCAGCCAAAGGAACAGAACAGCCTTTGCTTAATGCGATCTAAAAGCTTTTATTTTTAGCGTCTGAACAAGAATCAGGCTCTGTAGGTAAAATGGAAGAGAGAATACAAGTGATTACAGAGCCCAATACAGAAAACCAAAGAAAAGAGTATCTTCTGGTGCTCTTTTCACAATGCAACGTGGAAGCTTTTATATTAGCTATAAGTAATACCAATAAAGGAGACTATATGTAGCTTAGTTGGCGCAGTGGCTAAGATGCTGAACTTATCAATCAGAAAGGTCGGTAGTTTGGTGGTTCGAATCCCTAGCGCTGCATAACGGAGTGAGCTCACAATACTTGTCCCAGCTTCTGCCAACCTAGCAGTTCAAAAGCATGTAAAAATGCAAGTAGAAAATAGGAAATTTGGTGGGAAGGTAACAGCTTTCCGTGCGCCTTCAGCATTTAGTCATGCTGGCAACATGACCACGGAGAACGTCTTTGGACAGTGCTGGGTCTTCAGCTTTGAAATGGAGATGAGCACCGTCCCCTAGAGCAGTGTTTTTCAACCACTGTGCCGCGGCACACTAGTGTGCCGTGACATAGTGTAAGGTGTGCTGTGGGAAAATTACTTTATATATAGTCAATATAGGCACAGAGTTAAAAAATTTTAACATTTTCTAATGGTGGTGTGCCTCGTGATTTTTTTCATGAAAAAAGTGTGCCTTTGCACAAAAAAGGTTGAAAAACACTGCCCTAGAGTCAGGAATCATTAGCATGTATGTGCAAGGGGAAACTTTACCTTTATATGTAGCTGAGAAATGAGAAGTCCTTGATGCTCTCTGAGCTTGGTTCTTTTCTTGAAGACATTTCATTACCAAAACAAGATAAGTTAGTTAATATTTCCTAGTCTGGGTAATGAAATGTCTGCAAGAAAACAATTAAGCTCAGAGAGCATCAAGGAACCTTCATAACTACAAGTGAATATGATAGCTAGAATGGGATAGTACCTTCATGAAAATGTCCTATCTTCTGTATCTTCATGAGATAATAATAAAACATTCCGTCAATTGCTTATCAAACATCTAGTCCAGACTTTTCTGATCTGACTTTCTTCAGATGTGAGGGACTACAATTACCAGGCTGACTAGGAATTCTGGGAGTTGCAGTTCTGGCATACCTGAAAGGATCAAATTTGGAGAAATTTAATATTCATTAGTCAGTTGTCAGGACAACTGGTTGGCAAATCTAAGGCCCAGATTAATGAGCTTGTAGAACATCTTCAAATTGAATTTAGTTGTTTATTGACTACCTTTTAAATATATAGTGTACTTTTGTGTTGTAGCAAAAGAAGGACGTGAGCCATAATGTTAGCAACTGAAGGGAAGAAGAAAAATATCTCCAAATGTTGGGTCTGATGAAATTAAATGAAATTATTTTTTGAGCTAGTTTAGTGCAGTGTTTAAAATTACAAGAAACCAAGAGACTATGAATACTGCTTGTGCCTTAAAGCATGAAGCCAGCTGAGTGAACTTGGGCCAATCACTCATTCTCAGCCCTAGAAAAAATACAAGGGCAAGCCATTTCTAAAAATGTTGTCAAAAATGGTAGGGATTTGTCAAGACTGACATGAAGGTACATACAACCCTTGCCATTTTTACTGAGTAAAAGTGATAATTCATAAAAAATTCACTGTGAATAATTGATTGAATAAAAGTATAATGTAATAATGTAAACTGGCTTCACACACAGAACTTAATTGCCCCCAGAAATCTTTCTTAGCTAGGCCCATTTCATATATTTTGCTCCATTGAAAACTGCTTTTAAGTTCTTCTGTTTTTTTCTCAATTGAAACTCTTGGTATTCAAGTAGTACTACACTAGCACTTAAACTTATATGCTACTTCATAGTGCTTTTACACCCTGTCTAAGCGGTTTACAGAGTCAGCATATTGCCCCCAACAATCTGGCTCCTCATTTTACTGACCTTGGAAGGATGGAAGGATGAGTCAACCTTGAGCCAGTTAGGATCGAACTGCTGGCAGTCAGCAGAGTTATACTGCATTCTAGCCTCTGTGTCACCATGGCTCCTTAAACCACAGGTGATTTAACAACTTTCTTTACTAAGAATGTCAAAAACTGGCCAGTGTTAAAATATAAATTTAAATATAGGCCGCAAACATCTTTTTAGTACCTTGTTTTGTGACCACCAGTTTTTATTTTGGCCATAGCTGCTGAAAATTGATGGCATCAAGTCTCATTATTCAGAGGCAATTTTAGTATCCAGTCATGACAAGATTAGGATTGTTAAAAATGCTGGGATGGGAATCAGCAGTATTTCCTTTGTACTGGCTATAAAGCCACTGTCTTATGAATAAAAACACAATACAGCTGTTCTCATGCCTATAGCAACACAGTTATGACAAGCTGACTGGGTTACATGACAGAAACAAATGGCGAAGGTTACAGAGCTCTTTGACAGCTTGGCTAGCTTGGTTTGTTAGGCTGCATTCAGGCAGGTGCAGCGTCTCATGCTTTGGCCATGTCAGCATCATCTTATAAAGCGAGTCCACAAAGTGGAAAAAATGATTTTGACGTATAACTTCAATTAAATACCAAGGGCAGGGTAGAAGGTTAAATAAAATGAAAGACATTACTAAGTTACTGGGCACGGACTGCGACATTGGATGATGAATTTCAACCACATTCACATTAGCAATTGCACTGAAGGTCCTGTGGGTGTTTTAGGACTTCTTCTGGCAATTGTAGCCTCTCGCCGGTCTTCTACAACTATCAACTGTAACTATACAACTATATTCTATTCCCTTCCTGCATTTTATTTGCTGCATGTATGTGAAACTGTATAGTTCAGGGGTGGGCTTCAAATTTTTTAGCAAGGGGTTCTCTGCCCAGCTGCTGGATGGGTTTGGCCATGGCAACTGTGGCTTAGTCAGCCTCCTGCACCACACCTGGTGGGGGACTGTTTGCCCTTCTCGGGCTCCAGGGGATTTCCTCAAGCCTCTGGGAGGTCAAAAATGGCCTCCCCAGGTTCCTGAGGCTTTTTTTTGCCCTCCCGAGCCTCCTGGCGAGCCCTGCACTTACCGGCATCCAAACCAGGCTGCGTGGGGACTCCTGGGAGAGGCGGGGTCAGCCAGGAGTGGGATTTGGGGTTCTCCGAACTGCACAGAATCTTAGCTAGATTCCTGAAACCATGCGCATCCCTAGCAGCCCACCCCTGCTGTAGTTGTAAAAGAATGTTTATGGAGATTCTCAGTCACCCAAAAGGTGCTTTTTCAAGAGGCAACTGGACTTTCTGGTTTTTCTTAGAAAATGTTTCACTTGTCATCCAAGAAGCTCCTTCAAAGAAAAACCAGAAAGTCCAGTTGCCTCTTGAAAAAGCACCTTTGGGACAACTATGACCTGGATGACTGAGATTCTCCATAGACATTCTTCTGCAACCACACAGTTTCACATACATGCAGCAAATAACATGCAGGAAGGGGATATTTTGTAAAGGCAGCTTTTATACTGAGCTGGATCAACTTTTGCAAAGCCTTTAGAAACAGTCCTCCTACCATGCAACAAATTCCTGTTGCTTTCCTCAAGTTTTCACAGAACAAAGCTATCTCTTTTTTATTTATTTTTTTAATCCTACTGTTAGTTCTGTCAATAAAGGAGAACGTTTGTAGCTCAGGCTTGAAATGAGAGGTCCTTGGAAACAAGCACCAAGGACCCCTTATTATTGTTATAAATTATAAATAGTCAGCAACGTACCTAATACTCATTATTATAATTTTCCCTCACAACAACTCTGTGTTGAGTTGAGAGAGAGTTATTGGGCCATTTGAATTTGGCGGTTCGAATCCCTAGCGCTGCATAACAGAGTGAGCTCCCGGTACTTGTCCCAGCTTCTACCAACTTAGCAGTTTGAAAGCATGCAAAAAATGCAAGTAGAAAAAATAGGCACCACTTTGGTAGGAAGGCAACAATGCTCCGCATCCCTTTCGGGTTTGAGTCATTCCAGCCACATAAACATGGAGACGTCTTCAGCTCTTTGGCCTTGAAATGGAGATGAGCACCGCCCACTAGAGTCGAGAATAACTAGCACATTTGTGCGATGGGAGCCAACCATTGGACCAAAGTTACCCAGTCAGTTTTCCTGTCTGAAGTAGGACTAGAACTCTCAGGCTCCTGGTTTCTAGCCTGGTGCCTTAACCACCAAACCAAATTTGTTTCATTCCTAGCTTAATATAATGGTAGGAATTACAGAGACAACAGCATTTTCCCTTCCTCCTAACTTTACCCAAAAGTGTTTTTTCAAAAGGTAACTACACTTTCTTCTCTTTTTTTTCCTTTGAAAAGCTTCTTGGATGAGAAGAGAAATATTTTCAAAGACAAAACCCCCCAAGAAAGTCCAAGTGTCTTTTGGAAAAACACCTTTGGGACAACCATGACCTGGATGATTGAAGAATCTCCATCATCTTCTAGCTTTACAGTCTTTTCTTAGCTTCATCACATTTCATTTCAGTTTTTCCTGAAATGATGTGATTTCATGGAAGGCATTCTGCAATTTATGACATTCATGACATTTGATAAAGGGAATGTATTGTGTGATGTTTTAATTTTTGAAGGTTACGCAAATGGTAGGTTTCTTTAAAAAATGCACGAGTTATTAAAATCAAATCCATGTTCTAGTAACATCAACATTGGCTCCATAACCATTTGTGAAATGAAAGCGCATCAGCAGTTTGCTAAAGAATTATTCACCGGCCTTTCTTGCCGAATACCCATCCATTCTCATTTCATCCAGCTGTTCCCACTGTTTCTGGTATCCATACCGTGAGCTTTGCAGTTCATAATTAAACTCATAATTTTGCTTACCCAGCTGTTCTTAAACCATCACCAATAGTGCAAGCTTCACATTGCTGAGGTCAGCCATTTGGAGAATGGAAGTAGGGACAAGCTGTGCTAGTATCATAACTGAAAGATATGCAGATTGGTCATTTTCCTCTCCATCTTTTTAAAATGTTTGCAACTCTTTCAACATATCTTAAGGTCTTCTTGCCTACAGTTTATTCCTCATCAACCAATTTAAAACTCTACAACTCATTTATAAACTTAATAACAGGTTCCCCCTTCCAATACGAAGAACTCTATGCTAACCCATTATTTTGTTTTCACTACACCAAATAAGACATATATTTTATTAATTGGTCAAGCAATATGGCAAGACCTGATTGACACACTGCAAACATGCAAACACAGTCAAATTATCCAAAGGAAATATATGGTATACTAAGTTTAATGAGCTTTTCATTAGCCAAACTTCTGACTTACCAAAGTGCAGAGAAGGGGGGTGGGAGAACAAAAAGAGAATCTCTCCCTTTTGATATGGGATGTTTGAATTATAATTGCTTATATAGTTTCAGACAAGTACTACTTTTTTTTGCTAATGCTTGTTCTTGATTGATTAGATGCCCCATTTTTCAAACTAGGCAAAGGTGCCCATAGACAAGTAAAGTATTTTATAATTGTGCAGCAAGAGCAGAAGATGTCATCATTTGCCAACCACTTATTATATGAACACCTATATCAAATGATAAAAGCACTAATTAGAAGGGCTACTCTACTATTGTGTAGTGCTTTTAGAAAGTGAGCCACAAGTTGCAAAAGATAAAAAAGAACCATAAACTTACTCCACTACAAGAATGTGTGTTATTGATTTTTGCCTGGACTTTTGAAAGCTTCAATTGCTGCAGAAATCAGAGGTGATATTCAGCAGGTTCTGACCAGTTCTGGAGAACTGGTAGTGGAAATTTTGAGTAGTTCGGAAAACCAATAAATACCACCTCTGACTGGCCCCAACCCATCTATTCTCTGCCTCCCGAGTCCCAGCTAATCGGGAGGGAATGGGGATTTTGCAGTATCTTTCCCCTGCCATTCCCACCAAGCCACATCTTTCCCCTGCCATGCCCACCAAGCCACATCTTTCCCCTGCCATGCCCACCAAGCCACATCTTTCCCCTACCATGCCCACCAAGCCATGCTACACCCACAGAACCATTACTAAAAATTTTTGAATCCAACCACTGCTGCAGATGGGAAAAGTCTGAAAATTGCACCACTTCTGCAATGTTAGTAGAGAATGACAGAACATTAAAAAAGTCCCACTGGAT
This sequence comes from Thamnophis elegans, assembly GCF_009769535.1. NCBI lineage: Eukaryota > Metazoa > Chordata > Lepidosauria > Squamata > Natricidae > Thamnophis > Thamnophis elegans. The sequence goes on along the minus strand of NC_045543.1, from coordinate 63,632,600 downwards.
CCGAACTAGGTCCATCAGACAGTGGCCCACAAGATGCATCTAGGAAGCTCACAAATAGGATATCCTTGTCCAATTATCTCTCCCATACATCTTGGCAAGCAATCGTGAACCTGTGACACGCCTCAAAAGTGACCCAGCACACCATTTTGGGTGACACACCAGCATTTGCTTACACTCAATAATTATTCTCAAAAGCACTATCCATTCCCACGTGTTTTTCAGAGGCTGTGGAGGCCCTCAAGAGAGTTGTGCTCTTGCACAGCCCCCGGAGCCTCTGAAAATTGTCCAAGTGCTTTCATGTGATTTTCGGGGGCTGCAGAGGCTGTGAAAGATATTTCTCCAAAACTGCTTCAAGAACAAAGGCCTTGCGCGACCTGGAGCAGCTTTGGACATGTCAACAAAAAGTGAACACCGCCTGAAGATTAACAGCATGCAGAAGATCATGGGATGTACTTGGCCAGTGGGATAATCGTACCACTCATAAAAGCTGGTGTTTTTTTGGGAATGGCACCAGGCAGTCTTTTTGAGTGGCAGCGGTGGTGCTAGGGCTGAAGATGAAGGCTAGGCCACCCTCAGTATTGCTTCTGAGCGCTACTCTTCAGGGTGACCTATATGGGGAGGAAGGGAAGATAAAGAATTCCTTATCTTTTATTTTGGAAGGGAGGAGTTGAGACACCAGCAGAATCAAGTTAAGCATTTGCTGAATTTCTGACACACAGAGGGCAGAAGGCTTGCCATCACTGTTTTTTGGGGTAGAAGTGGACTTCCCTTATGCCTGGAAGCAACATTTAATTGCCTAGGCCATTGATAGTTCTCTGAGAATCTGTCTACTCCCTTTCTGAAACCATATAAACATTTCATGCATGATTGCACAATTCATGAAGAAATATTTCCTCTCATCATGTTTAAATGTTCTGTTAATTTCATTTGATGGCCTTGAGTACTGGTACAGTATTATGGGAAACAGGAAAACACTTCTTGTTAGCCCTTGCTTTCTCATAAATACTTTAATTCAACTCAGTCACATCTCCTCAAAGGAACCTTTTCTCTTAAAAATCCCAACCATTGCAGGTTGTCTTCATTCACATTTTAGTTGCTCTTTTCTGCATCTCCTGAAGAAACACTGTTTCCTTACTGATTGATTGATTGATTGATTGATATATACGGGCACTCATTTAGGCAAATCAGACAAAACACTGGTCTGCTGGAAAGTTGACAGCCCACATTCGAGACCCCAATATTGCGCAATGAGTTGAACTCCTGTTCCTGCCCCAGTTCCTGCCCACCTAGCAGTTTGAAAACATGCAAACACAAGTAGATAAATAGATACCAGTTTGGTGGGAAGATAACAGTGATCCAAATGCCTTTGGCATATAGTCGTGCTGGCCCCATGACCACAGAAATGGATAACACTGGTTCCCTTGTCTAAGAAACAGAGATGAGCACTGCCCCCTAGACCCAGATACAACTGGACAGGGGAAATCTTTACCTTTATTTCCTTCTCAAAATTATATGCAAGCATTGCACAGAAGGAGGGACCCATGTTTTCAGAGCAGCGGAGAGGTGTTTAAGGCACCTGCCCCATTCTATACCACATTTATTTATTTATTTTACTAATCAATGATCTGCTATATGTAGATTTTAGATAGCAATTTTTTACTATCAGTGATCTGCCATGCTTATGTGTTACAAAATAAATCAAGAAAAAGAGGTCAAAGGGGATCATATATTTGCATAACATTTGGATTTAATTTTTTGTACATATCAGCGTACTTATTCTCATTATTTCTTTTCTCTTATTTTTATTCTCTTTCTAAAGAGAAATTAAATTCATCTCGCTGTAATGGAGAAAATTATAACCAGTTACCGTTGATAGTTCTTTGGTTTATTGTTAAGGAGCTAATTATGGATGGCAGTTCTGAGATGCTGGCTGTCAGTTCTTAGTTATTTTCTACTTGGATTTGGAACAAGCAGCCTATCAGAGAGGTTGCCTTGAATCAGAAACTATTTTGTGACAGCTCTTTGGAAAGCACTCCATTCTCAGTAAAGATGGATACAGGGGATGTCATGCCCCCCCCCCCCAATAACAGAGAACAAGTTCCTTCTTTATATCAAGAATGTATTTGCTTATCTTTCTTGCTATGTTTCAACACAACCACAACGAGGTGTTGGACATGAACCTTGGGTGCATTATGACTTGACAGCCATGGGGCCCAACAAACATGAACATTGTCTTGAAACACTGAGAGCAATATTTCCCAGCTTGTCTACAGAGTACAAGGTTGACAGAAGAGAGATATTTTTTGGCAGACAAATAAATGTGGAGAGTATTTCACACAACGCCGAAGGAAGGGAAACGTCTGATCAGTTGTTGCAGTGAATATTTAAAATGCCATGTCTGTGACCAGGTATCCTGATGGATGACAGCACTGCGACAGCCATTTAATCTTTACCAAAAAGTCAACAAGTACAACATCCGAATGTCTGTGCAATAAGGAAGGCGTCATGACCATTATGCCTTGCTCCCCCTTCTCACATCTTCACTCCTCAACAGCTGATCCCATGATTAGATTATTTACCAGGATGCCAGTAAATACTTCCTAATGGACCTGAGTCTGTCCATTAAAGTAGGCCGCTCTCATTTCTTCTTCTGCTTGTAAGAACGTCATTATTTATCACTGCTTAAAGACAGTAATCAAATTCCATAGTAGACGGGACATGATTTTTTAAAAAACTTTCTCTCATGCTTTAGGTTGCTGATAATATATAATCATGCAACAATTACTTGCACCCCATAGATAATGCTCAGAGCAAAGATTGTTTTAATTACAGGTAGTCCTTGACTTACAACAGTTTATTTAATGACCGTTTGAAGTTACAATGGCACTAAAAAAAGGGACTTATGACCATTTTTCCTGCTTATGACTCTTGCAGCACCCCTATGGTCATGTGATTTTCATTTGGATGTTTGACAATTGACTCACAGTGTCCCAGAATCAGGTGATTCCCCTTTTGAGACTTTCTGACAAGCAAAGTCAATGGGGAAAACCAGACAACCACTTGACAACCATGTTACTAATTTAACAACTGCAATGATTCATTTAACAAATGTGGCAAGAAAAGTTTTAAAACAGGGCAAAATTCACTTAACAGATTTCTTATTTAACAACATAAATTTTGCGCTCAATTGTAGTCGTAAGCTGAGGACTACCTGTATCATTATTTCTGTTCACTGACCTTGCTTGCTTTCTTGCAGATGTTTCATTACCCTAACTAGGGTAATGCTGCATCAGTGCATTGATTATGTTTTGTAGTTGGGGTAATGAAACGTCTGCAAGAAAACGAGCAAGCTTAGAGAGCACCAACTACCCCTTATTTTAACCCTGAGCTGCTAATATTGCCCTTTATTGGTATTTCTGACTTTGAGAAGGCGAGAATGAGTGTCGGTGTATTTAATACAAAGGGAAGAAACTCCAGCACATTAATCGGTAGTCATTTTCCTTTCCACAAACCAGAGTGGAAGTAAATCACACATGAAACTTACAGCACTCTCATAAAACTAGGAAGAATCAAATTTATCAAAGCATAAATCAGACATGAAGATCCTTCTGTGAACATATACATGAGGACACTACTGCGTCAAATAAGCCATTCTACATTTGAATTCCAGATACTGCAGAGCTGCCAACATTCTGACTCCTTTCTCCTATGAATTTACCAGCATTCTGAGCTGTAGAAACCTATGAAATGTAACGGTATGTGGGAATGACCTTGGGACACAGGCGGAAGAGCTGCAAACTGGACAAACATTGTGTAAAAGCTATCTCAACTCACAGAAGGAAGGAAAGTTTGAGAAGTGTTTCAGAAGGGAACCTCCCTAGTTTTCTGGAGAATACAAGGAAAGGAGAGAAGACATGAATCTTGCAAGGTTCTGTTAATGTAACCTTATAATAAAGATATATGTAGTTACTCTTGGTTGTGCTTTTTGTCTGGAGTATCACTTAGAGCTAAGGGATATGGTGGCTCAGTAGCTAACACGCTGAGCTTGTCAATCAGAAAGGTTGGCAGTTCAGCAGTTTGAATCCCTAGCGCTGTGTAACGGAGTGAACTCCCGTTAATTGTCCCAGCTTCTGCCAACTTAGCAAGTTCGAAAGCTTGTAAAAATGCAAGTAGAAAAATAGAAACCACCTTTGGTGGTAAGCAGTGGTGGGTTCCGGATCCCATTGCAACCAGTACAGTGCAACGGGGCCAAGTGTCCACCACATGCACAATGCTCTAGCTGCTCAGTGGAGCGTTGCACAGGTGCCGTACGCTCCGTGCGTGAAAGCCATGATCGACTCAAATACAGGTAAGGAGGGCGGGCAGGCAGGTAGGCCCTCTAGAGAACCCTACCGGAATGGTACCTGGTGCTCCCAGCAGCACCGGTATGCCCGTACTGGGATGTACCTGTCATATCCCACCATTGGTGGGAAGGTAACAGCATTCCGTGCGCCTCCGGCATTTAGTCATGCTGGCCACATGACCACGGAGACATCTTAAGACAGTGCTGGCTCTTCAGCTTAGAAACAGAGATGAGCACTGCCCCCTAGAGTTGGGAATGTACGAGAGGAACCTTGAACAGAGTTCACTTCATTTTGGGATGGGAGGAAATATTCAGTAAGGTAGCGTCCATGGTAGAGAAGGGATCACTGCTGGGAACTTAACAGTTATAGTTTCCTAACAGACAGGACCTTCTCTGCCAGATATGTTGGGATGGGCAGATATAATCAGTTTGGAAAATTCAAGCCATATTTAAGTGCTATTATTCCATAGCAAAAATAACTCTTCAATTAGTGATTATGAATTCCGGCTCTTACCATTTCTTCTCTTCTTATCCATCCCCATGTTTCCTTTCATTTTGGATAATTGAACAATTTGATTCACATAGTGAAAAAAAATAACTTTTTCATAGAATTTCTAGCCAGGACAAATTAAATTAAAATCAAGCAATGTAAAAATGGCTTTTCAAAAATACATTTTAATTAGAAACAGGTACGTGAAAGTATTTAAATGACAGGAGGTTGCTTTTGGGGGAAGAAAGAAACCTTCAGCTGTTTTCAAATAAGGATATTTGGTTAGTTCATACATGTGGCCCAAAGGTTAGAGTAGCAGACTTGAGAGATTCAGGTGTAATTCCCAAAGATTTTCTAACTTGTGTTATCATTCTGGCCCAGGTATTCATGTTATATGTGTGTTTACATCATCTAGTCAGTCTTGATTTTTGATGAGTGCATACAATTATCTTGGGAGCAGATAACTTTCAGAAGTGGTTTGCCGTTGTTTCCATCCTAGTGCTAGGAAAGAGTGACTGGCCCAAGATCACCTTGCTGGCTCTATGCCTCAGGCAGAAATAGAATTCTCTTGGTTTCTAACCCATCATCACTTCACCAAATGTCTTACCCTAATTTATAAAGCTGCTGTCAGATCTGCCATCTTGACTTTTTCGCTTTGTTGGCATCCTGCCATAAACTCCAAGTGGGGAGGAGGGGGCAATGGAATGTAGAGTAGTGGAGGTGAGAATAGGGAAGGTAAACAATTGGTGGGAGGGGAGAGGATTACAGCCTTGATGGAGACCAGAGGTGCCACGAGCGGAATACACTGGAATCTTCAAGGACACCTAGTCTGAGAACAGAATGCGAAACTACATTGAGTGGCACCAAATATTCATATGTTCCCAAAACAGCTAAACAGCATGCCATTGATCAATGGTGGACTGGTCAAGGGGAGAAGGCCAGGGAAGGGGAAAAGGTGTAACCTTTGCACTGAGATTTTCAGATCTAGCTATTCTTTGGCTGCAACCAGTAGACTTTAATAATAGAACCTGTCAGTTCAACCAAAAGGAGACAAGGGTCTTTCTTTCCTAAAGATCTGGGCTTGGGCAGGCTTGACAGTTGTAAAGATAAAATAGAATAAGCCAGTGTGCTGCTTCAAGCTTCGGAAGACTAGGCAAGACATGAATGAATGAATGAATGAATGAATGAATGAATGAATGAATGAATGAATGAATGAATGAGGTGGTTGTAGGGGGAAAAACAAGTCTTGAGAGCTAAACCCATCTGTCAGATTGTCATGCATGGAAGAGTTGAAGCTGTCTAGTAGAGTGTTAAGGCTCCTTTACTGGGCAGGAGGGAGGGAGTAGGATTCTGGATCCTGCCCTTCTTCTATTGTCCTATCTTCTTGGATTGGGCATTGCTAGTCATTTGTGGAATTGTAAATTGTAATTGTAAAGCAACAGAAGAGAAGCTGTTCAACTTTACTGGGAAACACCCACAGACCATGCCAATGTTATCTGATTATCTCCCTTTTTTTCCTTCTTCTGTTAAATATTTGGTAAGTGGGGGTAGCACTTTTAGAGAAGCCTGAACAAGGACTGGATGGGTTAAATAGAAAAGGGGTCCCCAACCCCCGGGCCACAGCCACTATTGAGCTGTGGTGCATTTGGAACCAGGCTGAGCAAGTGGTGGGTGTGCATGCGCAGTTTCATTTGCATGAGTGGTGGGCGCTTGCAGAAGTGATGGGCAATTGCACAAGCATGTTAAGATCTATTGCACACCCACCACTTGCGCAAATGGAAATGTGCATGAGAGCACGTGCACCTGCCACTCCCAACAGAACCATCTCCTGTCCTCCCCCCAGTCGGTCCGCCAAGCTGGAAAGGTTGGGGACCGCTGATATAGTGAACCAAGAACAGTTCACTATATCAGTTGTGGACCGCTGATATTGTGAACCTGCTTCACTGTGCTCTTATCACGGTCTACTCTTCATTGGGCTGGGGGGCTGACTGTAGAATCAGTTTCCTATCCCAAAGTCTGAAAGGCAAGCTAAATGATAGGAGAGGACAGTCATGAAGAAAGTCATGTGGTTATTGGGAGTTGAGAATGGCTGCATAACAAATAATTAGTAATTGGCTGCCAGCATTTTGGCAGATCGAATCCCACCAGCTCAAGATTGACTCAGCAATCCATCCTTCTGAGGTGGGTAAAATGAGGACTCAGATTGTTGGGGCTAATATGCTGACTCTGGGGAAAAAAACTGCTTAGAGAGGGCTGCAAAGCACTGTGAAGCAGCATATAACTCTAAGTGCTATTGCTATTTTGGATTACTTGATGTGGGCACAGTAGAGTTCTCTAAGTTTTGGAGTCTTTAAATAACAGCACTGACTTTGTGAACTTTCAACACTGTGTATGGGAATTACAGATGGCCAGAGAATTTTACTTTTATTTAATCGCCCTTCTGAAGTTAAGAGTGTGTATTTAGTAGATGCATCATCTTGTGGCTCACAAAATTTGCTTTTTATATTTAGGTTTTCGGAAATGGTGACAGAGAAACAGCTGCTGCTCATAAGAGAATGCTGCTTTCCTCATTACATTGGTGCATCCATCAGGGGAACCAAGCATTCTTCTTTGCTAATGAATCCATCTGTACCTTGCTCGGTTAAAAAAAGAAACAACAAAACAAGACTTAACATCTCCCAAACCATCCCCCTCCCAATTCAGTAGAAACAAAAAAGCCCATTTCCTCCAGCAAACCCAACCCGAAGTGTAGCAGAATTTTAAGCAATGGCTGCCTTGCTCCTTATCTTCTTGATTAAAAAAAAAACCTTTCAAAGCAGCACAAAGATTTCAGCACATCAATGAAGTTTTCTTTCAGAAAAAAGGGGGGAAATGCCACTATAGTGCTTAAGAAGGGAAACTATGAGTCATAGGTTGTTTTTTTTTTTCAAATCCAGTGGCAATCTGATCTGAAATGTATTAGAGAAATAATCTACAAGAAATGTTTAGGATAAGCAGCTAGTTCATTTATACAACTCTAGGAAAACAACAGACTTAGGAGAAGATATACCGTATTTTTCGGACTGTAAGATGCACCAGACTATAAGACACACCTAAATTTACAGGAGGAAAACAAGGAAAAATAGTTTTTGGCCTCCGCGCATCACATTTTTCACCCTCCCTAGCACCCAGTACTGTGCAGTGGTCCGCATGTCCTGTTTTTGCCAAAAACAGGCTCATTTTTGGGCTCTCAAGCCCTCCGTGTGTCACGTTTTTGCTCTCCCAGGCCCCCAGAAGCACTCTACAGTGCTTCTCACAGGAGCCTGAGAAGGCAAAAATGTGACGCATGTAGAGCTTGGGAGCCCCCAAACAGGCCAATTTTTGGCAAAAATGGGCCTTATGAGCACTATAAGATGCTTCTGGGGGCTGGGGAAGGCGAAAACGTAATGTGTAGAGGTTTCAGGAGGCCAAAAATACCTGTATTCGGTCTATAAGATGCACTTAAATTTTCACCCACTTTTAGGGGGTAAAAAAGTGCATCTTATACTTCAAAAAATATGGTAGTAGCTTGTGTAGGGGAAATTCCCTTTTGTTTCCAATCTAAACAACAACAACAAATGATAGTTTAGGGATATTTTAATTATATCTCCTGCCTCTCGGTGAACTTTGACTTGTTCTAAATCAGACCCTTTCAAGATTTTGGACAGTGCAAAATGTATTCTGCATCTTTATCATCTTGCACTGTAAATAATACCCCGCCTCCCCCACCCCAAGTACCAGTAATTACACGGAGTATCATTTTGAATAAAATTGTGAAGATAGTGTTAATTAAAGAAATATTGCTGGCTGTCATCTGAACAGAGACGGGTGAGTTAATTATATGGTTCAGTAGCAAGAGGGGAGGGGAAGAGAAACTACATTAGAAAGCTTTCTTTTTTCTTTTTACAAAAATTCCTATCAACTAAAGATTCAGTAATGAATATATGGTCCTATGTTTCCTTCAGCAACTCACAGTTTTAATTTAAAGCTTCCAGAGCACTGTTAATGCAAAGTTTTGCTTCTACACCCAGCAAGGTTTTGTTATGTAATGTAACAAAAGAGTCTGTTCTGTTTTATCTATCCTTTAGGCCTTTTGGAGCTACCAAAAGAATGTCCAGCATCTGTTTTCTACAATGCCAATAACAAGTCTATGAGAAACTGGAGCATGGTAAACACTCAGTTATAATGGGCCGATGTAGGAAATGATCAGGCTGGGCCCGAGGGAGGGGTCAAATGCGTCATAACTCATGAGTCCCTGCATGCCCTCAAGAGATCTTAATCCATCCCACCTTGAATGCCTTATTATCTCCCGCTCATTTCCCTTGACCACTAGTTGGTCAGATTCTTGCAGAGAGCTTAAGCTTGCAATAAATCTTTACGCTCATTTGAACTGCTGGAATCACCTGATTTCCCGGGCGCTTGACAGCCTCAAGCTTTATTTCTGTTCAGGAGTGCCGGACATGTGAGTGCATTGAATGGTCCCATCACACTCCACTGCTGCTACTGCTGAATAGCAATAGCAGTTAGACTTATATACCGCTTCATAGGGCTTTCAGCCCTCTCTAAGCGGTTTACAGAGTCAGCATATTGCCCCCAACAACAATCCGGGTCCTCATTTTACCCACCTCGGAAGGATGGAAGGCTGAGTCAACCCTGAGCCGGTGAGATTTGAACAGCCAAACTGCAGAACTGCAGTCAGCTGAAGTAGCCTGCAGTGCTGCATTTAACCACTGCGCCACCTCGGCTCGAATGTCTGTAGTAGAAAAGTGTTGTGCCTCAACAGTTGCACATCCTTTGGCCTCAATCTGAGCTGATGCACCAGTGCTGCTGGAGACATTTGTGCTTAATTCAAAGACATTGCGTGACTCATGTTGGCTAGAACAGCATCACCTTGCTATTGAAGGCTAAGATATGCAGATAAAGAATGGAACACCTATGCTGTCAATATTTGAGCCAGTCTTTCTATCAAGCATCTTAATGTGACATTTCATCTTTCAAACAACATTCTGTGTCTGAAGCAGGCAATATCAGCCCAACTTGAGCCACGTCTATTGTAGTCTAAAATTCTAATCAACACATCACACTGATTTTGTGGGTAAATATAAATATCAGCATCTTCAAGTGAAGTCTAATATTCAGTAATCTGTTCAGCAGTGAAGAAAGTGCTTTTTTATATTGGCAATCAAATTAGAAGAAAATGTTATCTTTTGGATTTAATAATTTTGTATGATGAAAGCAGCTTGGGGGAGGGGGGGAAGACAAAAAACACGCAAAGAGGAAAAAAATAATCTTAGGTCACCAATATAGAGGAAGGGTTTTTTTACGAATTTCCCCTCCTCCCCCAACTGATTGTGCATCAAATGGGCGATCTAAAGCATCTTTGGCCTTAACACAAAATATGAGTTTGTTAACATGGTACATGCGTTTCCTAAACTTGTTGAAATTATACTGTCCCTGAATTTCTAGAGTAGGCATGTACAACCCGAGGCCCATGGGCTGCATGTGGCCCTGGACAATTAGTAATGTGGCCCAGTACAAGGACAATTCTTCTTCACTCAATGCAGCCCAGGTAAGCCAAAATGGTTGAACACGGCTGACCTAGAGGCTGTTTCGATGATCTGGTTCTACTTGGGAAGGAAATAGATTGCATAATATTAAGTAGAATGAAGCTGATAATAGCATACCAAATCAAATTCGGACTTTACAGGTAACTGGAATTTTGTTGAGCTAGGTTGAAACAGTGGTTAAGATGCTGAGCTAAAAAGCAAACGACTGGGAATTCTAGACCTGTCTTAGACATGAAAGCCAGCTGGGTGACTTTGGGACAGTCACTTTCTCACAGAACAACCCAGGGTTGTTGTTGTGGGAAAAATAGAGGTGGAAAGAGTGTTAGGTCTGTTTTCTGGCATTTTAAAAAAGTGACAGATATAAATCTAGTAATACTAATAAGGTAAAAGTTCCCCTCGCACATATGTGCTAGTCGTTCCCAACTTTAGGGGGCGGTGCTCATTTCCGTTTCAAAGCCAAAGAGCCAGCGCTGTCTGAAGATGTCTCCATGGTCATGTGGCCAGCATGACTAAATGCTGAAGGCGCATGGAACGCTGTTGCCTTCCCACCAAAGGTGATTCCTATTTTTCTACTTGCATTTTTACATGCTTTCGAGCTGCTAAGTTGGCAGAAGCTGGGACAAGTAACATGAGCTCACTCCATTATGCGGCACTAGGGATTCAAACCGCTGAATTGCCGACCTTCTGATCGACAAGCTCAGCATCTTAGCCACTGAGCCACTGCGTTCCTGTAATACTAATAATGAATATCAAATACATTAAATATCAAATAAATAATAATAATTGTGAATATTTTATATTATATTATACGTTGATCTACTAGCCTCTGTTCTATTATTTCTCAATCTGCATGTTGTTCTTTCAGAGCATTATTTTCAGATATTCTCTTCTTGTTGGACTTGATTTTTATAACATTACAAAAATATTATTTGTTTTTGGTCTTTGTATATTTGCAACAGATAAGCAATTTTTCTTCAGTAGACTTAGTCTTTTTGTCATTGCACCAATTCCCTCTGTCAACAATACTGAATAAGTCAAGCCATGGCTATTAAACATAAAAAATATCTGCCAGACAATTCCACTTCCTTTTCAGGAATGATTAGAAGCATCATATGAAATAGAATTGCTGCTCAAAACTATCTGTAGTTACAGCCAAGATATTGCAATGGAGTTTGAATTGGACAATTTGTGCCACACTCATTCTGAACAGGGAAAAAAATAGTGAAAATTGCCCTATGGAAACAACATCAAAAAAGTCTGGATGATGACGATCACTACAAATACCCAGACATCCTTCAAGCCGACAAGTAGAAGGCACACTGAAGTTAAGAAAAGTTTAGAGGTGAATACAGCAAGAGAGTGAAGAAGAACTTAAAGATCAAACTCAATGGAAAAAATAACATCAGGACAATTACAGATGTTAGATACACAGCTGGAATAGTGGACTGAATTCTATTTAACCATGTTTTCTAAGCTGCACGCATGTGTGCAAGTCGCGCACATGAGCAAAGCGCATGTGTGGAAGGCCATACGCATGCACAGAAGGCACACACACGCTCACATTTTTGGTGCGTGGCGAACCGGTGGTAAAAATATGTGAAACCCACCTCTGTATAACATGATCCGGCGATGACTAAGAACAGTAAGTTTGAAGAAAGTGTCATTAGGGTTAATTCTAGCTGCCCAAGACGAAGCCTTAAGAACAAATACATACAGAATTGAGAAGACAGCAACAAACAGTGCTGCCTGAGCAAAGAAGCTGAAGTAACAGTGGACCACCTGGCTAGCTACTGCAACAAAATTGCATAGACTGACTACATACAATGCCATGACAAAGTAGCAACAATTGTACATGGAAAGTTCTGCAATAAATTCTTGCAAGCAAGAAGTAGTGGAACCACAAAATAAACAAAGTAATAGAAAGTGAAAGAGCCAAAGTCTTTTGAGACTTTAAAATGGAAATAAATAACAGCCCACATGTAATAATTGTCAATAATGAACAAAAAACAGTCTGGATAGTGTGTGACTGATCATAATAATCAGCTGAAGCTGTACTTTTAGTAGTCCACTAAAAGTACCATGCTGGCATTGTGATTTCACATTGTTATGTACATAATAAGAATTTGAGATATCTATTTAACGTACAACAGCAATCACTAACCTAACTCAATTCTCATTTTTGATGTACAAAACTTGGTACTATATATTGAGAATCACAGTCCTTATATTTTGAGGGACGAAAATCGGGTGAAGGCTATCCTAGAGCAACTCTCTTAACAAACCAACACATTAATTAGGATTTAATCAGGCTACCTTTGAATCATAAACTTGATATTATAAATCAAGTTTATAATATGAGTCTCTTGGAGAATTCAGTCTGTCCTATTAGGCACATTCACTGTGATATGATGGCTTCCGTGAAGTTATGATAAGTCTTTTATGACTCTATCCTGTTTCATGCATTACTGTGGCGGTAGGAGGAATAAGGAAAGAATAATTAAAGCAAAGAGGAATCTAAAAGGTAACTCATCCCTATCACTGCTGCCTTGTAGCACTATACATTGATACAGTGTTCTTAAAAATTAAATGAGTAATACTTGAGGGTTGGGGAGCTGCAACACGGCTTCCTCATATCTTCATTTCCCAACTTTAAACCTCCCCACAGTTTGAAAAAGTCTAAGATTAGGACTCAGAACAACAACATTCAATTTTGTGGGGGGATAGAGGTAGGCGAGTATTTAATTTTGGAGAAAAAAATGAATTCCATTGACATTTGGCCACTTATTCAATTTTTGTGATGTGCTGAGGGCAGCCAATGAGGTCTTCTTATATTCATTTACCCAATTCCTCCTAGGCTTGTTTGGAAATATCTGTTTAAACTTGTTGTCATAAAGATAGGTTAGCAATTAGCCCCAGAACAATCAGTATTGATGCCTCTTGGTCATTACAATGGACAAATTATGTACATTAGGTTGATTGGCAATGTTTTGGAAGTGATTTGTCTTTGCCCTTTACTTCCTAATGCTGACAAACAACGATTGACCAAGGTTACCCAGCTGGTTTTCCATGCCTAAGGTAAGACTCAGTCTCCTGGTTTTGTAGTCTAATGCTTAAGCACAATGCCAAAGTGGCTTTTGAAAGCTACATTTATTACTGTTAATTTCCCACCATACTTATCACTTTGAGACCATGCAGTACGTACATGAGAGGTAAGTCAAATTATGTTCCCTGCAAGAGCAGAACAGCACAATCGTTACATGCAGTAACTTTGAGCTCTAATATGTAGGCTAATTGAAGACTCTGACACGTAATCCCTTAGGTCTTAAGTACGAAAAGTACAGAGGAAAAATGTAGCACACAAGGAACATGTTATTTCTTCAAGATAAAATCAAGGACATTGCTTTTCTGAGCTCCGTTTTTCTTGTCAGCTTTAATCTACTGTGATTTTCTTGTTTGTTCCTTTGAGGGTTATTCTGCTTTGTACAAATGAATTTACACCAAACCTTAAAGTTATTATGTGTATCTTTTACACATCCTTTATAAAGAGGAGCATGGCTTTTCCTGGAGAGATGAACTAACATTTCAATTTAATCTTGATCTGAGTAAAGCAAAATTCCAATACCATAGTACCTCCTTTTGGGAAATATATATTTTAATTAAGAAAAGTTCCCAGTAGATCAGTGGTTCTCAACCTTCCCAATGCCGTGACCCTTTAATACAGTTCCTCATGTTGTGGTGACCCCCAACCATAAAATTGGTGTCCCAGTTCCTAAGACCATTGAAAATACGTGTTTTCTGATGGACATAGGCGACCCCTGTGAAAGGGTCGTTTGACCCCCAAAGGGTCCTGACCCACAGGTTGAGAACCATTGCAGTAGAGGTTCCTTAAGTCTTGCAGGATTACTGTTTTTTTTTTAACAGAAAAGTATATTTTCAATCAGATTTGGGAACCTTTTATCATCTAAAACCATATACCTTTTTAATATTTATCAGACTATTATACATCTTTTTGCTAAATTCAATCTGCTGTCTACAAATGTGGGAGATAAACAAAGAACATCATTGTGGACAAGGGCTATAATAAAGGTGTTTGATCAAGTGAAGAGCTTCATTGAATATACATTATTGTAAAACAATTGGTCGTTCTCCAAATTCTGAAAATTGCAGAAAGCTTCAACAGACTCTTCCAGTTTAATAGTTCTTTTCAACGTATATGATTGCAAAGATTTCTAAATTAAGATAATCTAAGACTGTTTACAAAGGTTCTATTAATTTTTAGCGATAAACATTCTGTTTACAATGTACACGCATGTATGTGTGTGCCCAAATACACACATACCATTAGATTTCATAATATATAAGGACCAGTTTGATCTAGTGGTTAAAGGACTAGAATACAAACTGTGAGTTCTAGTCCTACCTTAGGCATGAAAGCTGGATGGGTGGTTTTGAGTCAGGCACTCTCATTCACTTCAACTCAACTCAACTCAACTCAACTCAAAGTTCTGAACTGAAGAAGCTTTTTGGATGAGAAGCGAAATGTCTTCAAGAAAAAACAAAGAAAATACAGTTGCCTTTTGGTCAAAAGCACCTTTGGGACAACCAGGACCTGGATTACTGAGAATCTGCATAGATACTAGAAGTCCAGTATTAACTCTGGAACCTGGGATCTACAAACCCGAAGACAGTGTGTACAGCTGAGCAAAGCCTTCGTAGTTATTTTATGTAAATTAGGAAGAATATGTGGCCAAAACAGAGCAACCAAAAGAGTATAATATAAAAACAACAACAGCAACCTAAACTTTGCAGAAATGACTTTAACCCCCTCCCCCCACAAAGTAGAAATGAAATCTATAAAACAGCCGATGTTCAGTAGCATCATGGAACAGTGTTCGCGAGTTGGGAAGAAAATGCAATTGGGTATCAAGAAATTATTAATTGAAGAGAAGCAATTTACACTGCAATGTTTTTTCACCTGGGTTTTGCTTTTTTTCTGTGCTAAATCAAATGATATTCTGGCTTTTAAATAACAACATTTCCATGGGAGAAACATTATAGGAGGAAAGCTGGGATAGTTCATGAGGTCAAAAAAATCAGGAACTTGATAGCACCATTTCTGACCAGTAAGTTTTATTAAAAGGCATAAAAGGTTATACTTCCTAATAAAATTTGTTAGCTGGAAAAGATGCTACTTCCACTCCTGACTTAAAGTCGTGGGATAATGTTTTGTCTGTGTCTATGTGCTCAGATTTATAATGATTGTGAGAGGAAATAGTTAAAGCATGGATGGAGAATCTGAATCCCTAATATTACTGTTCCAATAGTCTCCATTAAAAGACATTTTGAAGGGGGAGGATTGTAAAACTTTAGAATTTACCAATTGAAGACCCGGCATTGCTTGAATATTTATTTATCCTAATCCTGTATTAGACAGGAAAATTCGGTGACAATTAAATTAGTTACAAATGTTTTCCCTTTGCCCCCAGATGCGTCAAGAAAAGTGATACCACCTTCATTTCTAACACTGGATTTTTCCCTTATCAGAGGGAGCCCCCTTGTGGAGTACTGTGAAGCTGTTATCATGGTGACTCCACTGTGCTGCATAGTAGAAGCCACTTTACGGCAGTACCATAGAAGCCATTGTAAGGCACAACAGGCTGTATCTTAGCAAAACACACACCTCTAGAGGTGTTAGGGGTGTCTTAACCCCACAGTATTTGTTTCCAGAGGGTAAGTAAACTGTGTACTAAGTTTGATAGAAATTGCTCGAGGCGTTCCAGAGTTATGCTTGAACACACGCACACATATACATATACATACATACATGTGTGTGTGTATGCATATTTGTATGTATACACACACACACACACACACCTGGAGTGCTAGTTTTCCTTGCCCTGCATTAGTTTTTTTTATTCGGAGCTCTTTCCTGCTCTCTCATTCTGGCAGTTGCAGTCCTCCCATTACTGGAGGGCACCTGGTTGGGGAAAGCTGCAGCAGAGATGCACTTGTACAGAAATATGCATAGACTGGATGCATAAATCTGAGATTATAGAATATTTAAATATAGAATAACAGAGTTGAAAGGGACCTTGGAGGTCTTCTTGTCCAACCCCTTGCTTAGGTAGGATACCCTACACTCCTTCAGACAAATACTTCAGGCAAATATCCAATCGCTTCTTGAAAACTTCCAGGGTTGGAGCATTTACAACTTCTGAAGGCAAGTTGTTCTACTGATTAATTGTTCTAACTGTCAAGAAATTTCTCCTTAGTTCTAAGTTCCTTCTCTCCTTGATTAATTTCCACCCATTGCTTCTTGTCCTGCCCTCAGGTGCTTTGGAGAATTGCTTGACTCCCTCTTCTTTGTGGCCGCTTCTGAGATCTTAGAACACTGCTATCATGTCACCCCAAGTCCTTCTTTTCATCAGACTTGACATACCCAGTTCCAGCAACCGTTCTTTATATGTTTTAGCCCCCAGTCCCCTAATAATCTTCGTTGGTCTTCTCTGCACTCTTTTTAGAATCTCAATATCTTTTTTACATTGTGGCGACCAAAATTGGATGCAGTATTTCAAGTGTGGCCTTACCAGTGCATTATAACATGGTATTAATACTTCATTAGATACTAAGTTTGAAATAGCATTTGTAAAAATATTGGGCTATGGATTAAAATATTCCTGACCGCTGCAACTGAATTAACCTGGAAGATTATTCATAGCTTCTACAGTAGGAAGTACAGAAGGGTGGGAAGGAGTTGTTTTTTTAGAAAATTGGTCCATTTGTAATTAAACATTCTACAACATTGATTTCCATGGGGAAGATTAGAAAGTGGAGTTATATTTAGCAATCTACATTACAATATTACTACAGATCTCCAGAACTGCTTAATCCTGATTACATTTTTACTGCTGAGTTGGTATTGCCTGATTTTTGCTTATTAAAGCAGATGATGCCCCACTAATTGTTAGGTGAAAGACATTTAAACCATGCATTTGTATAGGTTTTCTGATAAAAGCTGTAAGCAATTTTTGTCTAAGAACAGATCTCCTGAGAGATTCCCTGTCTGTTTCCATATGCCCCGCTGTAAAGTGATCTATTATTAACAGATAAAAAAGATTGCTGACAGAGCTTATGTTATAATGGCTGTAGGTTTTCTCTCTCTCTCTCTGAATCTCTATTAATAGGCTTATATTTGTTTTATATTTATAATGAACAGCCCAGGTGCAATGCATTGATATAGGTGCTTTTTCAAGAAACCCTTATAAGCATCTTTTAGCCATTTTACTGTATATCCAAAAACTGGATGTAATCAGTCATCTCTCTTAAAATCTGTAATCCTCCCCACGTTTTTAAGCTACACTTAAACCCCAGGAGAAAGGATCATGAAGTCACAGTTTCCATGGGAGTTTTTCAGACCAGGAAATTCAGACACCTGGGAAAGATACAACATAATGGAGACATTTTAACAGAAAAATAAATAAATAAAGCGTCCTTAGCCAGCACCTGAAAAACAAAACAAATGCAAAAGAAATTATCAAGCATCGTGAAACAAATATATGAAATTGTTACTTGGCAGGTAGCAAAAATTTGTCAGAAAATCGAAGGATAATGAAAATGTGACATGAATGTGATATTTTCTAAATAATAATAATAATATGGTAATCCAATGAAAGCAACCAGATAGCTCATATATGAGTCAGTTGCTGCAGAAACAAATGCCATATCAATAAAGTGTTAGAGTTGAAGGAAAAGTCTTGATAATGTAAACAGTGGATGGGAATGAGAAACAAAACACATTCCATATCTCATAAGACCTATTACAGAAAACAAAGAAGAAAACAAATGTGGACCTCTGCTGGTTTTTAGACCTAGAAACTCAATGTATCTGAGAAGGTTACTGAATAGGTAATTGCTTCTCTTTAACAATTGTCCTACCCTTTTTGGTAGATTCTACCAAGAAGGTCAAAATGATGGCAAAACTGCACAGTGAAAACTCTTCTCCAGGTTAAAAAAAAAGGGCAGGGCTTAAATGTAGCACCCCCAGCTGGTATTTTGATCCCAACCAACAGTAGCCCTTGGGAGGCTGCTTTTATTTAAAATAAGGGTCTATGTGTGTTGCCCTGATAATCAGATTTTGGACATTACCTCATCTGTTTAATTAATCACTGGAGGTCTAAGTGATGTGGCTTTTCTGATGAGGTAATAGCTCCATAAGGTGCAATTAGTGCCCAGGTGAAACAATGAACGTGGTATGTAAAATAAACAGTTTCTAGTTCTGAATGGGGACTCCCTTTCTAATTAACCATTAGAGGACGGAACAAGTAGATGGTGCGGTATTTTTTTTTAAATCCCTCTTTGCTGTTATAGCCATACATGTCAATCAACATTAGTGTTTATCAGAGGGAGTCCTTAAAAGCTCTGGAGGAATATCCCACTACACTGGGACTGTATCATTCCTACAGATACCATGGGACCATGATGTAATCTGCCTGAGCATTTGCGGTAACTCAGAATTCCAGAAATAATTTCTAGAGGGGAAGTTGTGTTTCCTGGAAATCTTGCAGTCATTTCATCACCAATGATGCATTATTTGCTTGGGGGCAGAAAGTATCAAGGGGAAAAATTCCCCAGACTACTATAGGTAGTCCTCAACTTATGACCGTTCGTTTAATGATGGTCTGAAATTTTGATGGTGTTGGAAAGGGTGGTCTGTAAAACATTACTGGCTATTGCCAAAAGTTGCACCACCACTCCTGCAGTCACATGAACTCAATCTGGCTGCTGTTCACATTTAAGAGGGTTGCCAAGCACCCTGTGACCATGTGAAAGTTGCCATCTGCAACTTTCTCTGCCACAGGCGTCCACAGAAAGTCAATGGGGAAGCTGGCAGGCAGGTTCTGTCATCTGCTGAGAGGACTGTCTGGTTGAAAGAGCTGCTTAGTGAAGGGTGCTGAATTTCTTTGGTGCAGAAATGGTGCAATTGCTCTTCTGTGTAGGGAGGGGAGCTGAACTTCAGTAGGCAGATCTTTTAGCCAGACTCCGGAGATAAGATAGAGACAAAATCTAAGCAGAGATTAGAGACACAATAGAGTCAGGTAAAGAGTGCAGGGTGCCACAGACAGGGATGGGAGACCCTGGTAGAGAGGGCTATAAAGCACTATGAAGCAGTATATAAGTCGAAATGCTATTTCTATATTTGAAAGAATGATTATGCTTGACTAATAGTGCTTACATTGATATGTCAGAATTAAAAACACATGCCTTAAGCTTAATTTAGTGGGAAAGATTTTTTAAATTATTCTTTTATTGCTTTTAAAATAATGAGAAAAAAATGGGAAGGGACTCCCAAAGATAGAAATATGTGGATTGTCAAAGAAAAAAAAAAGCAAATAAAAATACAGCAAAAGAAAAAGGAAAAAGATATATCATTTTAGCTGTAAATACTTAAAACTCTTCACATAGCTTCTTAATAGAAATATTACTCAAGTGCATTAATATATTTATATAACTATCATATTTTTAACCGATTGTATTTTGTTTAAATGAGTCCTTTATTTCATTGTCCATACAAAGTTTATATCAATAAGCAATCCACTCATAGGTGGCAAATGCAAACAATCTTCAATCCATTGGTAAAAGGGGCAATACATTTACCTTTCCAATATTGTAAAATGCAGAAAATCAATTTACATTGTCTAGTCATCAAATTCTAAGTACTAGGAATGTGGTTGAAAAGAGTATTACCATCTGAAAATTTTGGCTTTTGTTGCACACAAACAAAAGTATTTTAAAGTATTGTAATCCAATACTTTCTCCCCAATGTTGGATATATTAAAAAACATGTGTTTTAAAGAAGCATTCTCCCTATCAGATCGCCAACAAAATGCTTTTCGCAGTCTTTTTCTATAACCATAATAAAGTCCAAACAAATTCCAAATATCTTTTTTTATATCAGTTGTAATTTGAAGTTCATTGACAATCTCGCTTTAGAAGTTAAAACACTCTCCAATTGTCTAGGCAATATAGGAACCTCTAATTTTTATTTCATTCATTTACTAACATCTCCATATCAAATTGATTAATAGATAACAAATATGTATAGAAACTAATACGTTTTTTAAATTTTAAATGATTTAGCAAGTTACTCTAGTATCTCAATGTCTATGAAGATTCTCAGTCATCCAGATCATGGTTGTCCCAAAGGTACTTTTTGTTAAATAAATAAATGAGTGAGTGAGTGAGTGAGTGAGTAAATAAATAAATTTATTAAATAAATGGCTGAATTGTGGGGAATGGAAGGATGTATACCCTTTACAGACAGTTGGTCATTTACATTTTTTTAGAGAGGCATTGAGGCCACCTGGAGGTTTATCTGTATTGTCAAAGTCATCTGAGTAGTGCAAATGGATGTGCAGCTTTCTTGGAACTGTTGAAGACTGTGTTACAGACTGGACATAAATGATGCCGTATCCCCCCCCCCCCGCCCCTCTGTTGAGAGAGAACTGTTCAATTTTGACATAGATGGTCTCTTTGACTCCTCTTTTAAACCAGCAGTCTTCTCTGTCCAAAATGTAAACTTTGCTGTCTTCAAAAGAGTGCCCTTTGTCTTGCCAAAAATGAACAGTCCTCTCTCAACAGAGAGGGGGAGGGATACAACATCATCTATCTCCAGTCTACAACACAGCCCTTTCAACAATTTCAAGAAGGCTTCATACCCATTTGCACTACTCAGGTGACCCTGACGACACAGACACAGGTTGTCTCAACGCCTCTCTAAAAGAATGCAAATGACCAGATATCTGCAAGGAGTATAAATCTTTCCATTTCCCACCATCCATCCAGAGCTGAAGAAGCTTCTTAGATGAGAAGCAAAACGTCTTCAAAGATAAACCAGAAAGTCCAGTTGCCTCTTCAAAAAGCCCCTTTGGGACATTCTAGTATCTCAGAATCTGAAAATGCTGCTGGTCCAAACAAACCTCAGGGAAAAGGGCGGCCTATAAATTTTAATAAATGAAAATAATAAATGAAATGTTGTTAAAAAATGTTGTAATTGTAAATATTGTCATTGGGTTACATCTAGTAGATAATATTTAATATTCGGGTATGTTAAAAAACACTCTTTACTTCATACATCTATCAATATGTCTGAAGTCAATATACCCATTTTCATCCAATTTCTCCATATTATCTTTTCCACAATTTTCATATATTTGAATAAAATACACATGTACTCACATCTTTAGATTTCACTGGTATAAAATATAGATGGCATTTTAGCATATATTTATTTAATCAGTCTATTCTATGCCTTTCTCTCTGCGTGTGGTGGCTGATGGCAGTGTATTTATTTCCTTCTTACACTTCTTACAATTACACACATTTCCCCTTTTGTTCAGGAGGAAGAGAAAATAAAGGAAAAGAAAAGCATACCCAACTAGTTGCACCAATCCTATTCACTATACCTCCCTAGAATTTTCCATCTTTGCAAACCATCCTTGTTTCTACCATGTTCATGTATTAAATTGCCGCCTAAACTATGCTTTCTCAAAGTATTTCTTATTGATTTCAACAGGAATTCCTTCTAATCAAGTATGAGATCACAATTTAAAATACTCATTATTTTTCCTGAACTTTCTCAAGCATGAGAAGGTTGGTCCTGTCTGTTGTTATTTTCAATTTGTTGCTTTTTACTGAAAAATTCTATCTTACGTTTCTAATGCACATGAAATTTTGTCAATTATGTCTTGAATTTTTATATGACTCTCCTCTATTATTGTTTAGGTGTTTAAAAACATTCTGCAGGAATCATAGTTATCTCTTCCAAGTTAGTAATCCAGGAATAGTATGGAAAATATAGTATTGCACTTAGATTTAAAAAGTTTTCCATGTGCTTTCTGATTTTGATATTTTGACATATTGGACAAATTCCCTCTCATGCCATATTCATTGTTTAGTTCTATGAAAACTTTTCATGGTTTAAAATCTGGATTGTCAAGTAGAAGTATCTACTGTATGTTAGCAGATTTTGGCAATTTAAGGTGTCTAGGAGGTGTATTTCATACTGGGGAGCTGAGGGCTACTAAGTAAGTGAAGTCATACTATTTATTGGGGTGGTAGTACAGGCAGTCCTTGACTTACAACCACAATTGAGCCCAAAATTTATCTTGTTAAGTAAGACATTTGTTAAATTTTACCCCATTTTACAACTTTGCTTGGCACAGTTGTTAAGTGAATCACTGCAGTTGTTAAATTAGTAATATGGTTGTTAAGTAAATCTGGCTTTGTTTGCCAGAAGGTTGCAAAAGGGGATCACATGACCTTGGGACACTGTAATCATCATAAATATGAGTGAGATGCCAAGCATCTGAATTTCGATCGTATGAATACTTTAACAGTTGTGTGTGAAAACAGTCAGTGATGTTGTGACTTCAAACGGTCACTAAATGAACTCTTGTAAGTCCAGGACTACCTGTAGTGAAGTTGTAAGTCTTCTCTACCCTTTTAATAGTTATAAGGTGATATAGGTCATACGTTATAGTTGTAATGTACATTATTTCCCGTCTAAAAACGACCATTTACTGCACTGTCAACTTTCAGCTTTTATTGGACAAAAAAAAAAAAAAAAAAACCTGCCTGAATGCTATAATGAAGATGTGTAGCCAAACTCAGCATGGTTAGTTATTTAGAGAAATGAAATAGGTTTTAAGGATCTTCTTTTCCTACCAAAGATTTAATATCTGTTTTATAAGATTAGCCATAAAAGATTGAGAATGTGTGTTACGATTAGTGAAAGCTGATTTCCGATGGCTGCTGAGATATTACACTTCCATTGGAATTTGGCCTCAGTTGGATATAGAATGCTAGATTAGTTGAACCCTTGATCTGACCTGGCAAATAATTATTTCTTTCTAAATTCAATACCTTTTTAAAAAGTATTAAGATGTTATTTTGGTGCTCTGTTTATCTATCAGTCTTTCAGTGGTGCTTTTTTTTCATCCTCAGCATAGTTCCAAAAGAGTATATCTTTCATGTTAGGTCTCTGGGGAGTAGGCCATCCAGTGGAGTTAATCTGGGTGATGTCATAGATCAATAAGGGAATACTTATCTCTGTAGGCCTTTCTTAAAGCAGTGTTCTTTCTTCACAGCTGCACAACTGGCCATTAAAAAAAAATTCTGCAGTGTAAATCTCTGAGTGGGATCACTGCAGCAGCCTTACTTTGATTTATTAAACTTGGTATGAATTCATCATTGGGTTATAAATGCAATATTCATCTGTTATGCAAACACAGTTAAACCAGGATAGCTCTTAATTATCTATAGTTTCCCAGTTCATCAAAGACAGAGAAATTATGTTCTTGTTTTGTTTTTTGAACAAGTCCTGACATTAATCCAATTAGAAACCCATTCTAAACTATCCTAGCTTATTTCAAAGCAGGCGATCAAGTTTCCCCACTGAGATAAAAAAGACAAATTATGACCAATTAAATATTTTCTGGCATAATTGCAACTCCAGCAAGCAAAGAAGCTGTACAGATGAGCAAAAGGTGTAATTACGCTTTGGCTTATTAAGCTGACACTTGATTGTCTGAACTTGGTATTTTCAGTGGTATGTTCTAGGTATACTTATTCAAATTCTAATTTTCAAATAAAAAAAATGAAATATGGAAGGAATATTACTTTCCACATTTAAAACATGATTCAGCCACTAATGCAAAGCTCTTTATTTTTCCAGTGTCTTATAACAGAAGGAAACTATTCAGCTCCTCAAGTTATATGTCTCCAATATCATCCCATGATTGTACTGTTGATTTCCAGCAAGCAATAATGTATTATTCATATTTTTTTCCCAGAGTTCATCAATGTCTCAGCTTATTATTCTTACCATTCCCCAGAATAATAGAGCATAGCAAGGCAATTTATCTTCAACCAGAGCCATGTATGTGGGTAATGTAGACTATTCAAGAATATTAGGAAGATGAAGAAAAAAATACAATTGTATTTAATCACCATCATTTCCTGAGAGATTTGGGACACCATACAGCTCTCTGCAGCTCTCCTCACTTGCCAGCTTTAAAATATAAGTTATGAGTAGAAATCTTTGGAATCCAAAGGCTTCAGAATATGTAAATTTAAAATTAGAATTGTCAGTAACTTTGAGGAAGTCACTATAATATAGCCTTGGCTTCTTAAATGAAAAGATGATGTTGAATAAAATATTAACAAGGATGGTTTAAGTCCTGAAGTTGAGAAAGGTCATCTTACTACATCATGGCTTTGTGACTCTGTCCAATCTCTGGCTCTCAAGTTTGTATATCATGATTCTTTCTTTCCCAACATAAAGGACCTGGCTGACTGACACCATTGAAAAAACAAAAATGTTACAATCTGAGAAGTATGAGAAGAAAATGGTGGGTTTCCCCTCCCACTTCAGGCCTTTTTATGTCTTTTTTAAACAGTCTTGTTTTGATCAATTCTCATAAAAAATAAACCGAAAATCTCTCTAGTCTACACCAGACAGATGTAGGTTGCTGTCGGTTCGCCCTGTATCAGATGAACTGGTAGTGGCGGCGGCAGGAAGTTCCGCCCATCCACCCAGACTCTTCTGTGCATGCGCAGACGCTTCATGCAATCACGTGATCATGCACGCGGACACAAGCGATTTGATAGTAAAATAAATTGCAACCCACCACTGACACCAGACCATTTCAATAGCCACAGCTGTTTTTATTCAGAAAGATACTATGTTAGACTTTTCTCCGAGTAGCTAATAAAGAGGGGAATGGGACTTTTAGACCTACATATCTGGCAGCTATGCCCTTACTCTGGGGTCGGACAAATCACACAAGTGTATTTTTTATTCTCATCCTATTTGTTAAGAACTATGCAAATCTTCGTAGATTTTACCTCAAAATCAATCCAATAATTCCTTGATGAATACAGATGTCAGTAGAGGTACCATTATAGATTTAGGAGATAGAACAAACTTTCACTGGGAAATGGAGAAACAGAAGATTGCTATCACAGTACAAGGCTCAATTCTGGATAGATTTCAAATTATAGCAATAGCAATAGCAGTAGACTTATATACCGCTTCATAGGGCTTTCAGCCCTCTCTAAGCGGTTTACAGAGAGTCAGCATATTGCCCCCAACAATCCGGGTCCTCATTTTACCCACCTCGGAAGGATGGAAGGCTGAGTCAACCCTGAGCCGGTGAGATTTGAACCGCTGAACTGCTGATCTAGCAGTAGCCTGCAGTGCTGCATTTAACCACTGCGCCACCTCGGCTCTAAATGGTTAATAATGATTACAATGCTGTTGCATTTCTTTGATACACTTTGTAATTACCACAAAAATATTTGTCAACATGCTATTTAAAATTATTGCTTAAGCTCCTTCAGTGTCTGAATGAGGTTAACTATTTTTGCTAAATGCATATGAATATTAATAAAATTAAATCTCTTCACATGGTATGTGCTGGAATTTCTTCCTGTGAGAAATATTAGTGATAAAGAGATCAATTATTTGTTCATAAGATTATTCCACATTGATCTGTATTAAAAAGATGAAAATGACATTTTAAACTAAATTCATAAGTATGTTTCCGCTCATATTTCTATGATATTACTTTTTAAAAATTCTAATCTGATGGTAAATTTCTAAAGTGCAGTTCACAGACTGCACAAAATCTTCACATAATACAAAGTAATATTATTCTGTAAATAACTTCACAAAAGTTTTTAATGCTACCTGCCTGTTTTTTTAAAGCAGCTCATAGTTCTTTGGTTAAAAGAGAAGAAAGAACATTTCTCTTTGACTGTTTCAGAATAGTTGTATGATAAGCAATACTGGTTAATGCTCCAGGATTGTTAGAAGTGTAAACTCAAGATACAAGAAGAACAGTTACTGCTCTTGGATTCTGTTGTGATTAAGACTCATTGTGCAGCATCTCCCAAGAATGCCTGTTGTAGTACAGCAGATGTTGAACTGATGCCCTTTTCCGCTATAGCAGTTACGGTATGGCATTGGCTGAAGAGGGAGGAAACTTACTTTCATGGCTTAAAAAGAAAAAAGATGCAGGCAGAACAAAGCCGGTTATAATAGGAAATTATACAGTTCTGCCACAAATTTTCTTTTCCTGTTCTTCTGAAATACACCATTGTTTCCACAATTCTAAAATGCAGATAATATGAGGAGCACTTTGAAAGGATTTTTTCCCCCAAGACATGTGTGAAGCATGACAGGTGTGCAACTCTGCTGTTAAAAAACAACTACAGGAAGGTGGCTTTTCTCTGTACAATGCACAACCCTCCCGCTTCCCCTTTTAAGGCTACCCTTTCTCTGGGTGCGACATGAAGCATTAACAGCATAAGTATAGACTGACTGAATGGATTGCATTGCATTAGCTCAGGTTGCATTTTGGCATTTACCTTCTGCTTCTGCTTGAGACAACAGACAATCCAAGATAGAGGCAGGGATTGCTGAGGACCCCACATTTGACAGCTTTTTCCAACCATTCATCTCACGACTCTCAGTGACAGGTTTTCTTGCTTTAATCAAGAAAACAGAAACCAAGCTGCACCGCTTGTGCCTGAAATGGTAATCTCTAGAAAGCCTCCACACATCCTTATTATAGACAGAGAAGAGAAGGACGTACTTCCCTATACATAACAGTATTTAACAATCGGATGAAATCAGCTGTACCTATGAGATCATTCCTCCTGAGAGAATGTGCTAAATGAGGCAGGCGCCAAGCCTTCGAAGAGATATTTCTTGGAGAACTAATGCATAAACAAAAAAAATCATATAAATACAGTCACATTTATTCTCTTCAAAGCATTATCCTATCATGTAAGCTCATTGATTTATACAGGTTTGTTCCTGTAATGAGAACGATTCATCTAGAACTCCTGCTAGGGTCTGCTACATTACAGTAAAGAATTTCCTCTGATTTGGATACCTGTAAAATGGCTTATTCCAACACGGATGTTTCAAATATTGGACGTAAAATCCTTGCAATGCAGTCAGGTATTTAGCAAGTGTAGCCTTTCAAAGCATTTGTTTATGACTCCTTTTAAGGTTAAGATACAGAGTTGGTTCCTGGAATGGGTGAAATCAGACTTGGAAGGGTGGCACCAACCTCAATGTTACTTTGCATGCAATGCAATTCTTCTCGCCCATAATTTGATAGTGGAAGAAGAAGCAGACTAAGTGTGTATACCTCAGACCTGGAAGGGCCAAGATGGGGGGAGATTTTCCTTTGTCTACCTGGGTTTTATCTTTGGCATCAGGTGTGAGCCTAAGATAGGGTGGAGTAGGGTGTCAGTTGCTATTTGTAGAGAGTAAGGAAGATGATATTGTGGAGATATGCAACTCAATGACTACTCAAGTCAACTTAACACTGATGATGTTACCTAATTTGGGTAATGAAACGTCTGAAAGAGAAAAACCAAGCTCAGAGAGTTCCAAGGACCTCACACTTCAACCCTGAGCTTCAAATATTCTCCTTTACTGATATGCAACTCTGTTACCAGGATGACAAGCAGTAAAACCATGATAGACAGGTAATATTTGGAAGAAGCCAGACAGATATCTTCCTAATTCATCAAATTATAATTAGGAGGAGAAAATATAGAATAATCAGACTTGCAAGATGGTTGTCAGACCCAGTACCTAGAACAGATCAAGAAATCAAGTCAATAGGAAATCTAAAACTATGTTTATTAAGATTGGCTACAATAAAAGAAACTTGCTGAGAAGGGATGGCTATCAGGAGTAATATTCTAGCTAACTCTGTTAGCTTTTCAGGTTTTTAGGTTTCACTCACTGTATTTGGATTCTGTCTCAACTGTATCATTCCAGATAGCCTTCTCTCCAAAATTACTCCAATTTTTGTTTCAACCATAACTTGTAGAACAAAATATCCAAAATGTTAATATGTTAAATTATTTTTTCCCTAAACTGTCCTTCATGCTTAAAGATACCAGGGTAGGAAGAACACAATCCCAGCTCTATGAAGAACACAATAGTTATACAAAATAAAATAAGCAGTGATGATTAAAATTAAGTCATACAGAAGAAATGTATAACAAAAGAAATGCAACATATGAAGTTGCCTTGGCCAGAGTCAGAATAGTCCAGTAAATTAACACCAGAACCATGGCTTAATATGATCTCATCTAGCTATATACCGTAACTGCAAATGTTGAGATTCAAGGTTCAGGATAATCCTATCTATTATAATATTCCATATGGGATGTTATTGAGGTACAAATTCATTGGCTAAGATAACCAAGATCTCCCTGTCCACATGCTCAATGACAATGATGACTAGTATTGTAAAGTGCTCTCAAGATACCAATTCTTCTTATTGAATATAAATAATCCAGAACAATCTTGAGGAGTACAAATTTTCCTGGATATAAGAAGCCCTTGTCCATAATTATTCAATTCATTTATTTGCCTACACCTAGCTCATGACCAAACCCCAATTTCAGTTAGCATCTGAACACACTGACCTGTTTCCGTTATTGATGGGCCCTTAAAAAATCTTGTTCAGGAAGGAAATGTCAGTGTTGGGGCTAAGCGTTATTACAAGCTTCTACCTCTCAAGAGGGCTCCACAAAACTCCAAAATATTTTTACCTGGAGTCTGGCTATAATAAGGCATTCATAATAGGAAAGGTTCTGATAGGTAGATATCTGCACACCTGAGGATGCATTGGTTGTGAAATAATTTAATGACCCAGGTTCAACACAAAAACATGTTCTTGCTTGTATTGGTCATGGTTACTTTGAAATTTGCAGTAACTGCATCCTAGGGATCATATAGTCTGTATCTCCACTAAATTAATTTGGCTTTGTGGAACTGGAAAGGATGATTAGGAAGAATTATGTTGGGAAAGTTCCAGTAGTGGGCTGTTGTGATGTTGCGCGGGTTCAGGCGAACCTTTAGCTTTGATCGTTGGCTGGGGTCGCC
The DNA here is from genome assembly GCF_009769535.1 of Thamnophis elegans. Taxonomy (NCBI): domain Eukaryota; kingdom Metazoa; phylum Chordata; class Lepidosauria; order Squamata; family Natricidae; genus Thamnophis; species Thamnophis elegans. The sequence continues at coordinate 63,603,207 of NC_045543.1, read as the reverse complement.
CACCTGCCATTGTGCTAAGCTATCTATTTATAGCTTTCTGGCTCGTTCCCTCCGTCCTCGCTGCCCAGCTGAGTTTCGTGCCACCCTTTTACTCCACCCCTTTACTCATTGGAGCTGCCTGAGTTGATTACCTGCTTCTTTGAACCTCTGTTTCACTCCCAAAGGAGGGCATGCGAGCGCACCAAAACTAGTGAATCGCTTGTGAACGTAAGTGCAGCCCTCCTCTGGAAAGTTCTAGACTGTATTCCATAGTTAGACACGAGTTTGGTAGTTTAATGGCCACATGTATTAGTTCTTGTAGGAGAAGGAGTAGGGGTAGAGGCAAAAGAGGAATCAGCCTGGAGTCATTACGTTCCCACAAGAGATCTAAGTTCAACCTCTATTAAATTCTACTAACCCTTATCTAGCACCTAATTAATGCATAGCCAATTAGATCTTCATGCATTGGCATGAGCAATAAATTAGCTTAATTGGAACTTAAAGTGTGGTTTTGATCCTTCGTGCCATATCACAATTTATCTTCTATCCAACTCTCATTGTCAATCCATGATTTACAATTGTTCCTACATTCCTGAAAAAAAAATAGCAATCCTGATTAATCATTATCATTTGAGCAGGTGCTGCGTCACACTGTTATGTCATTTTAATCATAACACTTTCATCAAAATAGAATTTGCTTCTGCTGCTCCATTAACATCTTTAATTAGGAAAAACAAAATGTTCTAATAGCAATGGATAACATCTTTTAAATGCTAAAAATAATAAAGTGAAAATTACTACCATATATATCCCTAAGTAATTGTTGCCCACCTCAAACTGTTGAAGCAACATGATACCATTTCTAGGGGGTATTGCTTCTTCTTGTACTGAGGTTGATAAACCTATTTATCATTAGCCTCATTAAAAATCGATCTCTGATCATTTGGGGATCTTCTGAGCTTCAGTGCTCTTGATTTTGAACCCAAAATTCAGCCTTTTAAGAGTTACAAAACTTGTATCCTAAGGTTTTAAGTCACCCTGGGCTGGATGAAAAATGGGCAGAAGGATGGTAGAACAGCAATAGACTCTCTCTCTTTAACCTCTAGCCCAGCATTAAGCATGTAATAGAAGCTCAAAAATTGATGGGTTTTTTTGCTGAAGGAAATAGATTTCTTAAAGATGATAATAATATATGGCACCTGGATGATAGCAATTACCTTTTGCTCTCCAGATTAAATAGTTTGCACTGTACACCCAGAGACATGTACCCTAGCAGCAGGAGAGGTACAGAGACATATAGCGGTAGACGATAAAAACCAATGGGAAAACCCACGTACAATCTATAATGGGACAGCTGCAAAAGCAGGCATATTTTATTGTTGCTTAATACTTATTCAAAGTCTAAGATCCCTCCCCTTTTCAGCATTTTCTGGACATCCTCGAAGAAGTAAGGTCTACAGTGGCCTCAATATCCCAATCTGGATGTGTTGCGACAGCAAAAGGTTGTGTGAGATTCTTTTCTACAATATTGTTAAGCTTCGACATCCCTTCGAGGAAAAGTTATAGGGTGACTAGATGAGAGTGATATCACATTCTTTCAAAGATATGCTGATAAGGCTACTCTTGAAGAAGACTAAGCCAGAGAGAGAAGTTGAAAGTAGTTATAGGCCAGTTGTTAACAATTTGTTCCCCAATGAATGGCTTCAACAAGTCATTCCTGATCTGCTTTAAACACTAAAACTGAGTTTCTTGATTTATATCAGGTCTTAGTTTGAAACAAATCTGTCTCAGCTGTCTGCAGGATGCCTCACTTTAGGGAAAGTGCAACCCTGTTGATTCTCTTGGGAATCTGTGAGACTCTCCAAATGACTTTCAATGACATTAACTAAGCTATCCTCAGGTCTTTTGAGCTGGGATATACAAGCACTATCTTAAAATAGTTCTCTTCCTCCTCCTTGCATGATTCATTTGAAAGAATGCTGCTGGGAGGGTTTTGCTTTGTTCCATAGCAATTAAGCTATAGACTTCTCTCCAGGGCTCTGTTTTACCCCATATGCTTTTAAACATCTTATTTAGAGTCCTGAAAGAAGTTAACCAGTGACATGTTGTTCACATGACCTGGTGTGATATGATGTCACAAAATGGGGCTGGTCTTCAGCATTACCTCTTCTTTCCACCTACCGTATTTTTCAGACTATAAGATGCACCAGAGTATAAGATGCATCATGATTTTGAAGAGGTAAATTTAAAAAAAATGTTTTTGCACTCTGCAGGCCTCTCAAACTTGCTGCATACCTCGTTTTTTTTGCAAAAATAGGGGGGGGGGTATGCAGAGCTTTGGGAGGCTGTTAGAGTGTTCCTGGGGGCTGGGAGGGCCAAAAATGAGCAAAAAACGGGCCATTTTTTTCCAGAAACAGGTCATTTTTTTTTGCAAAAGAAAGGCTTTGGGAGGCTTGTAGAGTGCTCCTGTGGGCCGGGGGGGGGGGGGACAAGCAAAAACAGCCCATTGTTTGCTATTTTTGCCCTCCCCATCCCCCAGGAACATTTTGCAAGCCTCCCAAACCATCCATTTTTGCAAAGGGGGTAAGGTTTTGGTAGGCCAAAAATGCTGTATTTGGTGTATAAGATGCACCCAGATTCCCTCCTCTTTTTGGGGGGGGGGAAGGTGATCTTATATTCCCAAAAAATATGGTAATATGGCTGCCGCATTAAATGAGAATTTGTGCACATAAATGGATTTGACCAGGCCAATAAATGATCCAGTCAAGATGAAACATAGCATTTCAAATAGATAATCTGCTGTGTTAGAGTATGGTTACCAGATTTTTAAAAAACCATTTATGTGTGGTTTTGCATGACATTGAATAAGATGCATATTGATTTTCATATATTTTTCATCACTTGGCTCCTACTACCTCAGCCTGTTATTTTGATGGGGTTTTCTATGACTTATTTTCCATAACACATAACACAGGTAGTCCTTGACTAATGACTATAATTGAGCCCAACATTTCTGTTGCAAAGCAAGGTAGTTGTTAAGTGAGTTTCGCCCCATTTTATGACGTCTCTTGCCACAGTTGTTAAGTTAGTAACAGGGTTGTAAAAGTGAATTTGGCTTCCCCATGGACCTGGCTTGTCAGAATGTCACCAAAGGTGATCACGTGACCCGAGACATTGCAACCGTCTGAACTTTGATCATGTGACCATGAGGATGTTGCAGCAGTCATATATGTGAAAAACGGTCATAAGTTCTCTTTCCATATGAAGTGAAATATTCTTTACATGTATTTCCATTGGTGGGAGACACTCTAGCTTGCACAGAATGTAGTAAAATTTTAACTTTGGTTGTTCAGTTGTTTCTTATAGGCCAAATTGTGCCTATAGTAACCAATATTGCCCTTATGTCAGTAAAAACGTATCACATTGCATGTTAAATTTATGTTTTACTGACAAAGAAATAAAGGGAGACTAGTATAGATATATTTCAAGCTATTTAGCTCTCATTAATAGATTTATACTAGTCTGCCTTTATTTCTTTAAAACATAAATTTAATACAAAAATGGTTTGTTGTGAAAGCGACTGCTTGCGAAGGCACCTGGATTGGGGCTGAAAGGCAAAAATGAAAGCAGTACGCTCCACCCCATAATTGGGTAGACCAGATTACCCTGATAGACTGGTCCCATTGGAGAAAAAAAACCCACTTCATTACATTACATGGTTAAAACTAAGACGAAGCATCCAATATATTATGTTTCTCAAAAATGTGTGAAATTCACCACTTTACTCAAACCATGTTGTGGGAAAGAAGTTAATAGTTATGGAGTCATCTCTTGACAATGCTGTAGGCCACACAGAATATTGTGATTTGTCACATGATAGGAGTAGATAGGAAAGACTGTGCATTTATTTTTATTCAAAAAAGCACAACAAAGAATGTTCTTTCTGCACCAACTCAGGAAGCTCAAGCTGTGCAAGGAGCTGCTGATCCAGTTCTACAGAGGAACTATTGAGTCTGTCATCTGCACCTCCATAACTGTCCGGTTTGGCTCTGCAACCCAACAAGACAGACACAGACTTCAGAGGATAATCAGAACTGCAGAAAAGACAATTACTGACCACCTGCCTTCCATTGAGGATCTGTACACTGCACAAGTCAAAAAGAGGACTGTGAAAATATTTACAGACCCCTGGACATAAATTGTTTCAACTCCTACCCTCAAAATGATGCTATAGATCACTGCACATCAAGACAACTAGACACAAGAACAAAGGCAGAACTTCACGTCACGGTTATACGATGACTTTTCCGGCTTCTCCGGATAGCCGTTAAATTCGGATTGCCTGGACGGTCCAAACCGGACCTAAACCATCCTGAAGAGACAGTGAAAGGTAGGGGGAGATCCTGTGATCCCATAGACACCCGCAAAGTTTCTGGTGACTCGGAAAAAGCCCCTTTTGCCAGCGATCGTGAGTCAGCCCTCAGGCTGCTGAAATTGCTGACAGCTCCTATATGCAAGTGCAGGAGAGAAGCATGTCATTTTGGTGAGAGTTTTTAAATCTTTTTTTCTGTTGGAGAGAGAACACTCTAAATTTGGAAATCTAATTTAAAATAAAGGCTGACTAAAGAGAAAGCGGTGGATTTAAGATGGCCAATTGAAGCTTTTCTTTTTTCTCTTTTTATTTTTGGAAGCCAGGTTGGACTTCAATCACAATTCAATGTTGATTGGCTTATTGCGCTTTTCTATACTTTTACTTTTGGACTTTGTGGGGACACTGAATATATTTAAAATCTAATTGTTTTGAAGATTCTTTTTTCCCTTTTCTTGGCTTTTCTTTTCGTATTTTCTATTTTCTGTTTTTTTTAAACTTAAAAATAGAGCAGGAAAAAATAAGCATTGACAGTTGATACAATTAACACTGCCACCTAGTGAACTTGAAACATTGTTACTAAATTTTACTATCTGAATTGTTTAGAGAGAAGCTGTTCCCTTGAAGGCTATTTGGTTAAGAACTGATAGGGGCAGGAACACTGTTGTTTATACAGCTGTTTCCTGTGAAAACTTTCAGTATCTGGAAACCTACTTTGGAACAAACAGAAGCTCTAAGGGAAAGCTCAGAGTGACCTTGGAAAGACTTTCATCTTAAAAAAATTGAATCTTTTTTTTTCTAGCTTTGGTGGCAGTGCTTATACCATCTTGCTGGGGAGGTGGTGATTTTTTTCCCCTTGTCTCCTTGACTCCTTTTTTTCTTTGAAGTTTTGAAGTATTGATTCCTGTTTTTTCTTTGCTCTCTTTTCCTTTCGAAGATATTGGAGACATATGGATGGCTTGTTTTAAAAATTTGAGTGAATTGGACTGAATTTTTTTCCCTTTCTTTTTTTAAAGTAAGAGATCTTTTCTTTTTCCTCTCTCTTCTCTTTTTTTCATTTTATCCATAATTCTGTATTTTTATAGCTGATGTTTAAATTTTTGTGATACTCCAGTGGTTATTTGGGATGTTTACATTACTTGATATTAATTGGACTAGAATACAAGAAAAAATTTAGAAGATGGGTAGAAAGATAACACCTGTTGGCTCTACAACAACAACCCCTGCCTCCTCACCTGCAGGAGGACAAAGCTCAATACAGTCAATGCTTCAACAAGAAAAAGAGAAGGGAATAACCCCAGAGGAAATTATGCAAGCGATACAGAAATTGTAAGCAGGAGCTGATAGCAATAAAACAATAGAAAGAGGAGAGAACCTTGTACAAATTATATCTGAAATCTTGACAAACATATTAGAGATATCCAAAGAGAGGATGATGGATGGCATAGATGAAGAATTCTGAGTACACACAAGATATGCAATGAGAAATGCCCTCCCAAGGGAAGTACACGTAAGATTTACTAAGAAAGCAACCAAGCTACAAATATTACAGAAAATGAGAGATAGAAAAATAGAATATAAAGGCAAGGAGATTGTAGTTCTGAAACAAATTCTGAGAAGAGTGAGAGAGAAGAAACTATCAATTTTTGACTAAAATTCTGATTAAAAAAGGTGTTAATTATCGATGGCTCATACCGGAAGGTCTATTATTTGCATGGCAAGGACAGAGATACAGAGTAGATACAATCAATAAGGCAGAAGCCTTCTACGCAAAACAGAGGAATGGCTGAGAAAACTGGAAAAGAAGAACTATTGGTCGAACTACTGGAGACATCCATAATTGAGTTTGAAAAAATAGAAAATGCTGTAGGCGGAATTGATAAAGAAGAAGGCACAGTGGGTGGCATAAATCCCAGAAAACAACGAGAACCTAGATCAACTAGAGCCATAAATCTTAGGGTTCAAAAGTTTTATTTTCTTTTCAAACAAACATTTCATCATTCCTCAATCAGTAAGGCATTGGAGTACAATTTTTTTGTGTGTCAAAATAGTTCTAGTTTACCACCAAATTCTTGTCTAGCCTAATGTATACCCCTCCCTCCCTCCATCCTCCCCCCAACCCCCATCCTCCTTCCCCCCCGACTTCCCAGAACCCGTACACGGTATGGATTTTTAACAAACACAGTCTAAAATCTATTGAGAAAAAAGAAATAAAGAAATTAATGACATCTCTGCATTGATCTTAGCTTCTTCTTGCTGAGCTAACTTTAAACAATTTAAATCATTTCTGATCTTAAGCATAGGCTAACTGGAATTTCTTGGTCCCGTATTTATTTTGTATATAGTCAATCCATTTTTTCCAGTCTCGTTTATATCTCTCATTTGAGTGATCTTTAAGATATGCCGATATTTTAGCCATCTTGGCTAAGTTTGTAACTTTCAATGTCCATTCTTGAATTGTAGGCAAATCTTCCTTCTTCCAGTATTGCGCCACCAACAGTCTTGCTGCCGTTATTAGGTGCAGTATCAAGTTAGTCTCTAGCACTGTAAAGTCAGTACATATACCTAGTAAGAATAACTGAGGAGTAAACTTTATCCTTCTTTTAAAGATATTTTGCATAATCCACCATATTTTTATCCAACATGCCTTAACCTTTGGGCAGGTCCACCATATATGAAAATATGTAGCATCGAGAGAACCACACCTCCAACATTTAGGCTGTACATTCGGATACATAGAAGCCAGCTTTTTAGGATCTAAATGCCATCTATAGAATATCTTATAAAAATTTTCTCTCAGGTTTTCAGCTTGTGTAAATTTCACATTTGTTACCCATATTCTTTCCCATGCATCCAACATTATTGGTTCTTCAATATTTTGAGCCCACTTTATCATACAATCTTTAACTAATTCTGTTTCCGAATCCATCTGTATTAATACATTATATATCCTCTTTATATGCATTAAGCTTTGATCTCTTATTTGTTTAAAAAATTATCTTCAGCGTGGATAAAACCAATTTTTTGATCTATTTTCCACCTGGCCTGTAATTGCCCATACTGGAACCATGTTTGAACTACCTTCTCCTCTTTTAATTCCTCTAAAGATTTTAGTTGTAGTACCCCCCTTTCCAAAATGAGAAGCTGTCTATAGGTAGTTCTATCCTGTTTTTGTGCTATGTTCATATTTTCAATTGCATGTCTAGGAATTGCCCACATGGTTATCTTGTCATTTAATTTATATTGGTATTTTTTCCAGACCCGCAGTAAAGCATTTCTTAAAATATGACTTTTAAACTTCTTATCCAATTTTTTGTTGAATAACAGGTAAGCATGCCAACCATATACCAGATCGTGTCCCTCGATATTCAGTATTCTATCATTAGTTAAATGAGTCCAATCACTAATTACAGATAGCGCCACTGCATCATAATATAGTTTTAGGTTAGGTAATTTCAAGCCTCCTCTCTCACGTACATCTTGCATTATTTTCATCTTTACCCTCGGCTTCTTTCTTGCCCATACAAGTTTGTTGATACCCTTCTGCCATTCTAAAAGATTCACATCTTTTTTAAGTATAGGTAACATTTGGAAGAGAAATAAAAATTTTGGTAAAATGTTCGTTTTCACTGCCGCTATCCTGCCCAGCAAAGATAAGTGCAATTTCTCCCATTTTTTCATCTCTATCTGTATACTATGCCAAAGTGGTTCATAATTATGCTTATATAATTTCCTGTTTGAGGTTAAAATATTGACTCCAAGATATTTGACTTTTTGACTACCTCACATCCTAGCATCCCTCCTAGTTCTTCCTTTTGTTTAGTATTCATATTTATAGCTAATATTTTGGTTTTTCCTAAATTTATTTTAAAACCAGATACTTGACCATATTGATTAATCGTATTCATTAAAACCATACTGGATTCCTGCGGTTGTTCCAATATTATGACCAAATCATCCGCAAAAGCACGCACTCTGTATTCTTGCTGCCTAATCTTGATTCCTTTTAGACCATCCAAGCCCCGTATTTTATTCAACAATACTTCCAAAGTTATAATAAACAATAGCGGGGACAAAGGACAGCCCTGTCTTGTACATTTTCCAATTTGAAAAGAGTCTGTTAAACTTCCATTGACTATGATTTGTGCTGTTTGCTGTTGGTATATTGCTTTAATTGACTGTAAAAAATTATCTCCTATCTGCATTTTTTGCAATATCTTCAACAGAAACTGCCAGTTAACTCGATCAAAGGCCTTCTCAGCATCCAAAAATATAAACGCAGCAGGAATCTGGTTGTTCTTTCCCAAATATTCTAATGCATTAATAATTAATATGACATTACTTTTCATCTGTCTCCCCTGTATAAAACCTGTTTGGTCGGTGTGTATCAATTGTTGAATAACCAGCATTAACCTATTTGCTAGTATTTTAGTGAAAATTTTATAATCTACATTAAATAATGAGATAGGTCTGTAATTTTTTGGTTGGGTAGTATCTTGATCTTCTTTGGGTATCAAAGATATAAACGCTGTCTTCCAAGATGGAGGCACTTTACCTTCCGTTTGAATCTTATTAAATAATTCTCTAAGAGGTTCTACCATTTCTAACTGTAAATTTTTATAGTAAACCACTGTCAAGCCATCTGTACCTGGTGCTTTCCCTGACTTTAATTGCTTAATTACCTGCAAAATTTCCCCCGAGGTTATTGGTTGATTCAATTTTTGCCTGTGCTCTTCTCTAACTGAGGGTATTTTCTCTTTATCTAAATATTTGTCTATATCTAGAGCATTAATTTTATCCCCTTTATACAATTCTGTAAAAAATTCCCGAAATGCCCTTTGAATCTCTTCCTGTTGAAACACCTCATTCCCTCTGTAAATCAGTTTAGATATATTTCGATTTTTCCTTTTTTTCCTAATCTGATAAGCTAACCATCTGCCAGGTTTGTTTGCGTTACAAAAGGTATTATGTTTTGCATATAATAAATTAGTGGCTACCTGGTCAGAGATCAACATGTCAAATTGAGATTTTAATATGGTGATAGCTTCCTTAACCTTTGTGTCGCCTGGATTCATTGTTAACTCCAACTCTTTTCTCTTAATTTCCTCTTCCAATTCTGTTCGTTTTAGCCCTTGTTTATATCTATGTGTTTTATTTATATTCATCAGCACTCCTCTCATATACGCTTTGCTTGCATCCCATACGAATTCCATAGATGTACCCTTATTCATATTCAAAACAAAATATTCAGATAACAATTTTTTACAATCATTAATATACTTTTCATATCTAAATAGGTTTTCATTCAATCTCCAAGACCTTCTTGCCTGCACTACCCTTCCCAATTCCATCCAAACTGGGTTATGATCCGAAAGGACTCTAGCCGCAATCTTTGTCTTCTTGACCCTAGAAAGTAAATCATTAGTGATTAGTATAAAATCAATCCTTGAAAGGGATTGATGTCTATCAGAGAAGAAAGTGAAATCATATTCCTCTGCGTTTCTTTCTCACCAAATATCTCTCAATTCAAAGTCGTCCATCATGTCAAAAAAAGGTTTGGGTAACTTTGCTCGCATCTTAGTATTTGGGCGAGAAGTCTTCTTATCTCTCTTAGTGTCTATCACACCATTCCAATCACCCAATAGTATACAGGACCTATAGTCCCACTGTACTAATTTGGCATGAAGATTTCTATAGAATCCGTCTTGCTGTTGATTAGGAGCATAAATTCCCAAAAGTAATGTCTTTTTCCCTTCTAGGATTAGGTCTAACGCGATATATCTTCCGAAGGGATCTCGGAATTAATCTTGATTAATCTTGATTAATCTTCAATTAATTCAGCTTTCATGTCTTTTCTTAAGTATACAACTATACCATTCTTCTTTTCCATAGCAGAAGCTACAAAATGTTGACCAAGTTTTGAGTTAATCAGATATTTTTGATCAGTTGATTTGATATGAGTTTCTTGCAAACAAATTATGTCATTCTTAAACTGTTTGGGATAGTGAAGTATTTTCTTTCTCTTCTGTGGAGAGTTCAATCCATTGACATTCCATGTTAAGATCTTAGTTGTCATCTTTAGTTGGCTGAAGCTTTTTTAGAGCTTCCTGCATGGCCTGTTTAACCTTAGGCCTAGCTCCTCCCACTGCTTCCAGACTTGTTACTGTAGCTCCTTGATCGATGGCTGGTGATAGTTGAGGTTGTTGCCTTTTAGCTTGTTTCTCCATTCGTCTAGTAATCATACGGCTAGGTCTTTGTTCCATAACACCTTGTGTTTCTAGGAGAGACAGGTGCTCCATCTTATCTGTTAGTTGTGTAGTGTGCTGTCTGTCCTGTCCTTCTTGTGGTCTTTCTCCAGGTCCAGATGATGCAGGATATCCAGCCTTCAAAATATTATGGTAAAAATCTCGGGGTTTCCATACAGAGTTGAGGCGATATCTTTGCCTATCAAATGTAAGTATAATACCAAATGGTGCGTCCCATTTATACTGTATCTGACGGTTTCTGAGTTCTTCGACTAAAAAAGCACAGTTTCTCCTGGCTCTTAACATTTGCGGTGGTATCTCTTTCAAAACAATCAGGTCTTGACTGCCAATTTGGAGCTTAGTGTTATAAGACTCTTGTAGTATCATGTTTCTGAGCTCTCTTGTAGTGAAGTATATAACGATGTCTCAAGGAAGCTGTTTCTGCTTTGCCACCCAGGAGTTAACGCGATAAGCTTTGTCGATCTGCCAGTCGAGCTTAGTCCCTGGTCTTCCCACCAGACGGTCAAAGGTTTCTGATAGGATCTGTTTCAGGTTCTCCTGTTTCTCCTCACGCAGCCCCCTTACTCTTAATGCCAGTTCCATTTGTCTGTACTGTATCATAATAATTTCTTTTTCAGCATTTTCAACTTTTTGTTCCACCACCTCTGTTTTCAATGTCAAGTTGGTATTAGCCTCATTAAGATCCTCTAGACTATCTTCAATTCCGGAAACATGTTCTGTCAATACAGTTACAAGTCCCAGCATTTCATCTTTAATTTTAACAACTCTGGCATCGATTTTATCATACAACTCCTGTTTAAGTTCTTTTATTTCCCCTTTTATTTCTTTTATTTCTTCTTTTCCCTCCTGTTTTATCTCCTGTTTTATCTCCTCTTTAAGATCTCTAAGTTATCTTCCATTTTAATTGTCGTTGAGAGCCACACTTAATTCACTCAAAAAGAATTATTTCGTTAACAAATCTCCAGCAGGGGGCGTGTAGGGAGTGGAGGCTGCAACCTTGTGCCAGGCACTGGGGATGTGCCCCTGGGAATAGAGGGCGACGGTTTCAGATTAGGATTTGGTTTTGAGGCCATTCCAAAATTTATCTTCCAGCAGTTAATAAAACTCTACTGGCTGACTGTGCAGCTGTAAGAAGAGATGCTGAATTTCTCCCTTCGTTTTGAAATTTGAGGCTTGGCAAAGCTTTACCAAGGATTTCAGAAAATAAGCATTGTAACAAGACAGTTCAGCAGATTCATCACCATTTAAATTCCAGATAAGCAAGATTAATGAGAGAAAGGAAGTCTTGTAAAAATGAAACTAATTAAAAATTTTCTGCTGGCTGATTGTGAAGCAGGGTGATAAATCTCTCCTTTGAAGTTTTAAAATTCTGTAGCGTTTAACAAAGAGATTAAGAAAATAATCATTGTTACAGGAGAATCCAGCCGGCTCGGCGCCATTTTAAAAGCCTCTAAGTAAATAGATTTTCAGAAGAAGATCTTGTAAAAAAAAGAGAAGCTAGGATCTTGGTAAACAATTAATGTCCTCGTAAACGGATTCAGCTCGTATTAAAATCAAATAAATCAAAGCTGTGAACTGAGTGGGAGAGATCTTACTTTGTACTGCACAAGGCAGTTTGAAGTTCCCAGCACCGTTCTGCCTTGGGCTGGCCCCCCTCTCTCTGCAGACACAGAAGCTGCAAAAATCGAAGGGCATTTGCCAGCAAAACTATATCTTCTTCCCTTCTTGCCTGAAGGATAAGAAACCTGTTAGATGTCAGATAAATGATCATCTAAACAGATACGTGCCCAGGAATTTGGGGGCAGCTATTTTAAGCTGCCACCATCAGTAAGCTCCTCCCAGGAAGCCTAGAGCCATAAATCTTGAATATAAAGTATAAACATGGAGGGGAAAAATGGTTACAATCAATATAAACAGACTTAACTCAGCAATTAAAAGGAAGAAAATATTTCACAAATTAGAAAAGCTAAAACTTGACATAATCTGCCTACAAGAAGTGCATATTCAAAAGAGACATGAATATCTACTAGTACAACCAAAGCTTGGAAAAATGTTTAGTACATTGACAAATTGTAAGAAAAGAGGAGTGATCTTCTATATTAAAGATAATATTCCAGCGAAACTAATTTATGCAGATGAAAAGGGAAGAATCTTGGTGGTAATTATGGATAATATTAAAAAAATACTCTTAATCGCAATTTATGCACCCAATGAAAAAAAAGATGAATTTTACAAAAAACTCCACAAAAAAATTTCTGACTTGGACTATGTTGATATTTGTATGATGGGAGATTTTAATGGCATTGTAAACCAGAACATGGACTACAAAACACACAAAACAACAAAGTTAAATAGAAAATTGCTTCCGAAATCCTTTTTCAGGATGATAGATGAAATAAATCTAAAAAATATTTGGAGAGAAAGAAATCCTACAAAAGAACAATATACTTTTTATTCAAATAAGAACAGTTTTTTCCCAAACACTATCATTCTGCTAAACAAATATTTCCCTCACCACTGTCAAACCATTCACTAAGGCTGCATTACGATTACTATTAGTCTTCCCATCATTCCTATCAACATCTCCTCCCATTTATGACTTCAGGACTGTAACTTTGTTGCTTGTATCTTTACGATTTATATTGATATTGTTTTCTGATTGCTTATTTGTAACCTATGACAATCATTGTGCTGTACCTTATGATTCTTGAAGAATGTAACTTGTCTTTTTATGTACACTGAGAGCATATGTACCAAAGAAAAATCCCTTGTGTGACCAATCACACTTGGCCAATAAAGAATTCTATTCTATTCTATTCTATTCTATTCTATTCTATTCTATTCTATTTATGAATGAAATGAAGCGAAACAAAAATAGTTGTGAAAAAATTGTGAAACTAAGTGGAAGGGGAAGGAAGAAAAAGAGCTGAATAAATATTGTCTGAACTTATGGAGTGGAGTTGATTAAGGGAAGAAAAGATGTTGATTTAATAGTGAATTGGCTGGCTAAAATATGTGTCAGAAAGTTTGAACTGGTGTAATTTGATGGTAATGGCGGTGCAACAAAATAGGAATTCAGAGAATGGCAATATTTACATGTTTTGCTCCTGTTAATAATGATAATAAAAGCAGATATGAATTTGAGGAAGATCAATTAGGGATTTTAGGAAACATTTTGGGAGAAGAGTATGTTTTGTTAAGATATGCCAAGAGAGGGATGGGAATGAGACAAAAGAGGGTGTAAACAGTGACTGGGCCATTCAGAGTCCCAAGAATGGTGACTAGTGAATATTTGCTTAGAAAAAAGCTTGTTACCTTAAATAGATCATTTAAGTGGTAATCTATTCATGTGTTTACTTAGAAAAGATGTGATTGAAAAAAAGCATGATTGATTTGTTTATGAGGAAAATTTCAGAGAATTAGAAAAGGATATTCTTTTCTCTCATGCCTTCACTTTCCTTTAAAAAAAACCTAGTTCTTGCTTCTTTATTATGCTTTGCACAAAACTGCTTGGCACACACTGTACATTCATAGATGTACAGTAATTAATCTGCCATGTAAGTTTTGAGTTTATAACTCTACCATTTAAGAGATGATAGTTAAAATATAAATGTTCATACTGAATATTGGGATTTGAGTAAGTGGTTAATAAAACATTCATTATAAAAATCACGATACATAGTACTTTGTTCTTTTTATTTGCCTTTTTCTTGCACAAAACAATTCCTGTTCCTTTTGTTGTCGTTTTTTATTATGTCAAAATAGTCCTAGCTTTAATTTTCTTCCTCTGTACATTTAACATAATGTAATGTATTTCTATATAAATACACTATTGTTAAAAAGGCATAGATGGCTTGGGAAATTTATGTAGAGATGATGGAAACAGAATTCTCTTTACAACTTTTGGATAATTTTATTGCAAGCATATTTGTTTTAAGATGAATAGCACATCTCAGAGAGGTTACAGTAATTCTTTTTATTCAAACCACAAAATGCATAGAGCTTAAAATAATGGGTAATTTTATGCAAAAAGCAGCATAAGAGTGTGTTTAAATTTCTTTCAATTGTGCAATTTTGTATGATGCTCTGATCCCCAAATAAAACAAAATTGCCCAAAGCACACAAATTGGCAAAACTCATGAATTTTCAACATTATTACCTTCAGATTTTTTGAGATCATGCATACAAGGTTGGCCTTCATTCAGATATTCTAGAACTCTTATGCAAGATGTCATGAGATTCTACAATTTTCACTGGATTTTTAAGACTAATAAACTGTCTTGAAGTTTGCAACTGCATAAATTACCACTGTCATCAATTTCAATTTAATTTGTGAGATTATGGATATTGAGATAAGGTGAATGAAAAAGCCATTGATTAATTAAAATAGTCATAATCCATCAAAGGTGAAAACATCTTAAAATGTGTAACATACATTGTAAACAATAACAACATAAGAAATAATAAACTACAATTATATCAATCCAGATGAAAACTAATCAGAGACCAAGTTGCTATTGTAGGAACTGTTGTTTCAAAATAGGATCAGGGCTTTATGCAAAACGTGACTTGGGGGAAGGAGCTGTAATTGTTAAAAGGCTTACCTTGGTAAATGTCAGTGGCTACAGAATGCAAAAGTAAATAAAATATTTTCATTTCTGAGTACCAGTTGTGGGGAAGAAACAATAAGAGAGTGCACTCAGTCTTCATGTCCTACCTGATTAAGATGCCAGATAAAACAGATAACTGTCATAATCTAAAAGGCTTTTATATCTGTATATTTGCAATATTTTATATTGGTATGTTTGCAATATGGAACCCCTCCCATACTACCACCTCTTACAATACTAGACAACACAGTATCAACAGTAGAGATCTTCAAATTTCTAGGTTCTATTATATTCCAAGACCTAAAATGGACACCTAACATCAAAAATGTCATTAAAAAAGCACAACAAAGGATGTTTTTTTTTTTACTTTATTTGTATGCCGCCCTTTTCCCCGAAAGGGACTCAGGGCAGCTCACAACTCAAGGGAGGGGAAAACAGACAAAGTTACAAAACATAAAGACCATACACAGTTAAAAAAGCACAACAGTCATACCATTCGAAGTGGGGCTGCAAGTCCTTAGCCCCAGGCCTGTTGGAACAGCCAGGTTTTGAGGGCTATGCGGAAGGTCTGGAGGGTGGTGAGGGTACGGATCTCCACGGGGAGTTCGTTCCAGAGGGTCGGAGCAGCCACAGAGAAGGCCCTCCTCCGAGTAGTTGTCAGTCGACACTGGCCGGCTGATGGAATTCGGAGGAGGCCTAGTCTGTGGGATCTTATTGGTCTAGTGGAGGTAATTGGCAGTAGGCGGTCTCTCAAGTACCCAGATCCAATACCATGAAGGGCTTGTAGGTGACGACTAGCACCTTGAAGCGTACCCGGAGATCAACAGGCAGCCAGTGCAGCTCGTGGAGGATAGATGTTACGTGGGTGAATCGAGGCGCACCCACGATCGCTCGCGTGGCTGCATTCTGGACCAGCTGAAGTCGCCAAATAATCTTCAAGGGCAGCCCCATGTAGAGCACGTTGCAGTACTCCAGCCTAGAGGTCACAAGGGCACGAGTGACTGTTGTGAGAGCCTCCCAGTTCAGGTAGGGACGCAACTGGTGCACCAGGCGAACCTGGGCAAATGCCCCCCTGGTCACAGCTGACAAATGGTGTTCAAAAGTCAGCTGTGGGTCCAGGAGGACTCCCAAGTTGCGGACCCTATCTGAGGGGCATACTATTTGACCCCCCAGCCTGAGAGATGGAACACTTGGCCAATTAGTAGGAGGGAAGCACAGCAGCCACTCGGTCTTATCTGGATTGAGTACAAGCTTGTTAACCCCCATCCAGTCTCTAACAGCCTCGAGGCCCTGGCTCATCACGTCCATCGCTTCATTGAGTTGGCACGGGGCGGACAGATACAGCTGTGTATCGTCCGCATACTGGTGGTATTTTATCCTGTGCCGTCGAATGATCTCACCCAGCGGTTTCATGTAGATATTGAAGAGGAGGGGGGACAGGACCGAACCCTGCGGCACCCCATACGTTAGGGGCCTAGGGGTCGATCTCTGCCCTCCGACTAACACTGATTGCACCAAATCAGAAAGCTCAGACTGCCCAAGGAGCTGCTGATCCAGTTCTACAGAGTTATTATTGAGTCTGTCATTTGCACCTCTATAACTGTCTGGTTTGGTTCTGCAACCCAACAAGACAAACTTCAGAGGATAATTAGAACCCCTACCCTCAAAATGGCACCATAGAAGGACTTCCGGTGACATCATTGGCTATAGCGGCAGGCTTGGAGATTGCTCTGAAGCCTAGCTGACAAACCAGGGGCCTGGCGGCATAAAGAGCGGCCGTTTTGGTCTCGGAGGACTCGGCAAAGCCAGGGGTGCTTCTCTGCAGGTGGGGAGAGGTGCAATCTCCTCGGCAAAGCAGAGGCTTAGTCCTGATCCTAGACGTCTGAAGAGGGACGCACGGCAGCCCCAAAGTCATGACACAGCACTTTTGTTGGTGTAGGATTTTTGGTGTGAATCTGGATGCCCTAAATTTTCTTGAAGAGTAAGTTGGATTTACTTTTTGGTTACTGCATCTCTGGCAGTTTTTCCCCCCCTCTTTTATGGGACTTTTAGCAGCAGTGGTAAGCAAGAGCGATTACAACAAACAGGAGCAAATAAATTAACAATTGAAGAAGGATTAACATCATAAAGAGTTGTCAAAGGCAGCCCAGGTGGTGGAAACAGAGAAAGGAGAGTGAAATTTTACCCTGAGGCACAGCTGGTAGATATCTGTGGACTTGTCCTGCCTGCTCCCAAGATTTTTGGAGAACTTTTGTGCTGCTATAGGAGACTTAAGACTCCATTTGAGACAGTCAATATTATATCCACTGTGCGCATTCTTTTTTTTTTTTTTTTTGGAGCTGGAGTTGGACACTTGAAAGGGGAATATTTCGAGCTGAACTTCCCTTTCTTTTTGTTCTCTTCTCTTTGAGGTTTGATTCCTTTTTTTGTGTTAGTGTATTTGTCCCTCCCACTTTTTTTCTGATATGAGCCCCCTCTTGTATTTTTTCTAGATCTCTGTATGGAACTATATTCATATATATTTTTCCTTATAGATAGCAGCAAAATAAGTTGGAACATTGCTTAAACTGGTAGCAGATAGCTTATGAAACAGTGGGATAAGCTTCTTAACCTAATTGATATGAGCTGGGCAAAGGGGGGGGGGAAACCTGGACACTACCTACTCGGTCGTCCCCATCTATAACTCCTCCAACACTACACAGAATTCTAGACAATATGGCTGGGGTAGAGAAAGCACCCAAATTGCAAAATATACAGACAACTTTGCTATTGATACAAAATAATATGGCTAGGAATCAAGAGGTCACCGAAAAATCCCTGGCCGACATTAAAAATGAAATGGGAGACATGAGGGGAGAAATGAAACAGCTGTATTCACAGCAAAAGGAGATCTGGGCAAAAATGGAGAAACAGGAGGGTCAAATTCAAGATTTAGGAGTAAAAATGAAGGAAAGTGAAGGGAATATGGCGAGGTGGAAAATGAGGCAGCTTCATATCAATAGAAGGTTGGAAGATGAGATTGCTATGTTGGAATTAGAAAGGTCAGCCTTCTTTCTCAGATTTCAAAATATTCCAGAGGAAAGAGGGGAGGAACTGAAGGAAATTATGGTTGAAATGATCGCAGGGATTGTCCAGAAGGATAAGCTGATGATACAGAGTGATATTGATGACGTCTATATGGTCTATACTTCCTATAGTAGGAGACAGAAACTGCCACGTGAAGTGCACGTGAGGTTTAGCAAACGATCTCTGAGAGAAGAAATTTACCAGAAGGCACGTGACCAGAATACCATATACACAAGGGAGATGGTGACAGTACTAAAACAGATACCAAGAAGAGTGATGGAAAGGAGGCAGAAATATCAGGACCTAACAGCACAACTGAGGAAACTTCAGGTGATGTATAGGTGGCTTTTCCCAAAAGGGTTGTCCTTCCTCTGGCAAGGCCAGAGGTTTTGGATTGAATCATTGCAAGATGCACAAGACTTTATGGAAAGTCAGTTGAAGAGGGGAACTCACTTTAACTTTAACTTTTAATAAATTTATATGCCGCCCAATCCCGTAGGACTCCGGGCGGCTTACAGAAACAAGTTAAAATAAGGAGTTAAAATAAAAGAAACAATTTAAAAAGAAACAATTTAAAAACAACACACTATACACTCAATCTGGGTGGGCTGGACCTCATTCATGAAGTCAACAGCCCCAGGCCTGCTGGAATAGTCAGGTTTTAGTGGCTTTTCGGAAGGCCGAGAGAGTGGGAAGGGTCTGGATCTCTACGGGTAGGTCATTCCACAGGGTTGGAGCAGCTACAGAAAAGGCCCTCCTCCGAGGATTTTAGATTTTTTTTTATAGATTTTATTTAGCATTTATAGGCCGCCCTTTTCCCTGAGGGGACTCAGGGCGGCTTACAATAGTAAGGGAAGGGGAGTGAAAGACAAAATACAGAAAAAAAAATGTGAAATAACTAAAAAGTACTAAAACACAACATTCACTCAGCATTCGGGAGGGGCAGAAGAGTTTATCCCCAGGCCTGACGGGCTAGCCAGATCTTGAGGGCTGTACGGAAGGCCTGGACTGTGGTCAGGGTACGAATCTCCACGGGGAGATTGTTCCATAGCGTCGGAGCAGCAACTGAGAAGGCTCTCCTCCGGGTGGTTGCCAGTCGGCACTGACTGGCGGATGGAATACGGAGGAGGCCCGCTCTATGCGATCTGATGGGACGCAGGGAGATTATTGGCAGGAGGCGGTCTCTCAGATAGTCAGATCCACTACCATGGAGCGCTTTATGGGTGGTAAGTAAGACCTTGAATTGCACCCGGAGATCCACAGGCAGCCAGCGCAGCTCGCGGAGGATAGGTGTTATGTGGGCGAACCGAGGTGCGCCCACAATCACTCGCGCAGCCGCGTTCTGTACTAGCTGAAGTCTCCGGGTGCTCTTCAAGGGCAGCCCCATGTAGAGCACATTGCAGTATTCCAGCTTAGAGATCACAAGGGCTCGAGTGACTGTCGTGAGAGCCTCCCGATTCAGGTAGGGCCGCAACTGGCGCACCAGGCGAACCTGGGCAAATGCCCCCCTGGTCACAGCCGATAGATGGTGATCAAAACTCAGCTGTGGATCCAGGAGGACTCCCAAGTTGCGGACCCTATCTGAGGGGTATAAGTTTTGTCCCCCCAGCCTGATTGATGGTACGGTGGTCAAATTATTGGGAGGAAAACACAACAGCCACTCGGTCTTGTCTGGGTTGAGCACCAGTTTGTTTGCTCTCATCCAGTCTTTAACAGCTTCCAGACCCTGGTTCATCACGTCCACCGCTTCATTGAGTTGGCACGGGGCGGACAGATACAATTGTGTATCGTCCGCATATTGGTGATACTTTATCCCGTGCCTCCGGATGATCTCGCCCAGCGGTTTCATGTATATGTTAAATAGGAGGGGGGACAAGACCGACCCCTGTGGCACCCCATATGTTAGGGGCCTCGGGGACGATCTCTGCCCACCCACCAACACCGACTGCGACCTGTCCGAGAGGTAGGAGGAGAACCACTGCAAGACAGTGCCGCCCACTCCCACCTCCCGCAGTCGTCGCAGAAGGATACCATGGTCGATGGTATCGAAAGCCGCTGAGAGGTCAAGGAGAACCAGGATGGACGCAAAGCCTCCATCCCTAGCTCTCCAGAGATCATCGGTCAATGCGACCAAAGCGGTTTCTGTGCTGTAACCTGGTCTGAAGCCGGACTGGAAGGGGTCAAGATAGTTTGCTTCCTCCAAGGTACGCTGAAGCTGGAGGGCCACCACTTTCTCAACAACCTTCCCCACATAGGGAAGGTTGGAGACTGGACGGTAGTTATTAAGAACAGCTGGATCCAAAGACGGTTTCTTCAGAAGGGGTCTCACCACCGCTGCTTTAAGCTCGGTGGGGAAGTGCCCCTCCTGAAGAGATGCCACAACAACCGCTTGGATCCAGCCTCGTGTCACCTCACTGCTGTTGGCAACCAGCCAGGAGGGACACGGGTCCAGTACACAAGTGGAGGCACTCACAGCTCGCATAGCCTTGTCCACATCCCCAGAGGCAACTTCCTGAAACTCAACCCAGAGATGGTTTGCCAAGTCTTTCCCCTGTGTCTCAGCTGGCTCTGCAAGAGTGGAGTCCAGGTCCGCTCGAAACCGGGCAACTTTGTCCGCCAAGAACTGAACATACTCCTCAGCCTTACCCTGTAAGGGGTCCCCCGTCTCCCTCCTATTTAGGAGGGAGCGGGTTATCCTAAACAGGGTGGCTGGGCGGGACTCGGCGGACGCTACCAAGGAGGCAATGTGTGTTCTTTTTGCCGATCTTAAAGCGCGAGTATACTCCTTGGTGCATGCTGTTACAAGTGCCCGGTTCAATTCGGACCTGTCTGATCTCCACAGGTGCTCTAGGCGTCTCCTCCGGCGCTTTATCTCCCGGAGCTCCTCGGTAAACCAAGGAGGCCTCCGGGGGCTGCTGACCCGGAGGGGCCGTAGTGGCGCAATCCGGTTTAGAGACCCCGAAGCTGCCGAGTGCCAGGCAGCGACAAGGGTCTCCACCGAACTGTGGGCGAGAGTATCTGGAATAACCCCAAGCTCCGTCTGGAACCTAACAGGGTCCATCAGTCGCTTGGGGCGGAACCACCTGGTCGGTTCCTCCTCCCTACGGTGGGGGTTTGGCCTCCGGAAGTCTAGCCTCAGTAGGCAGTGGTCTGACCACGACAGGGGTATGATCTCATTACCCCTCAGACCAAGATCATAACTCCACTGCTCCGAGAGGAATACGAGGTCGAGCGTGTGACCCGCTGAGTGGGTTGGGCCTCGAATTACCTGGGTCAAGCCCATGGCTGTCATGGAAGCCATGAACTCCTGCGCTCCGTCAGAGCGTTCACTGAGCGAAGGCAAGTTGAAGTCCCCCAGAACTATAAGTCTAGGGAACTCAACTGCTAGCTCGGCTACTGACTCGAGGAGCGAGGGGAGGGCTGCTGCAACGCAGTTGGGAGGCAGGTACGTAAGCAGCAGACCCACTTGACACTTGAGGTCCAGCTTCACCAGCAGGGACTCACACCCGACAAGCTCCGGAGCAGGGATCCTACGAGGTACTAAAGACTCCCGGACTACAATAGCCACACCGCCACCCCTTCCCTGGGCTCTCGGCTGGTGTAGCACCTGAAATCCGGCTGGGCACATCTCAACGAGGGGGACTCCTCCCTCCGTGCCCAGCCATGTTTCAGTAATACATGCCAGGTCTGCGCCCTCATCGGTTATCAAGTCCCGGATGAGGGGGGCCTTATGAACCACAGACCTGGCATTTAGCGACAGCAGCCTGAGACCAGGGTCCTGATCACTCGCGCCATCTGACCTTGGAGTGGGACTCCTAGGGCCGGAAGGAGGAATCTCTGTAATATAGCGAACCCTCCTTCCCCAATGATGGCCTGCCCTAAAGTCCCCGCCATATCTGCCTCTCCCTGTTATGACCGCAATGCTCCGACCCTCTCCCGTGGATATGGCCCCCCCAACCACCCCAATGGCCCCCATATAACCCGCCAGGTCCTCCGAATCATTCATACTCAAACTCTCACACAAGCAGTCCTCACTAATAGAATTAAAACACAAATACAGCTAAATAAAAATAAAAGTGAGATCATTCATACAACCAGACAATCCCATGCACTCAACATACCAATTAAAATTAGAAAATGATAGGGTTGCGCAGGTTCAAGAGAGTATTAAGTTCGTAGTAGTCCAACGTAATAATCCACCCTCTCCTGAGGGGGGGGTCACACCCTAATGGGGGGTTCCACTCTTCTCCTTCTTCTATGCCCCAAAGAAAAGTCCACAGCCGGAAGGTCAAAGTTCGATAGTATACAAGGCAGTCGTGCGTGATAAAGGGGAGGCAATGCCTGATGTTTATAAACAAAGATTGTTCAGTCTTATTCCCCTTAAAGTCCCAGAAGAGATCAGCGAACCACATAGGAGGAGGAGCCGCTAGCCGGCATTGTCCAGTCGATGGCACCCATAGAAGGCCCAGTCTGTGAGTTCAGAGTAACAATGGAGAATTGGATAACAAGAGCTGAGGAGAGGAGCAAAAGAATAGTGCCCTGGGAGACGAGAAAGGGGGAAATGAGAATCAAAACAGAGATGAGAGACCGCAGACGAGGCAGACAACAAAATCCAAAGCCTTACACAAATAAACATGGTGGATGAACTCCCTTAATTTCTTTAAACATAAATGGTTTGAACTCACTAAGAAAGAGAAATAAAATACTGAATGCTTTACAGAAAAAGAATTGTGATCTGACATGCCTGTAAGAAGTACATATAGTGAACCACCAGCAAAATGTGTTGTGTTACCCCCGGCTGGGTATAATGCATACAAGTTTAGCAGATGAAAAGAAAATGGGCATTGTACTGTATGTTAAAGATCGTATCGATTCTAAATTGGTGTATACTGATGGGGAAGGGAGACTTTTAATGGTTGAATTGAAATTTGGTCGATATAAAATTTTGCTGGTGGTCATATACGCGCCAAACGATAATCAAAGCACCCTTTTTAGAAAGTTGCATCAAAAAATTGCAGAGTTAGGCTATGACCACATATGTTTGGTAGGTGATTATAACACTGTGGCAGATAGGACAATGGACTATAACCCAGGAAACATCCAAAAGGGGGGGAAATTAAGAGAAATGAGGAGAGCTCTCCCCAAAACTTTTGAAGACATGAGGGAGGAATATGAATTAAAGGATGTATGGTGTGAACTCCACCCACAGAAACAACAATTTACTTTCTTTTCACATAGACATCAATCCTGTTCTAGGATCGACATGGCTTGGTTGACACCAGAAATTGGGGATCTGATTAAGGAAACAGCAATCGAGGTTAATACCTGGGCCGATCATAATCCACTCTTATTGGTGTGGAAAGGTGTAAGGCAGGGGAGGAAGCGAAGGTGGATGATGAATACAGAGATAGTGAAAGAACAAGAATTTCAACAAATGTTTAAAAGGGAAATGAGGTGTTTTTTTTGAAGAAAATAAGAAGGGAGTAACCCCACAAATACTTTGGGATATGGCCAGGCTTATATGAGGGGCCTAGCTATTAAATATACAATAGGCACACAGAGGAAAAAATTAGAAAAGAGGGCAAAATGGGTAGCCAAATTGGAGGTGGTGGAAAAAGCCTTGCAACAGGACCCACTAGATGATAAGAAAAAAGAAGAAATGGCTAGAATTAAGCATGGGATATCTCTTCTAGACCAGGAGGATGTTGCTTAGAAACTTAGGGGGATTAAGCAAAACTTTTTTGAGCATGCTAACAAACCGGGTCATTGGCTCTCTTATAGACTTCGGAAAAAGAGAGCGAGCAGATGAATAGCTCAACTGCAGAATAGTAAAGGGGAATTAGTAGAAACCAAGGGGGAGAAACAGGAAATTATTCAAGGTTTTTTTCAGCAACTATATAGTAGAGAGGAAATTTCTGAGGACCAAATTAAGGAATTTTTAGATAATCCAAATCTGCCTAAGATCTCAAATGAAGTGAAAGGGGTAGTAAACCAAAAGATAACAATAGATGAATTAGAAAAAGCAGTCAAAAAAATGGAAAACAACAAAGCATGGATGGTTTGCCAGTTGAAATCTATAAAACGTTTTTGGAAATCTTAGGAGAAGAGATGATTGTAATATTTAATGCTGTCTTGACGGATTCTATTGCACTGAAATTGTGGGCTGAGGCCTATATAACCCTTTTGCCTAAAGCTGGAGCTGACTGTACTCAAATTAAAAACTATAGGCCCATTTCACTTTTGAATGTGGATTATAAAATCTTTGCAGCTATACTGGCAGATAGACTTAAATTCTTCCTTAGCAAATTTATATACCCTGATCAGAATGGCTTCCTGCCGTCAAGGCATTTGAAAGATAATGTTAAAATTATTTTGGATGCCTTAGAATATTATGAAGCCGAGCCGGACAAACAAGTGGCCTTTATGTTTCTCGACGCACAAAAGGCTTTTGATCAGGTAAATTGGAAGTTTATGTTGTCACAATTAGAAAATATGAAGTTTGGAGAAAACTTCTTAAACGCAGTTCGGGCAATTTATGTACGACAAACTGCGACATTATTGGTAAATGGAGAAGAGCGGGTGATATTGAGATTGGTAAAGGCACAAGACAAGGATGCCTGTTATCCCCTCTACTGTTTATCTTTACATTAGAACCCCTTCTTAGAATAGTGAGGAGAGATATACAAATTAAAGGGTTACGAGCTAAAGCTCAGGAATTTAAGGTCTAGGCTTTTGCCGATGACCTTGTTTTTATTCTGGAGGATCCTATGGCTTCTGGGATACAACTTTTATGTAAAATAGAGGAGTACGGTATGATAGCGGGGTTATGTATAAAGAGAAGACAAAACTGTTAATTAGGAATATGACTTTGAACCAGAAAAGGGAAGTACGAAGCCTGTAAGGAATTAACATGGCCCATAAAATACAATACTTGTGAATTTGGCTCACGGAGAGATGTTCCTCTATCAAGGTAGATAATTATATGAAATGACTACAACAGGTATCTAAGGATATGACTAATTGGAGTGGTAAACAACTGTCTTTGATGGGCAGGATTGCGACAGTTAAGACACATGTACTACTGAAATGTTTGTTTTTGTTTCAAATGGCACCGACTAAATTGGACAATTTTTTTTTAAAATCCTTGGAGACAATAGTGGCTCGATTTACATGGCAAGACAAGAAAGCACGAATTAAAGCCCAAACGTTGCAAAAACGTAAAGAACTGGGAGGCTTCGGAGTACCTAACTGGGAAGCATATTATAATGCAGCAATTATGACATGGGTGAAGGATTGGGTGACGTTGAGTAGAAGGCGCCTATTGGCTATAGAGGGACATGACCTCCCTCAGGGATGGCATGCCTCCCTCTGGCAAGAAAGAGATACCCCCCATAGGTATTTCATTGGACATTATATTCGGAAGATTTTGATGGGGGTGTGGGAAAAGATGAGGAAAAAGTACTATCTTAGGGTTCCGTGCTGGTTGGCACCGTTGGAGGCCTTAAAGCATCCCAGTGTATTTAATTGGACAACAAACATAACATATAAAGACATCATGACAGAAGATGGCAACATGAAAACAAAGATGGAATTAGAGCAGCAGGGCAGGAATCTGGAATGGTGGGAATATTTACAGATTAGAAATAAGTTTAAAAGCGATAAGGTACGGTTTGGGATCTACCCAAACCCTCAGGGGCTAGATAAGATTTTGTTTGGTGGAGATAAGAAAATGTTATCGAAGATTTATCAATTTTTGACCTGTCAAAATGCTAAAGAAGAGATGATAAAAGCCTTCTAATAACATGGGAGAGAAACTTTGGCTATGAGATTGAAATGGGCAAATGGTGGGATCTATGGAGTAAGACTATTAAACTTACAATATCTACAGCGTTAAAAGAAAACATATACAAGATGGTTTATAGATGGCACTTCCCC
This sequence comes from Thamnophis elegans, assembly GCF_009769535.1. Taxonomy (NCBI): domain Eukaryota; kingdom Metazoa; phylum Chordata; class Lepidosauria; order Squamata; family Natricidae; genus Thamnophis; species Thamnophis elegans. The sequence continues at coordinate 63,576,982 of NC_045543.1, read as the reverse complement.
CAACGAGGTTAGCCACAATGTTTCCAGGGTTATCTCCACAATGTGGAAGAAGGGATGGCACATTCTACCATATTTGGTGATCTTGTACTGAGGCCACGAAATACTGGAGAAGGATTCAAAACTGGCTAAAAGAGGTTACCGGGGCAAGCATGGAATGGAAACCCGAGAATTTTTTGGCTGAGGACTGAAGACTGCCTAACTGAACTGCTTACATTTAGAAGTCAGTGATAAACTCCACGGATTGTAAAAAGTACAGGTGGTTTGTGAATCACTAATGATAACAAGTTAAATCTTCTTCTTAGTCTGGCCTCGGAGATTTCACAAACCAATTGGTGAGTGAGCGAGGAACACATACAAACATCAAAATGTTTCTTACTGAATGAATAAAGGGGGGGGCAGAGTATCTGCAGAGTGTGATAAAAATGTCACAATAGCGAACAAAGCTACGCAGTACTCATAAAAAAAAACATGGGAAACTTTTATCACACCATTACAGTCGCCATTTTGACTTTTTTTTAACCAGTTCTCTACAGATAGCCCTGTAGAATTAGCATGCTAATATTAAACATCTGCAGTACTGATTAAAAATACTTCATTTTTATTTTTAGCTGCAAATACTGTAGCAATAGATCCCACGTGACTGCAAATGTTCAGACTGGTGATAGCTATTCCTACAGTATATTAAGGCAGAAGGCATAATGCTTACTAAGATGTTTCAAACTACACCATCCAATATGTATTTCATTTTCTTGCTGCTATACACATTCAAACTAACAGACAAAAAGATTATTTATAACACTCCCCTGAGGCACTATCCAATCACAATCAAAATGAAGAAGTACAAGCTAACAACAGTTAAAATCACACAAAAGCAATAAAATTGATAAACACCATGATAGATTTACAGTCACACTAAAAAGAGCATTTACTCCACAATAAATTCTAAGCCTATAAACCTGATACCCCTATCACCTAACTTTACTAAAAATTTATAACAAAACCATCCTAACCTTTTAATGTTCTTGCTATTCTGATTCCACTTGCAAATACTTCTACCGACAGTATTCTTTATTACACAAAGTAAATTTTCAAAATTCATTCTGTTTTCTGTTTTGAGCACAAGAGGACCAGATTGAATGCGCACAAGAGTTTTTCCTTTGCTTTTTTACATTTGTGTCTTGATCAAATCAAAATAAGTCACTGATATCATCTGCATGCTAATAGTGGGAGTTATACATTGTTGATGTCTTACATTGTTTAAGCTAGCACTAAATTATTATTTACTCAGAAATGATATGAATATGTATAAATAAGCCCTGGATGTCTTCTGAAATGATTATGGCTACTTCAAAAAATCAGAAATCTTGCACTCATTTAATTTACTTCTCAGTAATAGGATACAAGATCCAGCATTTTATTATTTGCAGGAAATAAGACCCCACTGAGTACACACCAATGAACGGAGCTACCCCAACTTGAGAATTATTAATTCCATGGGTAGGTTTATATTTCATTATAGTATTTCTTCTCCATACTACATATCAAAGTTTATAGTCTTCTGTTCCAAGTTTGATTTTTTACCCCAATTCCTCACTTGTTCCATTTCTTTAAAAAAACATTATAAATGCATTCTTATGACTACTCTCACTAAAGAGTTCTGAAGAGAAACATTTATACAACTAGGGAAAGAGTGAAATCTGTTTCTTAGACTACAGCGGGAGACTTCAAAGCTGATCATCTGAGAATAAAGTCATGTTTAACCTTGGTGTGTGAGGCCACAAGAAGAGTTTTCTAAGCTCTTAAGGATACTAGTTATCTTCCCTGTGGCAGTGGAAAACAGCAGGAGAAAAGAAGGAGGATTAAAGAGGTGCTTGCCATTGTGGAGAATGAAGAGCCACAGCAAATCACTGGTGAAGGCAGCAAGGCCTCCAAGAACTCCACTACTACTGTAGTAGTAATAGTAATGAGTTAATAATAATAAGTTATAATTAGTAATCGTTAGTTAGAAGTAATAATAGTAAGTTATAGTAGCAATAGTAAGTTATAAGTAGTAAGTCCCTTCTTCCCCTTCTCTTAGGTTACCATTGCTGCTGATGTTACCAGTGCTAGTAGCTCTTCCTTTTCTGTTCTTGTCTGACTTCCATGGCCTCACTTCTGTCACTGGTAGTAAGTTACTGGTGGTTACTGGTGGTGGTAGGTTATTGGTTCATGTACCAAAAGGATAAGAAGTTAACTTGATTGGTTGTCCACTGATTGGAATAATGCTGGCATAAGGAGCCTTGAAGGACTTGGCCAAATGAAATGTTGTACAGAAACATATTATAGGACAGTGATGGCTAACCTTTCTGTCGCCACGTGCCCATAATGCAATGTGCATGCGACCCCTATGCATGCACATGTGACTCCTCCCCCACACCCCATGCATGCTCATGCATCTCCCACATGCACCCCCCCCAAGCATGCGTGGTAGAGACCCGAAAACCAACTGGCCCAGTGGGAGGGGCACACGCATGCACGATGGAGTTGAGCTGGGGTGACAGCTCCCGTGCCTGTAGAGAGCTCTGCGTGCCACAGGTTCGCCATCACAGTTCTACAATGTGCTCATTTGCAATAGTAGTCAAGAGATATAGTTTTGGGTAGTGGTTAAAGCATCATGCTAGAAACCAGGTGACTGTAAATTCTAGTCTTACCACAGGCACAAAGGCAGTTAGATGACCTTGGTCTAGTTCCTCCCAAGTTTGGGAAGAAGACAATTGCAAACCACTTCTGGAAAACCTTGCCAAGAAAACTCCAGGAACCTGTCAAGTTTGTCTACAACAGTAGTGTCAAACTTGATTTTATTGAGGGCCACATTAGGGCTGTGTTTGACCTCAGGAGGCTGGAGTGGGCATGACCAGGGTAGGCATGACCAGCTCAACATCACTCATGTCGGCGCCTATGGTGGCCCGAGTGCTCTGCCAGCGAAAAGGGGCTCCCAAGTTCCATTTCCAGCTGTTAGAAATGGCTTCCTGCAGTCCTTTGCCAACAAAAACAGAGCTGGCCCACTGTGGACTGGTCCTTCACTGTTTCCAGGGCAGCTCCACGGGCCACATTTAAGCACCCCGCACGCCAGATGTGGCCCCCAGACCTTGAGTTTGACACCCCTGGTCTACAAGAATCAGACATAATTAAATAGAAAAGAAAAAGTAATAATAACAGTGTCATCAATCTATAATCAGAATTGTTGATTTGAATACTCATTTTGTTTTCAATCATTGCTAGCCCTTAAGAGTTATGTACAAGTTGTCCTTGACTTTCAACCACAATTGAGCCCAACATTTCGGTTGCTAAGTGAGACATTTATTAAGTGAATTTTATCCCATGTTACAACCTTTTCTGGCCACAGTTGCTAAGTGAATCACTGTAGTTGTTAAGTTAGTGACATGGTTGTTAAATAAATCTGGCTTCCCCTGTCAGGAGGAGGCAAAAAGTGATCACATGACCAATCACATGACCATGACATAAATATGAGTCAGTTGCCAAGCATCTGAATTTTGATCATGTGACCCTGGGGATGTATCAACAATCATAAGTGTGAAAAAGAGTCATAACTCATTTTTTCCAGTCCCATTGTGATGTTGAACTGTTGTTAGATAAACTGTTTAAGTCGAGGACTATCTGTATTGACTTTGAGATGGGCAATGAATGAATGTATTCCTCCTTCCAACATTGTAGTTTGAATCTGGGCTTTGGCCTAGATAATAATTGTACATTTTTCTGAGCGAGTGAGAGGGGTTGTTCATTTTTTATCTACAACCTTTTATTCTTTGTGCCAAAAATCCTGATGGAACACCTAATGCTAAGAACTTGGGGCATATAAACAAATCATTAATAAGGGAAGGCAAGAGTTATTCCTGTTTTGGCTGTTAGGTAATAAGAGTGACTCTTCTGAACAAACCCTAATGGTTTGAAAGTTGGATGGCTGTTCTGGAGCTAAAAACTTGAAAGAGAACTTAGGCAGGAAAAAAAATATTCCAGAGGCTGGAAGGAGAAATCTCTGCAAAGCAGTATGGACTTTTGAGAGGAAAATAATCTGAGGAAAAATTTGCCAGGAGGAGAGAAAGAACAATTCTGACACATGGCTTGCCTCCCACACCTCAAGCTTTTCCAACAACAGACTCTTGTGTTCAACCTCAACGCTCACTTTGCTCTTCTTATGCCTTATATTAGTAACAGTCCCTGCTTTATTGTTCATTCTGAATTAAGAACAATCAGGCTCTATGGTTGTCAGAGTGATGATTTATCTACCTATATGGCTTTTAAATGCAAATAAACAAAAAAGTAATTGTTACAAGGAATTATGTCTTACTGTAGGCACTTGAATGAGCTGCAAGCATACAATGCAATTGGCATAAACTAAAAATAATATGCCTGATTATGGGCTTAATAATCATGAGAAGTGGATCTACAAGGATAAAAATATTAATCATTTTGACAACTTTCGGTCTGTGTTTGGAAAATAACATAACAAGAAATAATATTATTAATAAAGGAGAGGATCATACACCTACTCCATTTATTTTTGCAGAACATAATGGACATGACCTTTGCTGCAAATATGTTTTTCAATCCTAGTGAAGTGAATTGTTTAGAGACAGGAAACAAAAACTGAGGTAAAAAAAAAGGTAATGGAAACAAATGAATAGTGAATAATCATAAATATCAGAGGAGAAGACTAATGCATAAGTGTTGTGCTTTTTAAAAAAAATCAAGACTTACTCCTGGTGCTGGGTAGCCTAAATGAGGCATTTTTCTGTTTCCCCTTGTTAGGAAAGAATGCTATTTATAAAATAACTAGCTGATAACCTGGCGTTGCCTGGGTATTTATTTATAGGGGGGAAACAGACCAAACATAATTTCAAATGCTGTATTTTCTCCCTTACCAGAAGGAACCCCCTTGTGGAGTACTGAGAAGCCGTTACTATGGCAACTCCACTGTGTTGTACAGTAGAAGCCATTTACGGCAGTACAGTAGAAGCCGTTTGAAGGCACAACAGGCTGTATCATAACAGAACACTCCCTCCAAGGCGTGTTAGGGGTGTCTTACCCCCACAGTATTTGTTTCCAGAGAGTAAATCATCTGTGTAACAAGTTTGGTTGAAATTGCTCAAGGTGTTCCAGAGTTATCCTGGAACATGCACATAGACTAGAGGTGGGTTGTTGCCAGTTCGGCCCAGATCAGGCGAACCGACAGTATTGGCCAAAAGCAAGCTGGACAAAACCTCAACATTAGAATAGAGGAGAAGAATGAAGTTATCAATATTACATTCTTAAGAAATGAACTTATTTGAACTACTGAGTTGAACCTTTTGGTATTGCCAACTTTTGACTACTAGTAGAACAATGAGCACATATACTTGCTATCCAAAAGCACATAATTGTGAAATTTAATCACCAAGGTTTATGCAATGCTTATGATATTGGCCTGATCTTGCATGAATAAACCGAATCTTTTGGAAAATGAGTGTGGGAAAGATAGAATGCAATGCAGCGGAAGGAAACAATATTGAAACAAATTGGAAAGCTGAACTAGAATTCTAAAGTATTATTCCTTTAATCATGCTGTGAGTTCCTACTCTTTCATAATGAGGTGGGGGAAAATAAAGATGCCAATAAAACAAATCAACTGAAACCGTTTTTATTGGGTAAGGTCAGCTGCATTTTAAAGAGGGGAAAAAAGATAATAAAATATATTAGTTACGATTCTTTCATGCTGTGAAACAAAATGAAATAATTATGAGGTTACCTAAACTGAAACGTTTGCTGAGTGGATGATTATAAACCATGTAAGCTTTTGAGGAGAAATTTAAAGAGCAAGAGGAAGCCATGTGAAATCATTAGACGAGAGATCACACCATACATCAATCTATGAAAGGATGTGAAATAAGAACAGTCTCTCCAAAAAAGTGTTCACTATATGTAGGTACTTTGATTCAGTAACACATTAGATTATTTCATTTGGATCCTGAGTTTCCTTCCATCAGGCAAAAGCTTCTGTTGTTCATAAAAGTCTTGCAATCAAGTAGACTAAAAGGATGGATGTATGGAGGAGTGAGGGACAATGGCTAATTTCGTCTTCATGTTGCAAAAGTTCTCCCCATTTACCAGAACAGCATTTGTTGGAGAGCAAGGGTTTAAAAACAGTGGAAGGATATATCTTCTAGGCCATCCCATGAGTAAAATACTGATAATGGCATGCCCTCACTACAGAAGACATGACCCAAATCATCACAGACTCCCATAGAAAGGATCACCCTTAAACCTAGGACCATGATGGCGAACCTATGGCATGTGTGTCACAGGTGGCACACGGAGCCCTCTCTGCAGACAGGCAAGCTGTCATCCAGCTCAGCTCAACCGCGCATGTTTGTGAGCCTCCCGCTGGCCAGCTGCTTTTCAGGTCTCAGCTGCGCATGTGGGAGATGTGCATGCATGCGTGGGGGGCAGGGAGTCACACACACATGCACAGGGGGGAGGGTCATGCGTGCATGCACAGGGGGCAGGACACATTGCATTATGGGTGTGGGCACACACATGTACACTGTCACGCATGCACACAATTTTGGCATGTAAGGAGAAAAAGGTTAGGCAGAGGTGGGTTTCTCCTGGTTCGGCCTGTATCGGGCGAACCGATAGCAGCAGCGGGTGGCTCCACCCACCTAGGCGGATGCTTCTGCGAACATGCCCGAATTGGTAGTAAAAAAATTTGGAACCCACCACTGAGGTTAGGCATCACTGACCTAGGAGAATGCATTACACAAAGCACATTCATTAAAAAGCACACTTAAAAAGCACTTTTTAGATAGGCAAAGGAAGATGTTTGGTTTCTCAGGCCAATTGCATAAAAATAGAGGAATGATTTCACAAGATCTGAAGTTGCTATTTGTCCCCAAAAGGAACATCTTCTCTTTGCAGCAGTAGTTCTCAACCTGTAATCCACAGACCTCTGAGAAGCCACAATGTCCACACAGGGGGTCTCCAAAGACCTACAGAAATGTTATGATTTAAATAATAAGTCTTGAGGGTCCATGACCTGAAAAGGTGTTTAAAAGGGGAACATGGTGAAGAAACGATTGAGAACCATTACTTTACAGTGTTTTTAAGGTTTTGCAGTGGCATATGAGCAATATTTCTGCAGGAAAATGACACAGGATGAAAAGATTCAACCTCCTCCTCTCCAATGCTAGAATCTTTAGCACAATCAAGGCCCACACTTCATTTCAAAGGAAATGAAGAATGTTAATCAGGACTTCTTTTTTTACAAAAATCCATTGTGTATAGTTTGATCCTAACCCTAACCCTATTTTCAAACAAATCCTCTCTTTGTTGATCAGAAGCGTGACTGATGAGAGTATGAGAATCTTGATTTCTTGGTTAGTCTTAGGAGTTTGGATATAATTTTGAAAACTGTTTGTGGATTTTAACACGACCACCACCACCCCTTTTAGGACCATGTTAGTCTGAGTCCTCTTCGAAGATTTTGAATTTTTCCTAATTAGCCCTTGATTTAAAAGAAAATTGGCACCCTGTTATACAATCAGAATATTTATCTGTTCTTATTCTGCAAGCATCTATTTGATTCCCAGGCTCAAAGAATGCCCTGCACAAATATGTAAAGGGTACTGGAGGGTTGTGAAACACATTTTGTCACTTGCCACACTACTTTGGGACCTCTTGGTGACATAAGATTTCCCTTTTATTATTTTCCTTTTGTTGCAGCCTATAAAGTAAAGAAAACCATCTATCTGTTGGAAAGGCAGTTTCCCTTTCTGTTCCTGTATGAAAAAATCCCCCCCCCCCCAATGATACACAACAAAGAGACTTAAGCCTAGAAACCATGATGGACTCTATGGGGCTGAATGACCAAAGCAACTTTTGTTGTACACTCTTTGTGGTTCTCTTTCAGCCTTAAAATTTTAAGGAAAATCAGAGCAGAGGCTTGTCAAACTGATCCTTCCCCAATTTTATAAAGTTAATGCAGTGCTTTTATCTCTTCTTAAGAAATGGAGGCCAGCAAGGTTGCTGAGTATGCTACTTTTCACCCATACTAACTGCTAGTAAAAACAACATGAGGTAGATTGCAAAAGTAACTATTCAAGTCTAAGTGTTTGCATGGCAGGACATTGAAATTATTATTTTCCTACTATTCTGTTTTATACTTTCTATTCTTAAAATTGCCCTTGCAGCATATTTTGTAAGAGACACAGTTTATAACCAAAGGTAAGCTACTGTATGTGGTGCTTGCGGGCATCAATTAGTTCATTAATGTCTCAACTGGCACCAATCTCACCACCTCATCTAATTTTATTATTTTAATTTTAAAACGATTAAATGAGAAGAATTGGGAACTCTATCTCTGATCTGCAAAAATCTAGGTGAGTATTACGTAGCAACAAAAGGATGTAAACTACTGTGCCCCTTCTTGTGGTCATCTAGCTTTTTTAACCTAGTTATAGTGCCTATTACCTTTGGCATCTCAAAAATTAAGATGGCAGATGGCAACTGGTTTTTTAGAAAGGGGTGGGGTTTTGTTTCAGAAGTGACCAGTTAACCTGATCAGAAAAAAGAGTAACCATGGAAGCCAAAATGGTAAATAGGCAGAGAATTCCTCCTGTCAGCCATTTTGGATAGCAATAGCACTTAGACTTATATACCGTTTCATAGTACTCTCTAAGCCAGTGATGGCGAACCTATGACACGCGTGTCAGTGCTGACACGCGTAGCCATTTCGGGTGACACGCACATGCTCCCCAAGCTTGTTTCAGCGGCAGCTCTCAGCCTGGGCGGCAGCGTCACGCAGGCTGTGGAAGGAGGAGGAGGAGGAGGAGGAGGGAACCAAACAAAGAGAGGCTTTTACCGGGTCTGCGCCCCACAGCCAGGATCGTCCTTGCGCCTCAAGCCGCGTTTCTTCCTGCAAAGCCCTTCGGGCAACCCGAGAGTTCCGCTTGACGACCGTTGCAGCACCCTCATGGTCATGTGATCTAAATTTGGATTCTTGTTATCTGGCTCATATTTATGATGGTTGCTGTATCCCAGGGTCATGTGATCACCTTTTGGGACTTTCTCACAAGCAAAGTCAACGTGGAAACCCGATTCACTTAACAAATTTGCTACCAACTAAAACAAGTACATGTTAAGTGATTCACTTAACAATTGTGACAAGAAAGTTTGTAAAATGGGGCAAAACTCACTTAATTGTCTCGCTTAGCAACAGAAATTTGGGGCTCAATTGTAGTCGTTAAGTCAAGGCTACATGTAGATGCATCTTGAACTTATAAAGTATAGCTGTTCAAATCTTTCGTAATAGATGTTATGGAGTATGTGCAAGCAAAGTGAGTGACATCTACGACATCTTTGAGATTTTTATTACCACCTAGAATAAGAGGACAGGCCTGGAAGAATGTTGTCCATGGGATTGCGATGGGTCGGACACGACTTCACAACTAACAACAACAACAGAGTAAGAGAGTGATAGTGACCTTGGAGAAGATCACAACCTTTCTCTGTCATATTTTTTGTCTTCCATTCAATCATGTCCGATTCTTAGAGACTACCTGGACAAATTCGTGGAGCTTTCTTGGCAAGGTTTTTCAGAAGTGATTTGCCCCTGCCTGCTTCTTAGGGTTGAGAGAGACTGGCCCAAAGTTACCTAGTTGGCTCCATGCCTAAGATGGACTAATATCCCCAGTCTCCTGGTTTGTGACGTAATGCCTTAACTGCTACATCAAATCGGCTCTCTCATGAATATCAGAGAGAGAGAGAGAGAGAGAGAGAGAGAGAGCCCCTTTTTATTGCCAGTATCTGTGAGTTTTTAGGATTTCTAGGAGATGAAGTGACACATATCTAGAGCGCTGTGTTTGGAAGATAAAAAGCGAATCTGATCAAAAATGAGTGAGAACCTTTGCACTAAAAAAAACTTCACAAGATGATTAGATAAATCTAGTATGTCAAAAGAGAGCGACAAAATCTCTTTCAATATGAGGCTAGTTTTTATTTTATTTGCAGGAAGTGTTCTTTTTCCATGACACAGAAAATCTTTCTTCATTCTTAAGTGCAGTAATACCTCAAGACCAGGGATGAAATGCTACTGGTTTGGACCGGTTTGCCCGAACCAGTAGTAAACAATGCGACTGGTTTACCCGAACCAGTAGTAAACAAAATGCCTAAACCGGTAGCTCCGATGATCAGCTGTGTGATGATCAGCTGTGCTGCATAATTAGAAATCACGCAACACAGCTGATTGTCACACAGCTGATCATCGGAGCTACAGGTTTGCCAGAACCGGTAGCACTTTTTACGTTCTGACGATCAGCTGTGTCGCACGATTTATATTCCCTAGAAAGCAGGAAATCCTGCTTCCTAGCGAATCTAAATTGCGCGGCACTGCTGTTTCTCCCCCTCACTGTTCTACTTACCTTTGCCAGCTCAGAAAAGGCTTCTTAATCCTCCTTTTTCAGCACTGTGCGGTAGCACCTGCGGTACCCATGTATGTGAAGTGAACCAGTAGCGATGCGAAGCGCTAGGAGACTTCAGAGCACTTCACCCCTGCTTGAGACTCATTTTTCTGACCCGGAGTTCTGTCTTCTCAGAACTTCATCCTGTTGTACTTGGTAACTCCAATTATGAAAATTACTGTTCCAGCTGAGAAGCTACAGGTGGGCGCTAAAAGTCTGTTGGTTTTTGCAAGCAAAATAATGTGGATTTTTTGGGGGGAGGGGAGAGTTTATTGGCCATGGAAAATCTCAAAAGGGACACTGTCTCTGAAGTTAGGGTTTAATTCTCTAGTCCAGCTAAATTATTGTGTGGAATGGAATGATTTTATTGCAATGCAACATACTATGTTTCATTACTACCAGCGCTTTCAGACTGTGCACTATTCCCCAGGAGCATGTTTTGTATTCTGCAGATTTGGGCAGTAAATTACTGGCAGTAAATTACTGAAGCATCCTGTGGTGTCCTAGTTACTGCTTCAATCAAATATAATATGATGAGTGGAGATGCAGTCTAGGTCTGTGCAAGCAAAAATAATAAAAAAAAGCTATGGAACAATTATTTTTCTGTGAAAGGAATAGATTACTTTTATTTATTAAATTACTTCTTCATGAATATCTGACCTGATCTTGTCTCCTCTTTCCAATCTTACGTTACAGTTGTTGATGTCATCCTATCTTTTTGTTAATCTTCCTTATGTTTTTTTTGTTTTTTTTGTTCTTACTTCATGTAGGGCCTGGAGTGAAAATTCCCAAAGTAATGGCAAGAACCGATTTAAGAAAATTAATTCTAGCAACCCAGCTGAGAAAAAGGCAGTCCAAATGTAATATCTTAAAGCACATCACATAGGAGACTGGGTCAGTGTACTCTTTCATTTTCTATGAGTTATATTTAATACTTTTTCTTGGTAGAACAGAATAACATTTATGTAAAATGGCAGAGTTAAGTGAAGTTGGGAGCCTATAGCCTTCCAGATTTGCTGAAAAGTCATCATGTGAAATGTTGAGTGATTCTAGGAGCTGTAGTATAGCAGCTTAAGGTAAAGGTTCCCCTCACACATGTGTGCTAGTCGTTCCCGACTCTAGGGGGTGGTGCTCATCTCTGTTTCAAAGCCAAAGAGCCCACGTTGTCCAAAGATGTCTCCGTGGTCATGTGGCCGGCATGACTAAACACCGAAGGTGAAAGGTGGTCCCAATTTTTCTAGTATTTTTACATGCTTTTGAACTGCTAGGTTGGCAAAAGCTGGGACAAGTAATGGGAACTCACTCTGTTACCTGGCACTAGGGATTCGAACTGCCAAACTTCTGACCTTTCTGATCAATAAATTCAGCATCTTAGCCACTATGTCCCTAGCATAGCCGCTACCGTGTGGCTAAAAACATGCACACATTCACAAGGATGGGAATTGTTTACAATGGAAATTTGAGGATACAATAACGTATAGCCCTCTTTCTTTCTTTTCAATAACGATGAAATGCACTTCATGACAGCCATATGAATGTAAAGAATGGAACTGCAACATTCCGAAGTGGGTCATAGAAAGAATCCAAATAAAAGATAAATCTTTTGTGGCTGGGAGCCGCAACTGTGAACTTAAGGCCTCTTATGGTTCCAGGGTATATACTGGAAACATTGCGACTTGTTTCTTTCTGCCTTTTGGGGAAAATATGGTGGATATCTGGTTTTACTTTTTTAATAAGTATGCCTTCTTGCATTATTTTAATATATTCTTTGACTAAAAAAGGTCAGGGATTATGTTGTATATATACAGCGGTACTTTGATACTCAACTGCTTTGAAACTCATCAAGTTTGGTATGTGATGAGTTTTGATGTGAAAATTTTGTCCCGATATTCATTGGTACTCAACACACAAGCTAGAATATATCAGTATTCAAAGAAAAACAAGTCCTATAGCTTTTTGAAAAAGCACCTATGGGACAACCATGATCTGGATGACTGAGAATCTCCATAGACATTTGGTACTCATTGTTTTTGGTACTCATCATACCTCCCAGAACCAATTAACAATGAGTACTGAGGTATTACTGTACTAAAAAAGTAAGAGGGCTGCCTTTCCCTCTGATACAGCTGCTGGACTGTCATTTGACATAAAGAACTAGCAGTGTAGAATGTATGAGACAAAAAACAGAATGCCACCTTTAGAGTAAAAGTTCTTAACAAGTGGCCACAGATAATTTATGAGTCTGTGAATAGATTTCAGAGTTTCTATGAACTTGGATCAGAAAAAAATATATAAATTTTCTCTGAATTCTAATTGAAATGTAGCTTCTCATTCAACAATGGACCTCAACAACAAAGTAATTTATAATAACTAAAAGTTAACTTCAATATGTCCCACTGTCTAAAATTATTAGACCCTTCGAAAGATTATTGAGTTGTTACTGACTTAATAGATTAATAAAGAAGGACATTCATCATTTGTTATTCTTAATATTCTGCTAACAGGTCCCTCGATTCTGCACAGCAGCACAGGGGATTCATTGGAAACACGTGATTAATCCACCATAGCCATTTTATGCAACTAATGTAGCAAAACTCTTTTGCATGATTACTCTTTTGCATTTTAGTATTTTATGACTGGACCTCACAGTTTAAGGATTAAATTATAATATAGCATGTGGATGTGTAACTGACGGGATGCCAACTTCTGATTTTAATGTAGATTTTATCTGTTATTTATTATTTTATTCTAGAATTTTTAACTGGATATTCCTTGAGTGTTTTTATTTGTTCTCATCTCTGGCCTCTGACTGTAATAAACTTGATTTGATTTGATATTCTGATAAGTGCATTTGAGGCAATGCAGGGGTGAAATGCTACTGGTTCGGATCGGTTCACCTGAACCGGTAGTAAAAAACAGCTACCGCTTTGCCCAAACTGGTAGTAAAAAAATGCTACCGGTTCAGGTGAACCGGTATTTCTGATGATCAGCTGTGACACACAATTTATATTAGCTAGAAAGCAGGATTTCCTGCTTTCCTGCAGGATTTCCTGCTTTCTAGCTAATCTAAATCACCTGGCACAGCGGATTTCCTCACCTTGATGTTCTACTTACCTTTCAGGCGCACTCGGTTGCAGGCTCCACCGACTTGCCCGGAAATGATCATGTCTGTTTTTGAAGCTCTGCGCATGCGCAGAAGATTCTGCACATGGACAGAGGTGGCACACATGCTCACATTTGTAAACCGGTAGCAAAGGAAAGTAGATTTCACCTAATGGTTTTCCTTTGTAACACAGTTAATATCTATGTATTTTATTACATGCATTTAAATGCATTTTTTCTGAGAAAGAGCAGTTTTTGGCCCATGATACACAAAAAAGAACCCCTGATCAGAAGAATATTTATTTTGCAAGAATAGAAATGATGCTTTGCACGATTTGCTAAATGTATCTGCACACCATCATCTGGAATCTGGTATACACTTTGGACTCAGTATAGGACAGCGATGGCGAACCTTTTTTGGCTTGCATGCTATAAGGCGGGGAGCACAGGGGGGTCATCCGTAGGTGTGCCACACCCATAATGCAAAGCGCAACCCCCCAGTGCGCATGTGCGCATGAGAGTCCCCCATTTTTCCATGCTTTTTTCACCCTCCCCATGCTCAAGAGGCTTTATAGGAGCCTGGGGAGGGCGAAAACAGCCTCCCCTGCCCCCCGGAAGCCCTCCAGAGGCTTCAGGGACCTTCAGGAGGCTTCCCTGAAGCTCCGGAGGACTAAAAAGGACCCTACGAGCAAACCCAAATGACTTTTGGTTTGCTCATCAGGGTTCCACCACAAAACCGCAGACGACAAAATCGCGCTCGACGAAAGCGTGCATTTGACGAAAACATCGCGCTGTGATCAAAAAATGTAAAAATAAAGCAAAAACCTTACCCTAACCCCCCCAAACCTAACCCTAAACCTAACCCTAAACCTAAGCCTAAACCTAACCCTAAACCTAACCCTTAACCTAACCCTAAACCTAACGCTAACCCTTAACCTAACGCTAAACGTAACCCTAATGCTCTAAACCTAACCCTAACCCTTAACCTAACCCTAACCCTAACCCTAACCCTTACCTTTATGTGAATCGGCTTGCTTTAATTTTATTTTTATTTCAATTTTTAATTTTTTTCATCGCGCTGTGATGACGTCAAATGTGCGCTTTCGTCGAGCGCGCTTTTGTGGACCGCGGTTTTGACGGGTCACGGCTCATCAGATGGTTTTTAGTCTTCCAGAGGCTTCAGGAAAGCCGCCCGAAGGTCCCTGAAGCCTCCAGAGGCTTAAACTGACCATCCAAGCAAAAAAGAAGCCACTTCTGGTTTGCTCGTAGTGTCCTTTTTAGTCCTTCAGAGGCTTCAGGGAAGCCTCCTGAAGGTCCTTGAATCCTCCGGAGGGTTTAAACCGACCGTAAAAGCAAACCAGAAGTCCATTCCTGAACTTCCTGCTTGCCCATAGGGCTGGGTTTTTGCCATCCGGAGGCTTCAGGAAAGCTCCTGAAGCCTTGGAGGGCCTCCGGGGGGGGGGAGCAGGAGGCGAGGGAGCTCTTTTTGCCCTCCCCAGGCTCCTATAAAGCCTCTGGAGCTTGGGGAGGGCGACAAAATGTCTTTAAACACGGCTGAACTCAGCGGGCCAGCGCGGGACAACAGCTAGCATGCCCTGACAAATTACTTCGCATGACACCTCTGGCACATGTGCCATAGGTTCGTCATCCTGGATATAGGACAATATCTAGTATACATAGCAGACGGTATACATTATAGCGAAGTAGGGCATGTATCATAATACTCTACCAGATATCAGTGTTTCTGAAGAGAAGAGAAAATATGTAAGATTATTTTGTCACTTTTTAAAAATTCTAGCGTTCATAAAATAAAGTCTCGTGTTTAGATTAAAGGTGCTGATCTTTGGGTGCAAAGAATAAGATGTGGGTGGAGTCAAAATAACTACTTATATTTTGCTCAGAAAGAAGGCTACGTCCTGCAGTGTAAGATGTGGCTTCATGGCTCAGTGGAATAAATCAGCAATAGATCAACATATACACCATGCCAACCTTCCCTCTTTTGCTGGAAACAAGAGGGAGTTCCTAATTTGCAAATATTGGCTTTGTCATGTTCTGAATAAGCATCATCCTTGAGGAAAAAAACACTGTGCTTCAGCAGCCCACATTCTGTCAGAGTTAAAAATTAAAACAAATGAATAAATTAAAAGGTTCTCAACAAAGTTAAGGTCATTTTTAAGAGCCTAATTCTAAAAAGCGATCAACAGGTCAGAAAATGTGTGTGTGTGTGTGTGTGTGTGTGTGTGTGTGTGTTTTAATCCAGTCTTGTTTGGAGAACTTAGCTCAAGAATTCTACATCAAATGTCAAAGGATCCATTGATTCTGAGTCCACAGAAGCTCTTTCAGTTGAGATTGTCTTGCTGATTTTGGTGAGCAAAGGGCTCTTTGGGGCAGCCCTTGAAGATTGTTCGGAGACTTCAGCTTGTCCAGAATGCAGCCGCACGAGCGATTGTGGGAGCGCCTCGGTACACCCACGTTACACCTATCCTCCGCAAGCTGCACTGGCTGCCTATTGGTCTCCGGATATGCTTCAAGGTGCTAGTCGTCACTTATAAAGCCCTACATGGTATTGGACCTGGGTACTTGAAAGACCACCTCCTTCTGATTACCTCCCAAAGACCCATTCGATCCCACAGACTAGGCCTCCTCCAAATTCCATCTACCGGCCAATGCCGACTGTCAACCACCCGGAGGAGTGCCTTCTTTGTGGCTACTCCGGCCCTCTGGAACGATCTCCCCATGGAGATTCGGTCCCTCACCACCCTTCAGGCTTTCCGTAAAGCCGTTAAGACCTGGCTGTTCCAGCAGGCCTGGGGCTCCTGAGTTCCATCCCCACTCGAATTGGTGTGCTTGTTGAGACCTTTTAAACTGGCTCTGTACTGTTTTTTGTCTTTGTGGGTTTTTTTTTCCTTTTGTATTGTGTCCCTTCCCTCCCGGTTTGTTAGCCGCCCTGAGTCCCTCGGGAATAGGGTGGCATACAAGTTGAATAAACCTCTAAACCTCTTTAGCTAAGGCAGTTCATACCATTCATGATTGGCCGGAGTAAAAAAAAATACAAAGGACCAAGCAGTAGAAGAAGGTGACAGAGTGAATAAAACAAAGGGAAGGAGGAAAAAGCCACATCTCTCTCCATCCCTTGCACTGTTCTTGGCTCACACTACATGCCCTCTTTCATTTGAGACCGCTCAGCCTGGATGCCCCATAGAGCATAAATCAGGTGTACTATATTTATCAGCAGTGCCGTTAGGAGCAAAAGAAAATCCTTAAAAGAAGATTGCATGGCGCTGCATATTATTCACATGTCAGTTACTACAGATGAACCTTCAGAAAGCAAAAGGTGGTCAATAGGAGCCAATATCCCATTTTCTTGACAGATATTAGCTGGTTGACTGGCCAGCTTCCTACTGATCAAAATATCACAACTCTCTGTCGGAAAGATTTGTAATTTCCTATAGTACAAATTCCAATTTTAGGTTAGAGAAGACATAGAAAAGCTGAGATAATTTCTGTGTGTGTTTGTGTGTGTGTGTGTGTGAGAGAGAGAGAGAGAGAGGGGGGGGAACGGAGGGAGGGAGGGAGGGAGGGAGAGAGGGAGGAACGGAGAGAGGGAGGGAGAATGAAAGTGAAAAAACATTATTTGATATTACTTGGTTACAAATAATCTCTTACATAGATTCTAATACATTATACATAGGGCTGTCTTTGAACAGAACTTGGAAAATGCAGTTGGTACAGAATGTAGCTGCCCCTATTTGGGTGGGTGGCAGCTATCACAGTCATGTGATAATTTTTGCAATGGTGCCTTGACCATCAACTGATTTCTGAGTGCTGGTTTTAACCTACCACATGTTTTGTTCCAAGATGCATTATGGACTATTTCTCCTGAACTCAATCAGCCCATCCAAGGACAACAATCTGTTGTGGCCTGCCAGTGGCCAGCAGAGCTGGTGACAGACTTAGACAGTGAGGCGGTTGAGGAGGAACATGGGCCAGTCATGGTGTCTGGGGAAGGCTCTGACGAGGGCTTTGCATTGGAGGCAGAGATGGGACCAGAGCCATCCAACAGTTATCAGCTGCCTATGGAGTCAGATATAAGCGGGGCATAAGAATAGCTGAAGCCT
Source organism: Thamnophis elegans (assembly GCF_009769535.1). Classification (NCBI taxonomy): domain Eukaryota; kingdom Metazoa; phylum Chordata; class Lepidosauria; order Squamata; family Natricidae; genus Thamnophis; species Thamnophis elegans. The sequence continues at coordinate 63,559,269 of NC_045543.1, read as the reverse complement.
GTTCCTGATGTGCGCATGCGCAGAGCTGCCAGGAGAAGGGAACAGGGCCGACTTGGGAGTAAAGGCAAAGATGGATGGTGAATGGCTCCTCCCAGAGGGAATAAAGAGGAGTGAAAGGGGAGGGGAGTTTGCAGGAAACAATTAGTTCAATTCATTAGAGAGAAAATCTGCTCCTGACTTCTTGCCAAGTAATTGCTGCTACAACCTGGTGAACAAAAGGTATTGGCCTGGCAATTCTCCAAGCCTGATAAAGGTCTGTAGTTGTGAAATCTCATGAAAGACTGTTGGCCAGGACTTTGGTGGAGAGGAATTCCCTTTAACCTAAATAAAAGAGCTTTTATCAGGACGAGGAGTTTGCTTCACGCTCTTGGAAAGGCTAGGTCAGAACACAATCCAGGTGGGGTAGTTTCAGGCCCCTTCTACTTGTGAGACTTTTGGGGAGAAGCTGAGACAAAATGTTCTTGTTCTTTCCAATACAAGTAGTGCTCACTCAGTGTTCACTCCATTGTTTAGTGACAGTCGCTAAGCAAAACATCACATGACTTTGACAGACTTATAGCTTCACTTCCTGTTTTGCTGTTAAATCAAAGATCAAGGGTCCATAACTTGCACTTTTATTGTCAACCTCTCCATTGACTTTGCTTGTTGGAAGCTGGCTATCAAGTGCACACATCTCAAACATGTGATCATGGGATACGGCAAAGGTCATAAACATACATCAGTTGCAAAACACCTGAATCTCACTCATGTGATCATGAAGATGTTGCTATGGTCGTAAATACAAAGATCAATCATAAAGTTACTTTTCCAGTAACTTTACATAGCTAAAGCAAACTTCTGTAACTTCAGTCGCTAAATGCAGTCATTAAATAAAGCCAACCTATACTCCTACCTATGTCCCCCCCCCCAATATCTAGTTGGCTGCTTATTATTGTTAGACAAATTGACCGGGGGGGCGGAGCCTGTTGCTGAGGAGGGCTCAACCGAGCTCCTCTCAGAGATCTGGTCTGTATATCTAAATAAGATCATAGATATCACCCCTTTTTGGCTAAGAAAGAGGCAGGGAGTAGCTCTGTGTGCTAGGGTCTATTCGTAATCCACAGCCTTTCTCTTTTTTTTTGGCTGTGGACAGAGATTAGACCCAGCGTGAGCGGAGCTTTTATCTCCAGCCAGTTCTTCTCAGCTGCCTTTTTTGCAGCCCCAGACAGGCGAGCCCCCCCCCCCCAGGACAAAGCAAAGTTGTTTGAAGCTAGGATTAATACGGGCGGGTCCCACTCCTGTGAGATTTATGCTTTTATTACTATCTTAAATACCAGCACCATTTGTCTTAGAGCCTTCTTTGTTTAAACAGACTTCAAAATGGCGATTTCTCTCCGTTGGTGACTGATAGGGGATGTACTTAGCCGGTTTTACCTTCCTGCAGACTGCTCCTTAACAAAATAATTTTATTTTTTTTTGGAAACAGAGGGGAGCGAAAGCGCTGTTTATTTGTTTATTTATAATGGCACCCAGGTCAAAATCGAAGCGTCTCTCTGCAAATGTGCCTAAAGAATCTAAAGAATCTATACTGGAATCGCAGCCCTTGTCTCCTATGCCCTCTACTGGAGAATTTTTAACACAGGAATTTTTCTTTCAAATGTTTAATGATTTTAAACAAGACATTAAGGAATTTGTATTGGAGCTATATGATGATTTAAAGTCTAAAATTGACCAAATGAAGGCGAATACGTTTGCAGCCGTGTCTGCCCTGTCAGATTATTCTGCTGAAATAGAGAATAAATTGGAAAGCTTGGAGGAGGCTAATTTTAATTTGACTACTAATATTCAAATATTACAACAAAAAATTAGAGACACTCAAGAACAGCTCGTGATGATAAATTTTAATAAGAAGGCATTCGCAATAAGAGTCAGAGGATTCCGCGAAAAGGAGCGAGAGAATCTGAAACAGACCTTTGTTGAAGCCTTCAGCCATGCGGTGGGAAGCCCGGGACTTAACTTTGATTGGCAGATTCGGAAAATCTATCGCCAGAACTCGTTGGTAGCGGAACAGCGACAGCTCCCGAGGGACATAATTATATATTTTTCCACAAAAGAATCCAGAAACGCGATTATGCAAAAGTTTCATAATAACAGTCTGCGAGTTGATGACCAGGACTTGATTGTCTTCAAAGAAATACCTTTCCAGATGTTGAGAGCAAGAAGAGACTATGCATTTTTAACAAAAGAGCTTAGAAATCAACAGATTCAATATAGATGGGAGGCTCCAGCCGGCATTACGGTCACATTTGAGAATCAAAGACTTTGTCTTAACTCTGTTTCGGAGGCTCGAGATTTCTATTACAAGACTTTGAAGGCGGGACTTCCTGATTCACTTGGGAAAGAGGAGAGACAAGCTGAAGGAGAAGGCAAGCAACAGACCACATGGCTGCAAGATGGAGGGGGTAGCCTTTCCTCCCTCGGAGAAGCAGAAAAGCGGAGATCGAGGATTTAGACATTTTAAAATATTTGCCAAAGTTGTGGACTGAATGCGGGTTTGCGACCTCTCTCCGGTAGAAAAAGCGGAACTTATTGGTGGGGTGATACTGATTGTATATATGTAAAATGAATGCGGAATGACCTATGTTGTGTAAATTCTGTTAGAAGGGATTACTTTAAAACAGAAGGTAAACTGATTCTTGTTGAAAGTATTATTTGAATATGTGGAATGATCCATGCTATTTAATTTTTATTAGAAGGGAAAGCTTGGTGAAATTATTTTGAGTTAGATTTTAAATTAATGTCTGCATAAATTTGATAGTGGTAAATATCAGAGAAGCAAGGGATGAGGGTAAAATGCATGCGGAATGATTTACGTATATTGGTGGGGTGATATTGAATGTATATATGTAAAAGGATGCAAAATGATTTATGTTGTTTAAATTCTGTTAGAAGGGAAAGCTGGACGAGATTATTTTTTTAAAACAGAAGGTTAACTGATTCTTGTTGAAAGTATTATTTGAATATGTGGAATGATCCATGCTATTTAATTCTTATTAGAAGGGAAAGTTTGGTGAAATTATTTTGAGCTAGATCTTAAACTAATGTCTGCATAAATTTGATAGTGGTAAATATCAGACAAGCAAGGGATGAGGGTAAAATGCATGCGGAATGATTTACGTGGTTTAAATCCTATTAGAAGGGAAAGCCGGTCGGGATCATCTTAAGATAGAATGTAAACTGATTTTTGTGTAAAGTAATACTTGATCCACGCTGCTTAAATTTTACTAAGAAGGGAAGGTTTGGTTAGATTATTTTGAATTACTGTTTGAAAATATGGTTAAGAAAGATTATTTACGCTGTTTAAATCCTATTAGAAGGGAAAGTTTGATTATTTTTCTGTAAAGTAATATTTGAATATGTGGAATGATCCACGCTGCTTAAATTTTACTGGTAGGGATTACTTTTGAGTTAGACTGTATATTGATGCCTATACAAATTTGTATAAATGTTTATCTGAATACAAGGTTAAGGAAGAGGAACGGGAGAGTCTACAGGAGGTTGGGGTAAATAACAAAGAAGCAAGAGACGAGAATAAAATATAGATAGAATGACTTACACTATTTAAGCATAGATAAAGATGGGGGGCTGAGCTTAACACAAAGAGTTCTTTTTTTTTCCTTTTTCTTTTTTCTTTTTTCTTTTCTTTCTTTTTTCTTGTTTTTCTTTCCTTTAATATATTACTTTTATTTTTAATCCATACGAACACAAGATACTTTAGATAGAAGGCAGTGCCAGGTGTGGGCCCTGGGAAGTCGGGAGGATTAGGGATGGGGATTTATGGGGGGTGGGTGGGTGGGTGTTAACATAGTCTCAATAAGAACAAGAATGCACTTATATACGGTTGTTGTTGTTTTTTTGTTTTTTTTCCCTTTTTTTTTCTCTTTTCTTTCTTTATATTTTTTTTCCTTGGTTTATTTTACTTTTTATCAGATTAAACAACACTTGAATAAAGGCATACACCAAGGAGGGAGGTAGAGGGAAAGAAGAGGGAGGAGTAAGGAAGGAGTAAGGGGAATGTAAGGAGGGCGTGTTGGGAGTAAGGGGAGAAGGAAGGTTTGAGGGGAAAGGGAAGTAGGAGGGGAGTGTTAGAGGGAAGAAAGGAAAGTTGGAGGGGGTAGATGGGGTGTATGGAGGATGGAAGTGCCAGGTGGGGTTGTGAATGATGAGTTGTGTTTTCTTTTTTCTTTTTTTTTCTTTTTTTAATCTTTCTTTTTTTTTCTTATAGCAAATACCCTGTATATAAGTGATTGTAAAATGGAATGTGAAAATGAATAAAATATATTTTTTTAAAAAAATTATTGTTAGACAAATTAACAAATCTATTTCCTAGAGATTATAAAGCCATTGTTGGGAAAAGTAGGATTCAGATGTTCCTTAACTATCTGATTTCTTATTGCTTCTTATGATTTTACAATAGTATGCTTTTATTGTTTTAATGGATGTAAACTGCTGAAAGTTGTTTCAGAGTTGGTAGTACACAAATCGTATAATTAAAAGTGCAGTTTTTTAATCCCGCCTTTATTATAGATAAGTCAAGATGGTGAACATCCCTAATGCTTCTTCTTCCTTCCATTTTCCCCAAAACAATAACCCAGTGAGGAGAGCTGGTCCTGAAAGAGAGTGACTTTTTGTTCAATTAGCTTGGTGTTTTAACTGCTAGACCAAATTGACACTTTCATAATTGTTCAATCAGCATTAATGGCAGTTGGAAGTTATTCAACAAGAAGACTTGATTGCACAAAGTAGATTTTAAAAAAAGGAAACCCACAGGGTGGAAAGAAGTGTCACTTTAGACCCACACCTTTGCTTATCAAGACTGAAGCGAAAAGCACAACTGTTTCTTGAAAGGTACATAATGCCTGCATTTTCACACGCCTCATTAGAAGAGCAAAACAGAGAGGCAACTTTTCAAAGCATCCTTGATTTTTAAAAAAGCTTGACTTTGACATTCTTGATTAACAACGCCGCCAGTGGAAGGAGAGTTGTCAGAAAAGGCGATGGAGGCTTTTTCCTCTCAGTAAACAAATAGCTCATTTACAGATTGCACTTCGTTAGGCTGATTCAAATTAATCCAATTGTTGATGGCAAAATGTAACTAATGCTGCATAATTTGGATGGCAGTACCAGTAAAACTTAATTTTCCTTAAAATCATATCTTCTCAAATGAGGATTCTTCCATTTTCTCCCCTGTTCTACAAAAAGAAAAGAAAAGAAACCACCCTAAAAACAAACATTTTAAACTATCTCTAGGCATGAGAGACAAATGGTGATACAGAAGATTATAAACTCCTCTAGAAACAATCTTATTTTATATTTGGTATTATTTTTCACCAAAAGGCACCCAACATATTGTGCTGAAATTCTTGGACATAAATTGTTAATGCTAAATTAGTTTTCTGACACCAAGCTAAATCTAAAGAGACAGAACTTCATGATCGGTTTTAACAGCTGGGACAACAAGAATTTCTGAAGTGAACAAAAATGGGACATATCCTCAACAGTGATGTAATTTTCAAATTTTATCTCTGAGCCATGCAGAGATCAGCAGACTGAACAGAATTCTGAAAAAGCTGAACTGTTATTCTGCCAACTTCACTGAGAGATTTTGTATGCAGTAATAATATAACAGAGCAGAAGGCGGAAACCACATTCAAAACTGCATTCAGTCCTCAAATTCCCTCTTTATACCCCCAGCAGTTTCTTCCAGCCGCAAATGCTAAAAAATCGGGGTGGTATGTTTTTGTTGTCTAAGACAGAGGGAAAAAATCATAAGCCCTAAAATGTACTTAATATCAGCCCATCAACAAACCAAGAAACCAGCAGGAATTATTGGAATACTATTGTTAAATGGTATAATAACATAGTATTGATATTTGGCAGAGATGATCTAATCCTTACCTGACCCCACCCAATATCAAAAAGAATAAAGGTGGAGAATGTTTTCCATTACCTACCTCTCTTCATCCAGGCTAAACTGGATGGAGAGAGGTGGTTGTATATTGATTGTTGAATTTATTCTTCCTACCCTTCTCCTATACCATCCTATCTAAATTTTAAACTGAACGTGGCTGACCAAATTATTTTCTTTAAACCATGGAGCTGAGCCAACCCATGGAAAATATGAATTCTCAAAGAATTTTTAATGAATTCTCCCCTGAGTTATATAGGGGGATGTTGAAATTTTCCATCAACTTCACATCATACGAATAAGATGTGGGGTATATGCATGGAAGCAAGGATAAATGTGGGCTGAAACAATGTATATCAGTGTTGCTAAAAACAACAAAGTGCATGGTTTTGGTCTTTATCTCTTCATCTGTCAAGAACAGCTAGCCATATTGAGTTATGAAGAGTCCTTAATCCTCTCTTAGTTTGTTTGTTTTCTTACAGGCATTTCATTATCCAAACTAGATAACATCATCAGTGCCAGTTTGATGCATATTGAGTTAGCCAGGCTACTCAGTATTTACCAACCCTGAGAGAAGTCGGAGGGCTGCTAGCTGAAACCTCTTCTCAGTGATGTAACCTAAGGATCTTCTGCATGCTGGGCATGTCAGCTTCTGGTGAGCTATGCCCCCTTCAGGCTGAACCTACCAGATCTTCACCTACTGGAATGCTCAAGCTTTGGCAAACAGACATAATGCTTTGTTCTTGAACTGGACTCTTCTAACATGAGCTTTATTAGAAGCAGAAAGATGTGTTCTTGCTAGATTTTTATCCAAACCATCCCTGAGCCTATTACAGAGAAAGGCAGATAATGACTCTAATAGCAAGGAAGTTTCAGAGGTAGGGTGAGAAATTATTGGTTTCCGCTCATTCAATGAATCTGATATGACAGAAGGTTATTACTACAATTTGCACCAGAAACTGATATGGTTATCACCCCATTCTCACATTACTTCTGTGGCTTTACAGAAATATACATAGGTATAATTTGCATTCTATAATGGTGGGAAGCTACATCCTGTACTCTCCAAGCAGTTATTTCTCATAATATTTGCATTGAATTACCAGGTTGGTGCACAACACTACATCTAAGTATTACCATATCCCAGTGAAATTATTGTACCTTATGTTTTATGTTTGTAAAAGGTTAGAAACATGATTCTCTTGTTACCCACATTCGTTTTGCACAGAAGGAGCCAAACTCCCCCTTTTTTTCAATCATCCTTGAAAGTATCCTTAAGCAGCCTTAAGGCATTTCATGACATAAGCTTTAAATATCTCTTGGATGTCTTTAATTTGTATCCCTCCCTAAAAATGCCCTCTAATAATTCTAAAAGTTTGCCAAACAAAGTTAAAAGATGTCTTATTTATGCCTCTACAGCATCCTCGCTTTAGAGGCCTTTGAAAAAGAATTCTCAATGCTTTCTGAGAAAGAAAGGATTGAAGCCTTTCAACTGTGGTGCTGGAGAAGACTTCTGTGAGTCCCTTGGATTGCAAGGCGATCAAACTGTTCAGTCCTAGAGGAAATCAACCCTGACTGCTCTTTAGAAGGCCAGAGCCTAAAGATGAAATTCAAATGAGAGTTTGAGTTCTACCTAATGAGCCACCTAATGAGAAGGAAGGACTCACTGGAGAACAGCCTAATGCTGGGAAAGATTGAGGGCAAAAGAAGAAGGGGATGACAGAGAATGAGGTGGCTGGATGGAGTCACAGAAGCAGTAGGCGTGAACTTAAATGGACTCCAGAGGATGGTAGATGACAGGAAGGCCTGGAGAAACATTGTCCATGGGGTCGCAATGGGTCGGACACGATTTTGCAACTAACAACAATAGCAAGCATCCTCGCAGTCCAAGAGAGACTTCAAACAATTTTGCAGGCCATACTACCCATGTGGAAACATGGGCTATTGTATTGCAGCTGTTCTAAAGATATGGATAGCAAATTCTAAAACCAGATGTTCACATGCATTTCTGGTACATGCTTTTGCCAATAAATGCATTTCAAAATCTATAAATGCAGGAAAACTCTACTTAAGAACTGCTCTATTTAACAACCATTCAAAATTACAGCAGCACCAAAAAAGTAACTTTATGACCAGTCCAGGCATTTATGACAGTCACAATGCCCCCATAGTCACATGATTAACATTTCAGTGCTTCACAACTAGCAGGCATTCATAAATTTTGCAGTGCCTTATGGTTATGTGATCACCATTTGTCTGCTTTGCAACTAGCTTCCAACAAGCAGAATCAATGGAAAAGCCAGCAGTAAAACCATAAATCACAGACACATGATGTTTTGCTTAATAATGTACCATAACTCACTTAACAAGTAGGAATGGGAAGTTATAAGCAGTGCAATGTTTTGCTTAGGAACCATGTCCCTTAGCAATGGAGTTGCCAGTCTCAGTTGTGGTCTCTAAGCGAGGACTGCCTGTATTTCCGGAGAATTAATTCTATCTCTTCTGGTAATGGGGAGACTGTTTTTCCTTGTACTTTAAGATTTTTCAATGTCTTTGAATGCTTTTTATTTTTAGTTGTCCCTGCCAAATCTGTGACACATCAGTATGGCTTTTGATAGACATTATTTAATCAGTAGAAATTTAGGGTAGAATTTGTGAAGTCGTCAAAATAAGTTGTTTACAAATTGGCCACATATTTATTTTCAAGCAAAATAGTGTGATCAGTCAAAATGGAATCAGCTACAGCACAGATGGACATATAGTTTAGAGATTAAGCTAGTGCCCGTTTCAAAATATTTTACTTCTTAAAGGTTGTGTGCAAAGTTGCACATATTTCAACAAGCTGGAGATAAAAAGTGTACGTGTAACTAGAAAAAGGCATAATTTTGAATAGGTTGCACAGAAAAATAATACAAATGCCTAGTATTTTTGCCCTAAATTTCTTTTTCCTTACCTTCTTTTAATTAAAAGGGAGAAGAATGGAATGTAACACATTGTGTAAGGATCAAGTTTATCAGGATAGCAATAACACTTAGACTTATATACTGCTTCAAAGTGCTTTACAGCCCTCTCTAAGCGGTTTGCAGAGTCAGCATAATGACCCCCCAAAATATGGGTCCTCATTTTACCGACTTCGGAAGGATGGCAGGCTGAGTCGACCTTGAGCCAGCAAGGATCGAACTGCCGAACTGCTGGCAGCAGAAATAGCCTGCAGTACTGCATTCTAACCACTGCGCCATCACAACTTAGGATGCTTTTGTTCCCCTGTAAACCCAAGATAGATGGATGAGTGGGTGGATGGACAAATGGATGGATGAATGTATACACATTTTACATACCACATTTATTTAAATAATATCAAAGTGGGATTGTCAGATTATTTGCATGTTTTCTCAGGAAATGGCTGTATCTTGTTGACTGTAATATTGTGTCATAAATTGGCTAGCTCATGTTTTAATATTCCTGAAATTCTTTCCAATTTTTCATCTCTTATTCATGCCTATATTTATGAATATTTGTTTTGGTTGTATTCATTGTGTGTTATGATACTATGTGGATTTATGAACATAAGCTACCTCATATCATTAATTAAGATGATCAATTAATCTGATTAGAACAGAACAGAATAACGGAGTTGGAAGGGACCTTGGAGGTCTTCTAGTCCAACCCCTGCTTAGGCAGGAAACCCTACACCACTTCAGACAAATGGTTATCCAATATCTTCTTAAAAACGTCCAGTGTTAGAAGTTATTTCACTGATTTATTGTTCTAACTGTCAGGAAATTTCTCCTCAGTTCTAGGTTGCTTTAATGCATCTGAATTTTTTAATTTGTATTATGCAAAATAATAACAAAGTACAAATACATACAAAACTATTAAGGGAACAACATAGCTATAACATTGATAAGTGTAGTAATAAAAGATGGGAAAACAAAAAGAAAATGTCCTGGAAGTTAGGTAATCAATATAATAAGTCTTAAACTTTGACCAAAATAGTTAAGAAACATTGTTTGTCTATGAGAGAGAGGGGAGTGAGGGAGGGAGAGGGGGGGGGAAGAGGGAAACAATCTACCACTACAAACCAAGGGATATTGGGGGATATTGCTAAAAACAACACAGGAATTCTTATTACACAGCAATAGATTCCGAGCTTATGATGGTTTATTGACAGCCCCAAATGCAAGAGTATTATGATGGGACAAGACCAAATCATGCAGTTTAATGTTCCTAATCCAGAGTTACATTTCTAGTAACAAGGTGATTGTAACCAACCCATTATTAAACATTTTATGAGGCACGGTATAATAGAAAACTAATTGCATGAGATTTAATGTAATCTTCCATTGATTTAACAGAACAATAACATTACGGTTATAGAATGCTTTCTTGGTGGAAGTGTGTTTGGCTTTCTTTATCCCAGTATTCAAGAAAATGGTAGAATACCTCTCTCTGTCTCTCTCCTCCAGATTTTTAACCAATAATTGGTTTTTATTGTAAACGTATTGATATCACTACCACATTTTACAGCTAGCAATCCTTGGTGCTCTATGTCTTCCTGAATGCTTTTATAAAAAGAGTATGAACATCAGTGATGATGATAATGGTGCCCTTTTTAATGTATGAATTTCATCAATTTTAAGCAAATAAAACTACACACACAAAATGTAGCTTTATAGAATTCTGCTTATAATGTGTGTGTGAGAGAGAGGGAGGGAGGGAGGGGGAGGGAAAGAGAGAGGCAGACCCATATCCAACCTGTTATTATTTTTATATGCTGCTACTGTGCCTTTAAGTCTGAAATGTTATTGTTTTAGCTTGGAATTAAATATGATTGTAGCTCCAGACTTGTTTCTACTATTTTGATCAGAACTATAATTCTCAGTATCCTTTATTAACTCAGAAAGCAGGGGAGGGGGAAAATCTATCTTCCAAGCATTAGATTACGATTTTGAAAAAATTAAATTTTTGGTAACATTTATATTGCCCTTGTGAACTGGATCTTATCTGCTTTGGCACCTTTTAGAAATAGCCCAGAACTGGAGAGAAGAATGTTGTGGTCCACCGGTGGCTTGTGGAGCTGGCAGCAGAGTCGGACAGCAAAGAGATTGGGGAGCAGCATGGCCCAGTCCTGGAGTCTGGGGAAGCTCTGCGTCGGAGACAGAGAGAGGACCAGGGCCATCTGGGAGTTATGTGCTGCCTCTGGAGCTTCCAAAGTCAGGCAGCAGCGAGGCAGAGGAACAGGCTCCCCACGTTCCCAGTGTGCACATGCACAGAGCTGCCAAAAGGCAAGAACAGTAAAGACAGAAGGGATGACTTGGGAGTAAGCCTTGGAGGTAATTGGCCCCTCCCATAGGACATAAAGGAGGACCAAAGGCACATGAGCCTTTGCAGGAAGCAACTTGGTTCATGCTGGTCAGTTTACTTTCTGAAGCCCTGTTTTGACTCTTTGCTCCTGTGGCCTTGCCAAGCTAATTGCCAATTAATTCTTGGCAGCTTTTCAAGGAAGATAAAGGTGGGTGCTTATCAGTCTTATCCCGAGAAAGATTTTGGCAACCTACTGTAGGACTCTTTACAACTATTTGTGACCTATTACGGGCTGTGAATGAACATAATTCACAGTCTTTGAAATACAAAGAGGCTTTTGGGGACCAAGTGTCTGCTTTTTACTGTATCAGGAAGCCTAGGTCAGAACAAAGAGGACAAAGGGACAGATCACTTCAGGCAAGGAAAGGAAGGACGATCTCTTGTTTACTTAGATAAACCATGGCTGCTATCAGACAACAAGCTGCAGAGGAGATGTCATTGAGATAAAGGGAATAGAGAGACAGATTTGCCATCCAAGCAACTTCCTGAGAGAACAAAGAGAAATCACCACTAGGTATCTCATATACTGTGAGCAATAAACTGTTAGCTACATGTAAGACAGTCCCGTTTGGGGAAAATCCTGTAATTATTAAGATATAATGGAAAAGACTAAATACTCTAGTTAATATTTTAAGGGACAGACGCCACTTAGCAAATTTGAAATCAAGCTTATTGTCTATACCCACAAATAATTTAGTAACATATTTGGGGTATAATTAACAAACTGTAGTTGTCAACACCGTGTACAGGTTATCCTTGATTTACGATCACAATTCAGTCCAAAATGTATGTTGGTAACAGAGAAATTTGTTTTGTGGGTTTTACCCTATTTTACGACTTTTCTTGTCACGTTTGTTAAGTGAATCATTGCAGTGGTTAAATTAGTAACACGGTAGTTAAGTGAATCTGGTTTGCCACGTGAGCATGGGTGTTAGGAATATAATCTAACGGTTGGGTTGGCAATATATAAATCATGTAACAATGCTGTACCTGTTTCTTTAAATCATGTTGTAAATGTGATTGGTTGCTGTTTCCTCAATTGGCCATAAGATGGAGCCAGAATCACTGTTAGATGCTGATCTGATCTGAGTGTTTGGAAGCTGGCTGTTAGAAGTGCCGTATAGTGATCAGCGTGAGCTATTGTAAGTTTTGCAACTGCTAGCAAACTTTGTGTACCGGACTGTTTGTATGATTATGGACTATGTTATTTGGATTATCCCTTAACTGAAAGACGTTGATGACTGACTGTCTTAACCTTGTATGACTTGGACTGTTTGATGGACTCTGATACCTCTATTTCCACAAAAGTAAAAGCCCATTGAAACTGCAGTGTCTCTGTATGCTGGTTTGTATGTTCTCCAACACTACTCTCACAACGCTTCTCTGAACGCACTCGCTCTCCCAACGGGGAGCTTACCTAACAGTGGGCATACTGCAATGGTCATACATGTGAAAAATGATCATGTCACTTTTTGCAGTGCCATTGTAACTTTGAACAGTCACTAAATGAACTGCTCTAAAATACCTGTAGTATTTTATGGGCTCCGCTGCTGGCAATTGTATTTACAAGAGTGCTGAGAAATGACTGATCTGATCTACAAGTATTTATGCCTGTATAATAAATAGAATTGTTGTTTTGAATATCAGGAGCTGAGACAATGGTGTCATCCAGTGGTGGGATTCAAATTATTTTTATATTTCCGGTTCTGTGGGCATGGATTTGTGGGCATGGCAGGGGAAGGTTACTGTAAAATCTCCATTTCCTCTCAATCAGCTGGGACTTGGGAGGCCGAGAATAGATGAGGTCGGGGCCAGTCAGAGGTGGTATTTACCAGTTCAACTACTCAAAATTTCTGCTACCGGTTCTCCAGAGCTGGTCAGAACCTGCTGAATACCACCTCTGGTGTCACCACAGCACACAGTACTAAGATGTATTGTCCATGTATGTATAACTATTTAATATGGATTAAATCAAGTAAACAGAATCTGCTATGAGATTCTTTCATTTGGTTTTGCATATCCTAATGCCAATTGTTGCACAGTTAATTGTAACATATTCCAAACTTCTTTTCACTTATTTTTTGGGTTGAGGTGTTACTGATTATCTGTGGATGCCCATTAAATCAGAGGGGACAAAACTCTGTTGATTGACATAAAGGAGGATGTCACCACACAAAAGAGATGACAACTAATAGCAATATAGCAGTAGACTTATATACCGCTTCATAGGGCTTTCAGCCCTCTCTAAGCGGTTTACAGAGAGTCAGCATATTGCCCCCAACAATCTGGGTCCTCATTTTACCCACCTCGGAAGGATGGAAGGCTGAGTCAACCCTGAGCCGGTGAGATTTGAACCGCTGAACTGCTGATCTAGCAGTAGCCTGCAGTGCTGCATTTAACCACTGCGCCACCTTGGCTCTTAGGCTCTAATTCTGAATGACATTGTGTAAATTGAGAACTAGCAAAAAGAGACTTCACATACTTTTATCAATCATTCTTTTTAGACTTCACCTTTAGGAAATATACGAGCAAAGTTATACATGGATTTCTAATGATCCAATAACTGCACGATTAGTTTGTCAAGTTTTGGACATTTTTGGAAATGTGCATCCCAATATTTGGCAGAAATCGGATATATAGAGTTAGTAGTACATGGAGCTTTGATCAAATGTAGACACCTGCCTTCCAGAATAATCATGTCCAACAATGAAGAACTTTCTATGGGAATTATCTGTGTAGTTTGTGTCAATACTATAAGCCATGATAGCCTCAGGCATAGTATTCAAATCTGCATAAACAAATGTACAATAGGGACGGCTTAATTAATATGCCTTTATTGTACACACAAAAGATCTCCATGAAATATGGAATTCCTATCACACATAGTTTCCAATTGTTCTTTCTTGCTAATTCACATCACTCTGCAGTAACTAATGTTAGGATGTAGGATTAATGGATTGAAAACAAAATTATTCATGGATCTCAATATGGGTATAAATTTTGGAAGGAGCTAATAGGAATTTGGTGTTGTACGTTCCCTTTCCTCAGTATCTGAGCTGAGTTGCATTTATGTTTGTTTCTAATTATATGATGGCACATGTCATTCACACATTTGCTTAGACTGAATATTATCAATTATAATTTTAGCAAACTCAGTTTTTTACTGCTTTAATTTGAAGCATTAACATGCTTTTGAGAGTCACTCAATGTGATCTTTTTCACGTTCTCATTTTTAAGTTATTACGGATAACAATACACAAATAGTCCTTGACTTATGATAGTTCAGTTAGTGACTGTTCAAAGTTACAACAGCACTGAAAAATGTGACTTATGACCATTTTTCACACTTGCAACCATTGCAACATCCCCATAGTGACATGATCAAAATTAAAATACTTGGCAATTGACTCACATTTATGATGGTTGCAGTGTCCCGGGGTCATGTGATCACCTTGGGTGACATTCTGACAAGCAAAATCAATGGGGAAGCCAGATTCACTTAACAACCAAATTACTAACTTACAAATGCAATGATTCACTTAACAACCGAGGCACGAAAGGTCATAAAATGGGGAAAAACTCATGTAATAACTGTTGTGGCCCAGCAGGAGCTGTTGGAGCTGCAAACAGACTCTGACAGCAAGGGGCGTTATGAGTCGGCTCTGGAAGAGGTGGAGGACCCTGGACAGGATTCCGACTCCGAGCAGGGCGCAGAGAGGCTGGTTGGCCACCAGGAGGCGCTTGAGGCATGGAGCAGCGGTGAGAGCCGAAGGGAGTGTGCTCATGACGTCTGGCCTTGGAGTAGTGACAAGGAGACAAGGAAGGTGGTCCTGGATGCCAGGCAATGCCGGGCAGATCAACGGAGAAAACAGCTATGCAATTACAAAAGATAATTGGACTCAGCTGGTTGTAATTAGGCTCCTCTCAAGATTGTATTTAAGGAGGGACTCAGGGAGGAGTCTGATTTGTAGGATTCAATTTCATTCATAACACTAGAGAAGCTGTTATCTGTCTATGTCGAAGTCTGAGTTGCTACCAAGGTTCTTATCTGTTTGTTTATGCTTGGGTTTTAAGCCACCGAAGTTTATGTTTCCTGTTAATTAAAGTGCTGTGAAATTCCAGTTAAGCTTGTCTCGGCATTTGTTACTGGACGGAGGAGAGGGTCAGAACAAATAACTATCTTGCTTAGCAAAATAAATTTTGGGCTCAACTGTGGTCGTAGGTTGAGGATTATCTGTATAAAGAAGCCATGATGAGCTTCCAAATTGTGTTGGAAGTGACATCTTCCTCACTTCTTTATAACCTCCTTTTACACAATTTTACACAGCATGATAGTTCCACATCTATCCTCTTATTCTCAGATGTGTATTTTGAAATATGTCATACTTGAAAGTTTTAAGAACTTCTAAGGAAGATTTGATCCTTAAAACAGATTGATAAAGTTACTGCATTGACAATAAGTGTACACCAAAGAGATTTGCTTTATCCATTCTTTTAAAATGCATAGTGGAGTGAGAAGTTTGGTTAGAGGAGGATTCGAAACTTGACCAAAGAAAGCATAATGAAATAAACAATGCTCTGTTTCTTTTTGTGTAAACACATTAAACAAAATACTCTCTGAATCTTATCTGAACTTTGTTTATCTGCCAGGCTGAGAAAATGAAATTGTGTTTGGATAGTATTACTGTAGGGTGATGATGGGAAACTGACTAACTACTTGTAGAAAATTAACTTTAGGAAAACCGTTTTCAGCTTGGCCCTTGTCATCACTATTTTATTCTTTTGAATTCTTCATGTTTGAGGAAAGAAATGGTAAACTGTTCTCTGCTTAGCAATATCCTAAATTGATAAAGTTCCTAAATCTCTTTGCCCAAAATGGGTTTATCTTGGTGTCCATATTAGTTTCCCTCAATGCAATGGAGCGGAGATAGGCAATCTTTTGAATCACTTGGCATATTTAGAACTTTGAGAGCATGTTGTGGCAATCTTATAACACAGCTATTATGGACGTGAACTCTCAACCATTCACATAAAATTGCTACCATAGCTGGTTGGCCAATCACAGTCCACTTATTTAGCAGAAGTCAAGTAGGTTCAATTGCTCTAGTCCAAAGCTCATTTCAACTACTTCACCTTAATCTTACCTTTTTCTCCCCTCCAGATGAGTGGGCATGCTTCCAAACAAAGCGTAGGATTGCAGGAAAGCAATATTTTTATTTCCTGAAAATGCCTTGGAAGCATTTGTGAAGAGGCATTTTTTTTTGTTAAGACAAGAAAATGCTGAAGACTGGCACTTCGCAACAAGCCATTTACCAATATAATTAAATTTATTTCAAATAGTATAAAGGGAGTTAAACAAATTAAGTTCCATTGAGGCAGGAAGTCTGATAGACCCCCAGAGAAAATACTGTATTTACAGGAATTGAGTTGCCTCTTTTTACCTAGAGTTAAGACATAGCTGTTGTGGTCTGCCGGCGTCCTGCAGAGCTGGCAGCAGAGTCAGACAGTGAGGAGGTTGGGATGTTGTAATATGGTTCCTTGTGTAGGTGTGTGTCCTCCATGGCCTAGTTCATACTAGAGCCTGCAGAGTCACGCTGAATCACACAGGAGAAAACAAACTCCTAGAAAGCCATAACAACCTGATAGTGAATAACATAACATTCTGAGATGTGCTCTACTATTGACGTCCAGGATTTGACCATATATAGAGAGAACTTTCCTGAAGCAGTAGATTAGAAATTGTACTTTTACAGGCTGTTTTGTATCACATGCTATTGCTCCTCCTGCCTTTGTCCTGTCTCAATAAAAGGGGCTCTCAGGTTCCAATCTGGGTCGCTCCATCCCGAGAAAATTTGTCTCCTGTCTTTTCTCAACATTGGCATCATGGGCGAACAGCGGAAACTTCACATTTGGTGACCCCGACGTGATAACCTGTGTCACCAGCCTTTCACTCATCCCCGACTTGGCAAAGTCTCGCAACCAGGGCCTGCTGTTAGCGAACAGAGCACCCTCCCAATCGTGAGTATGGGCTCAGGTTTCTCGAAGGCTCAGACTGCACACCTGCACGAGCTTCGGGAAATCGTTAAATCATCTGTTGCAATCTCTCAGGCGACAGGTCATCCGCTTCCCATTCCCCCGAAAAAACATTTCCTCTCTCTATTGGCTTACATCTAAGAATTGTCCCATTTACCCTGAGAAGGGCTCTCTTAAAGTAACCTCGAGCCCTGCCGGAAGTTCTCACTACTTGGAGACTTCTTGTAAAATCCCTTCAAATTCATGAGGAAGGTATGCGGGGGGCTGCTTTTAAGCCCTCAGAATTATCTTCTCCGCGCTATGAGGAGATCGCCTCTCCTGCCTGCCAGGCGATGGCCCTCTCCGAGACCCCTCCACCTCCCCCGGCCCCTCCGGAAGAGAAGGTTTCTCCTCTCCCTTCCGCCCCTTCCCCCGCCCCGCCAGTGTGGCGTAGCGCTCTCCAAGACGCTCTGCGCGATGCTTACTATCAAGGGGACATGGAATTGGCAGAGGATTGTTTCCCTGTAACCTTTCAAACCAATGCGGCTGGGGTGGTTGTGCCTAATTATATCTCAATCCCCTATAGAGCTCTTAAAGATCTTAAGCAAGCAGTTTCTGCCTATGGGGTGCAATCCCCGTATTGCAAAGGACTGTTCCGAAACCTTTTGACAGGGGATCCCTACGTGCTGGAGGATTGGAAACTTCTCCTCGGCATGCTTCTTACCCCCTTTCAGTTTGCCATTTGGACCTCTGAATACCTTAAAGAGATTAACAAGGCGATTGCCAAGGGTCTGTATAACAATGTTACCGCCCCTCAGCTAAAGGGAGGGGATGGGTTTGATATGGGGCCTCTGCAGGCCACGGCCCCCCCCCCGGGAAGCCCTTGGAATTCTTTTCACAGATGTTTCACAGAGCAATTGATTTATAGGATCCGAATTGGAATGGAGAAAAATGGTTTTGTGCATGTGTAAGTTTGTGTGTGTGTGTGTTTGAGTGAGCGTAGGCTCCAGTAAGGAAACTAGGAAAGTAGGTAAATTATTGCAAACATGATTAATGGGGACAGGTTGGGCAGTAAAGAGTGGGAGAGATGAAGAAAGAGACAAAGAGGAAAGAGAAGGGAGAAGGAGAAAGTGACAGAAGAAAGTGAAAAGAGGGAAAGAGAATGTGAAGAGAGAGACAGAGAAAGAAATCTGGTAAATGGCATTTTTTGCATGATTTGCAGGCTGTTAATAAAATTTTCCAACCCGTGGGAGCGCTGTGGCCTCCCCAATCCAAATTTGATTCCCCAAGAATGTGATCTCATGACACTTGTCCACTATTTCTCAGACACCCGCCCTTTTTGCAGCCCTAATTACAAAAGCCCTTCCACTCCAGTGGAAGCCTCCTTCAACAGCTTTTTTCTATCAAAGACGCTATAACTGTCTTTGCCGATGGGAGCATGTGCCTGGCAGGAGGATGGTACATGGCACACCCAGCTCACAGAGCCACAAAAATCTGCTCAAAGAGATGAATTGGCCGCTTCCATCTTGGCCTTTCAGTTATTTGACAAACAACCGTTTAACTTAATTCTTGCTAGTCTTTATGAGACTCAGATTATAACCTCTCTGTATGAGTCTTATCTCTCTTCTTCTACTGATTCACAACTTTTGTCTCTGTTTCTCACTTTACAAGGTCTTGTCTCCTCTCGCTGTTATTGTTTCCATGTCTCCCATATCTGAAGTCATTAGCTTTTCCCTGGGCCTCTCCAGGAGGGCAATGATGTTGCTGACGCTGCGGCATCAGCCCCCCCACCCCATGTCAATGTTTGTTCTGCTATCACACCTTGGGATAGCCACTCTTACTTTCACCAGAATAAAAAAGCGCTCATAAAACAATTTGGCATTACTGCAAATGAGGCATCTGCCATTGTTCAGCAGTGCCCTACCTGTAGCCAGCAGGCAAACCCTCTCCCTATGGGGGTAAACCCCAGGGGGACAGAGTGTTGCCAAATTTGGCAAATGAATGTTACCCAATATCCTCCATTTGCCCCTTGGAAATATTTACATGTTTCCATTGATACGTATTCAGGCTATATTATGGCATCCCCACAAAGGGGTGAAGCCACCAAACATGTTATTAATCATTGTATTTGGACCTTTGCATCGCTGGGACGCCCAAAAGAATTAAAAACAGACAATGGGCCCCTTACATAGGTGCAGACTTTGCTGCCTTTTGTAACCAATGGAGCATTGTGCATAAATTTGGCATTCCTTATAACAGCCAGGGTCAGGCGTTGGCTGAGCGCGCCAACCAGACATTAAAACATGCCCTGGACAGATATATTGGCAATAGGGGAAAATGCCCCCTGGCCTCCCAGCAGTGCAACACACCGGCAGCCACCATCCTCGGCAGCGACTCGTCATTTTGCAGCTCCACCTACTGCAGACACCTCCCGTCCACCTGTCTACTATCGCTGCTTGCCTGACTTGACGTGGCGAGGACCTGCTGACCTGATTACCTGGGAAAGGAACTACGCTGCAATCCAACAAAAGACAAAGTTCTTTGGATTCCAGGACGGCACGTAAGACCATATTTGCCAAAACCACCTATACAACCACCTACACAAACACAGAAGCAGCCTGACCATGACCAACCAACAGGAACCACAGCTTGAGGCTGTCTCTGTCTCTGACCTGGAACACAGAGCAGAGCACCCTCCACGCTACACTCCCCCGACCGGCTGCTCCGTCTTTCGCCGCAGATCCCCCTACTATGTGTTTGGTTGAATGCTACCTGTTGTCATTATTTGAACCAGTCCGGACACATTGAAACCAGTGTGGACATATTACATGATACCGTTCAAGCGGTTAGACAAACATACAAAGCCTTGGACTCCTGGTGGGACTGGATGACCTCTTGGTTACCTAATTTTATCTGGTTGGGAAATGTTTCCAAGACCGTTATAACCCTTGTTGCTTTGCTGATACTGTTGTGTTGCTGTATTCAATGTTTACCCTCTTTATTAACTATGTGTAAGAATATACTCTCTAGCTTGGCTCCACAGAAGAACATTCACATTGTCAACCACATGGAGTTACATGAACAGTCAACCCCTTCATGGGGAAAGTTCCCTTCCGCATGCCCAGCGATGAAGAAGGAGACGCTGCTTTTTAAAAAAACAAAAACATTCCGGGTGTGTGTGTGCAGGGCAGTATCTGCTGTCTGAAACACACATACACAGGGATACAAAAACATCGCACCAGAAACATCTTTCCGGCCTAAACAGCCAGGACTCACTATGCAGCCTCATGTAACATGAACTATGTGAGCCAGCTACTCCCACACATGCCCTTTCCCCTCCCAATGCCATGCAGCTTGTAACCTTCTGTTCCACCCTTTGCCATGATGTGATTTTCTATTGGTTTATGTGTAGAATGCTGTGAGTAGCCCTGTCAGATGAAGAGGGAAAGTCTTTTTGACAAAAAGAAAATAAAAAAGTAGGAGATGTTGTAATATGGTTCCTTGTGTAGGTGTGTGTCCTCCATGGCCTAGTTCATACTAGAGCCTGCAGAGTCACGCTGAATCACACAGGAGAAAACAAACTCCTAGAAAGCCATAACAACCTGATAGTGAATAACATAACATTCTGAGATGTGCTCTACCATTGACGTCCAGGATTTGACCATATATAGAGAGAACTTTCCTGAAGCAGTAGATTAGAAATTGTACTTTTACAGGCTGTTTTGTATCACATGCTATTGCTCCTCCTGCCTTTGTCCTGTCTCAATAAAAGGGGCTCTCAGGTTCCAATCTGGGTCGCTCCATCCCGAGAAAATTTGTCTCCTGTCTTTTCTCAACATTGGCATCATGGGCGAACAGCGGAAACTTCACATTGGGAAGGAGTGTGGGCCAGTCCTGGAGGCTGGGGAAGCCTTGGATGAGGGCTCTGCATTGGAGGCAGAGAGGAGACCAGGGCCATCTGGGAGTTATGTGCTGCCTCCAGAGTTAGACATCAGTGAAACAGAGGAACAGGGAGAGTCTGTTCCCAGTGTGCGCATGCGCAGAGCTGCCAGAAGGCAAGAACAGTTAAGACAAAAGGGATGAGTTGGGAGTAAGGCTCGGAGATGATTGACCTCTCCCATAAGACATAAAAGAGGAGCAAAGGCCTTTGCAGGAAGCAACTTTGTTCGTTCTGGTTGGTTTAAATTCTGAAGCTCCATTTTGACTGTGCTCCATGTGGCCTTGCCAAGCTAATTGCCAATTAAGTCTTTGACAGCGTTTCAAGGAAGATAAAGGTGGGTGCTTATCAGCCTTATCCCGAAGGACTGTGGCAGACTTCTGTTGGACTCTTTACAAACTATTTGTGACTCAATATGGGCAGTGAATGAACATAATTCACAGCCTTTGAAATAAATAGAGGATTTTTGGAACTAAGAGTGCTTTTTACTGTATCAGGAAACCTAGGTCAGAACAATAGCTATACAGCACAGGTTGTAATTGTTAAATATGTAGTCTTTAGAAAAAAATTTGAATTTAAATACTTAAATGATATAATTAGGTGAGCATGAGCAATAGACAGGTAATCCTTGTTTAAACCATTTAAAGTTACAATGGAATTGAAAAAAGTGACTTATGATCATTCTTCACACTTATGACCCTTATAGCATCCCCATGCTTCAAAATTCAGATGTCTGGCAATTGACTCATATTTATGACAATTGCAGTATCCTGGGGTCATGTAATTATCTTTTGCCATCTTCTCACAAGCAAAGTCAATGGAAAAGCCAGATTCACTTAACAACCGTGATACTTCAACAACTGCAGGGATTCACTTAAGAACTGTGGCAAGACAGGTTGTAAAATGGGACAAAATTGGTTTAACCAATGTCCCACTTACCAACAGAAATTTTGCGCTCATCTGATGTTGTAAAGTCAAGGACTTACCTATATTTGGTGAGCTATATATTAGGCAAAAGTGCAGTGCCCTTGTTCTGATACAGGCTTGCCCAGTAGCACAAATCCAAGTCCTCGTCCTGATAAAACCCTTTTATTTAATTTACAGTGAATTCTTCTCCAGCAAAGTCTTTCCTCTCCCACCGTCTTTCAAGATAGTTCACAATTATTGACCTTTATCAGGCTTGGAGATATCGGCCACGGTGATGTAATACTTGGCAAAATGAAGGAATGAACTAATTATCTCCTGCAAACACCCTTCCCCTTTACAATCCTCTTTTATTCCCTATGGAATGGGCCATTCACTGTCCACTTGTGGCCTTACTCTCAAGTTGACCCTTGCTCCTTAACTTTCCCTTTGCCTGGCAACTCTGCCCATGTGCATACTGGGAACAGGCTCCAGCTGATGTCTGATTCCGAAGGTAGCTAATAACTATCAGATGGTCCTGACCCCATCTCTGCCTCTGACACAGAGCCTTCATCAGAGCCTTGTTCCTCCCCAATCTCATCACTGTCCGAATCTGCTGCCAGCTCTGCTGGTGGGCCATAGCAGCCCTTTATAGAAAATAGAAGAAGTCTATAGTTGTTCAAAGCATTCAATGGAGGAAAATGTGTTGGCATCCGGGGAACAGCATCTTCCAAAACACAACTGCTTGGAGATCATGTCCATTGGATTGCTGCAAAGCTGACTGACTGACATGGCTGTCTCCTCAGACATTGATGACTTTGTTCCCTGCCCCTTTAGAGACCTTCAACAAGACTCAAAGGTCACTGACCTATGGTTGGGACAATGCTACATGTTATATAGCAGCCATGAGTCCTATCTTTGGAATGCAATTTAAATCATGACTATTTTTGAATGTACCTTAAATCTCACATTGTTCTAAAATGTCATTCTGCATATTCACTCAGAATTAATTCTATAGGCTCTTACTTTGTTAGGAGGTATTTATTTTGAAGCAGATTATGACCTAGTAATTGGGGCTTAGGTGCAAGCATTATCCAAAGCAGTGGAAATGAAGCAACAAAAACTACTTCAATTCCCAAACAGGTAAAACCAACTATTTCCAATACTATCCAAATCCAAGTTCCCAGAATCAAGGAAAGAAATCTCCTAAGGATTGTGCATTTTCAGCCTGAAATGACTGATCAAGAAAACAATGTTATGGACTTCTAGATATGGAATTAAACCAAGTAGCACAGCCGGCAATGTTCTCAATACATATGCATGTTTCAAACAATGTCAGTTTGGGAAAGGCATATATATTCATAATGTTTTTATCAATGACATTGTTCTCAGCAAGTAGGATAGAGAAACTTGTTGAATGAATTTTCATTACACGAACTAGTTTTTAATTTAAGGCAACATGGCGGGGACTCCTCTACTTTCCATTTTTTTCCCTTTAGGACACAAGCCCACCTTTTCCTCCAAATGAACCCATCAAATTTGGAATAGCAAAATGACTGTTATCTAGATTCTAGAGCAGTGATGGCAAACCTATGGCATTTGTCAGGGCACGCGAGGCGCTGGCCAGCTGAGTTCACACTTTTTCACCGCCAGAGGCTTTATAGGAGCCTGGGGAGGGCGAAAAGAGCCTCCCACGCCCCCCAGAGGCCCTCCGGAGGCTTCATGAGCTTCCCTGAAGCCTCGGGAGCACAAAAACCAGCCTTACGGGCAAACTGCAAGTTCAGGAATGGACTTCCTGTTTGCTCGGAGGGTCGTTTTGACTGCTCCCAAGACTTCAGGGAAGCCTCCTGAAGGTCCCTGAAGCCTTCGGAGAGCTTAAAACGATCCTCTGAGCAAACCAGAAGTGAGAGCAACGTGCTTCCAGAAGTTGTGAATGCTCCAACACTGGAAGTTTTTAAGAAGATATTGGACAACCATTTGTCTGAAATGATATAAGGTTTCCTGCTTCAGCAGGGGGTTGGACTAGAAGATCTCCAAGGTCCCTTCCAACTGTTATTTTGTTCTGTTGTCTAGGTGACCTAGTTCACTGTGCATTGCTAAATGAGATTAAGAGCCAGGTATCTTTTTACTTGAAATATTAGTCAACAATGAATTCAAAATGAAAAAGACATTGTAAATATAAAGGCACTGATCATGAATGAATTGCAGGTGCAATTTACTCTAAGTGACAGATTTAAAACCTATTCGGTTATGCTCCCAGCTTGATTCCATGCTGTCTGTTAGATAACAAATATATTTTTTCACACTGTCCCTTGGCTTATGGATACTTTAGTGATTCCTGGTAGATAATAATAATTTCTCAACTGTGTGCCAGGGCATTTTATTGTAACATGGATAAATTATTATGTCACAAAATATAGCAGTGAAACCATTAGGCCAAAAAGTCAATTTGCAAGGGATTTGGGCTGCTGAAAATAAAAGGGCCCAGTGTTACAAAAAAATATGCAATAGCTTATGGTAGAATGTAGCATGTTGCACTGTTTCCTTTTCTTCATGAAGGACTCCTACCTGGAAAAAGTTAAGAAGGAAATCAAAGTAATCATCACTCACTCACACACACACACACACACACACACACACACAGACAGCGCGAGAGAGAAAGAGAAAGAGAGAGAGGGCGCTTGTGTTTCACAGTAGCATTTAAATAGATTGGTGCTATTACCAGAATAGAACAGTATTGTAAGGAATTGTCCACTTGCTCTAATAATCTCTTTCATATAAAGGTTAGTTAACTGGGACCTTTTTAAAGGTGACTATCTAAACACTTGGAGAGATACAGTGATTTTAGATATTTTTCAGTTCAGAAAAAAATGTTGTAAATATAAAGTACTTTTAAAAAAAACCTACTAAATCAGCAATTTTTAATCCATCCCTGTCCCAGAAGATACAAATATGACTCAAATGTAGGACGTAAGCAATGTATCTAAATTGGTCTCCTTTCAGTTATTATGAATTACAAGTCTGTCAATCCAGTTAATATGACCAAGAATTACAGATCAAAATAATTTTAGTTTAAGAAAATTAGGCTAGATAGCACCATACTGAATAGGTGCACCTCTTTACTGAAGACCAAAACTTTCCTGAAGGTGCTAGGAATTAAACCTGGAATTTATGCAAAGTTACACACTTCTTGTATTTCTATGTCTCTAATAAGAGCATATGCTTCTCCCCTCTTTAATTTCTGTTCTTACCATGCATCATCATCTAGAATCATCAATAAGATCTATAAAATTTCCATCTTACAGATGGAAAGACTCTTGGTAGCTAACAACAATCAACAGAAATTAATATAGTAACATTCCTATAAATGGAAAACACAATCAAATAACCATAATATAACTGATGTAACTCCCAATTCACAACATAAACTGCACCTATATTGGGCTTATGTAGCATCTTGGCCCAGCATCTGGGAGGGAAAAAAAACCCCAAGACTTCAGAGCCTTCCAGAAGGTCAAGAAGGCCAGGCACCTCTGGATTTCACATAGGCACTTCTAAGAAGGCACAACCCTTACTGCTGTAAAATGCATCTACCTATCTTGTCAACACAGGTGGGACAGGTAGAGGCCATTGAAGATAGGCACATAACCTAGCCCTCTGCTATGTAGCATCTTGAATTGCACCTGGGAACATACTGGGAGCTAGTGCAGCAGCACAAACCAGGTGAACTTCAGTGTACTCAAAAGTATGCATGTTGTTGTTTTCTGGATCAATAGGAACTGCAAGGATAACTCTGTGCACAGGTCATTGCAGTGATCCAACTGGGAAGTGACTAAGGCATGAACCCAGTGAACAGGACATCCCAGTCCTGGAACAGGTGTAACACCAAGACAGATTAATGCAGATGCCCCCTCCCCCCATTCTCCTAGTATCTACGAATCCAGAAAGAAGCGATCCCAATAAATACTTGAAGTACTGCCAATGAGTCACAATCAATTACAAGCTTGGTGTAGGCAGTGGGGTACCACAATGTTCCGTCTTAAGCCCAGTACTCTTCAATATCTTCGTAAATGACGTAGATGAGGGAATACAAGGGAAACTCATCAAATTTGCAGATGACATTAAGCTGGAAGGAATAGCCAGCATCCCAGAAGACAAGCTCAGGACTCAAAAAGATCTTGACAGATGAGCAATGGGCCCTACCCAACAAAATGAAATTTAATGTGGAAAAAAGCAAGGTTTTATACCCAGGCAGGAAAAACCAAAGGTACAAGTACAGATTAAGCGAAACATGTCTCAAAAACAGTAACTGTGAAAAGGACCTTGGAATCCTAGTGAATGATCACTTAAATGTGAGCCAGCAGCCAAAAAAAGCCAATACAATTCTTGGCTGTATAAACCGAGGCATAGAATCAAAATCATGTGAAGCATTAGTATCGCTTTACAAAGCCTTAGTAAGGCCACACCTGGAATACTGCATCCAGCTTTGGTCACCATATTACAAAAAAGATGTTGAGACTTTGGA
The DNA here is from genome assembly GCF_009769535.1 of Thamnophis elegans. Classification (NCBI taxonomy): domain Eukaryota; kingdom Metazoa; phylum Chordata; class Lepidosauria; order Squamata; family Natricidae; genus Thamnophis; species Thamnophis elegans. The sequence continues at coordinate 63,532,581 of NC_045543.1, read as the reverse complement.
AAAAGTGCAGAGAGAGCAACTAAGATGATTAAAGGCCTCGAGACAAAAACATATGAAAAATGGTTGCAGGAATTGGGTATGGTTAGTCTAGACCAGTGGTTCCCAACCTTTTTTTTTTGGCCATGCCCCACCTAAGCCTCTCTAAAATCCTGATAACACCCCCCCCCCACGTATAATTCTTACTTTACTCAAAAAGTGAACTCTACTCACGTGGAGGAAGCGTAAAAGGCCATTAACTTGGTTTAAACAAGGTTCAAATTTACCCCATTAAAAATCAAATTGCCCTCCTGTGGGGCATGGCACTCACGGTGGGAACCACTGGTTTAGAGAAAAGAACTGGAGGTGACATGATAGCAGTATTCCAATATTTCAGGGGCTGACACAAAGAAGAGGGGGTCAACTTATTTTCCAAAGCATAGGCAAGGCAAGAAACAATGTATGGAACCTAATCAAGGAGAGAAGCAACCTGGAATTAAGGAGAAACTGCCTAATAATGAGAACAATTGACCAGTAGAAGAACTTGCCTCCAGAAGTTGTAGGTGCTTCATCACTGGAGGTATTTTGTAAAAAGATTGAACAGCCACTTGTCTGAAATGGTATAGGTATAAGGTCTCCTGCTTGAGCAAGGGGATTGGATTAGAAGACCTCCAAGGTCCCTTCCAGCTCTATTCTGATTGATCGAATTACTTCATGGGTTCTGCTTTCACCCAAAATTGTACTTGTTCTCCTTCAGAACTCTATCATGTGCCTGCTATAAAGGGACACAGAAATAGGAGAAATGTTATAAATGAAGAAAAATGGTTCCTTTGTGATTGTTCCTTTTTATAGATTTTCAGACAAGCCTCTTCTCTAGACTGAAAACAATGGTCCAGGGTGTATCTTTAAGACTGATAAGGACAGGCCTGAAGACCACTCTCCCTTAGACTCTTTCTCTATAAACTTTGATCCCTGCTTAAATATCTTATTGGGATGAAATTGGCTTTTAGAAAAAATAAAAAAGGGTGAAATATATTTATGCTGGTGACCTGCTCTTCAACTCTATCTAGCCACCTCACCTTGCAAATAGTTTCTTTTGCCTTAAGCATTGATGGAGCAAAAAATGATTGATTTTTCTAGGCAAGCTTGACAATTTTTATGCTCTGACCTGTTTTCTGAGTGAGTTTCTTAAACAATAAAAAAAAACATGTTGAGGCAAAACTCAAGGTGATGACTTCATCCTCTCATTCTGAATTTTCTTGTCATCAAAAGTGAGAAAAGATGTTCCAAAGACTTATGAACAATTCTAAACTAGGTAAAGAGCCAGTATGCTTCTAAATTTCAACAGAATTCTGACTCCATCTGTGTCTTTGGATGAATACGAGACCGGAACATTGTTTTGTATTTTCTTTCATATTTATGAAGCAATCTGATGCAGTTCTTGGCAGCTTAAGCATATGTTTATTTCATGTATCAGTATATGAATATTTGAAGACAAAAGTGTGTTCCTAAAATTACATGCTTAACTATGCATTCAGAAGAGATAGTTTTCAGCTAGACAACCTGTGACTCATTCGATCTTTATTTCAGAAATATTTCCTTACTTAAACTTAAAAACAGAATCACCATGGATGGGTAAAAAAGCAGTGGGAGTGGACTTTTCCTGTAAATTTTCCCTGTGGGAAGCTGGCAGGGACTATGGAAATGAGTATCACATGACCATGGCTGACTGTGGATACACAGAAAGCACAGTAGCTGTCATAACTCTGCCAAATTTCAATCCCACAGGAATCATGGCTCCCAAATTTAAGGTGCATTCTTTAAGTTAGCCCATTTGAGGTACGTTGATTCAAAAATTGTTGCTCCTGTTTATGGAGATTCTCAGTCATCAACACAGGAGAACAAACCCATCAGGACAAGATTTAGCAGTCCATCTGCATTTAAAAGACAAAGGCCACTCTTTTGAAGACAACAACACATTTTGGAGAAAAGGGTTTGAAAAAGCTGGTTTGAAAGAGGGGTCAAAGAGGCCACCTATGTCAAAATTGAACAGCCTTCTCTCAACAGAGGGAGATGGATGTGTTAGCATCTATCTTCAGTCTACAACGCAGTCCTTTCAGTTTCCACACTGATTTGCACCACTCAAGTGACTCTGATGACACAGATATACCTCCAGGTGGACCCAACGACTCTCTAAAAGGAGAGTCTGCAAGGAGTATAAATCCTTTCATTCCTCACCATCCAGTCAGAGCTGAAGAAGCTTCTTGGATGAGAAGTGATATGTCTTTAAAGAAAAAACGGGAAAGCACCTTTGGGATAATATGAGGCACCGTTTTGCCCAACTGAAGGTTACAAACTGACAAACAAGAGTCTTTAAGAAGAATATTGATATAACTGCAGTTTTATGAGGAAATATTGGAAAACAGGAGTAACAGCAATAACAGAAAAATATTGACCCCTTCCCAACAATCCATTCAATGAATTTCTGCCATGTTTTTCCAGCAAATAATGGGACTTCAGAGTTTTTGTCAGCCATTTATATGGCACAATCCCCATCGATAGTATCATTTTTAAAACCGAAAGCATAATTTAATCCACATTTGAGATTATTTTTGTTATTATACGGTAATAACTAGAGATGCAGGTGTGGCTTTTGAATAACCTCAAGCTGTTCAAGAAGTAAAATTGCCCCCGGTGTCTAATTCATTCAGTTTTTCCATTGCTTTCTCCGCCCATCTCTTAGATAGCTTGAGTCATGTACAGGGCCCCCCCCCCCCCTATTCATTTGTTTGGGCCATTGTGACTTATAAAGGAGAAATGTCTTATGTCAACTCTCTTGCAGAGTGAAAGCTTGGAGAGAAAGCTGAAGAATAACTGCTGGCCATGATCCCAAATATCTCCTCCACCAGCAGGATGAACCACAGAATTATGTGGAGGAGTAAGTTTACTTTTCCCCTATAAAGGCACAAGAACTGAGGACTCTAATTCTGAATTGTGCTATTGTAATGACTTTTGATCAATTCTAATGACCCTTGTCTTCTCTAAACAAGATTGCATATATCACTTCTTTCACATGGTCACTGACTAAGAAGACCTGATTATACCCAGTTGCTGCTATAGCAGAATGTATTACCCCATTGTTGAGCATTTGACATAACTGTTTGGGGTGGGAGCCCCAGACACAAGCTTTTCATCATCATAAGAACTTCTCAGCTATTCAAGATTACTCATCACTAGGGACAATGTTGTGTTCAGACATTATATGCACCATCCTCATTCACATATCGCTGCTGGTGGAGGATATATTTGGGATGATGGCCAGCAGTTATTCTCCAGCTTTCTCTACAAGTTTACACTCTGCAAGAAAGTTGACGTAAGACATTTCTCCTTTATAAGTCACAATTTTCATTGTATCTTCTGGCTGATAGTTGGCATTCATGGATGCATTCTACTAATCCTCTGCTTGTTTGTCCTATACAGTGACTATTGCACTGCATGTTGTGGATGACTTTTGTGTTTTCTTCTGGGCTGCTGGGTCTTTTGGTTTACTTACTTATCTAAGTAAATCACAAGATCTGGCAGCCCCAGAGGAAAACAAACAAAAAAAATTCAGGAGTCATTTACACACAGAGATAACAACAACAACAAAAACAATAACAACAACAACAACACGGCTATGGATGAAGCATGTAACAGTGATACCCATTGTCAGTGGGGCACTTGGCACCACGTCCAAGAATTTTGCAAGATACATCAACAAACTGCACTACTCGGAATATCTTATATTTTAAGAAGGTACTTGGTTGTTACCTAGAACGCTGGCAGCAAACCGTACCAACCATTAGCACCAGTCACTAGTATTTGTAACACATTTTTGAATGTTCAGTTGGCTGAGTTTCATGTTTAATGAATAAAGTATATAATAAGAATAATAATAATAGATATTCATTTTAAAATCTGTCCAATCATGAATTGGTATTTCTAATAATAGTTTTCATAATACTATGACATGTATTTATCTAGGTGGATGCATAGTGTACAATCAGCCAGAAATTCCACTTGCATGGTACAACATGAATTTTAGTACACATAGGTAATATGTGTTTTGGGAAATTCTGAAAGCATTCTACTCCAAAAAGAGAAAAAGAAGAAACATAACAACTTCCAAACATCCATTACTGGAAGTTTTCAAAAGTAGACTTGTCAACCATTTGACTGGGATGCTATAAAGCTTCTGCCTTGAGCAGTGAGTTGGATTAAAAGACCTCCAAGGTCCTTTCTAGCTCTATGATTCTATAATATATGACAATTAAAATGTTTGAATTGATAACTGTATCAATTTGCAAAACAAAGTGCTGAAAACTGAGATACTTATTGAGATACAGATAATCCATTCCATTCTATTAATCTAGAATAATTTGTGATTAGAAAAAAAATGTCCAATATAATTTAGGCATGTTTAATAGACATTAATCGTCCCTGTGGAACGATCTCCCCGTTGAGATTCGTACCCTCACCACCATCCAGACCTTCCGCGCAGCCCTTAAGATCTGACTCTCCCAGCAGGCCTGGGGATAGGTTCCCAATTTACCCGCCCGAGTGTTGACTGTGGAATGCAAGTTATGTTTTATTATTTTATTTTGTTCACTTATTGTTTGTTTTTTGGTATTGCACTCCCTTCCCTGTGACTGTAAGCCGCCCTGAGTCCCCTCAGGGAGAAGGGCGGCCTATAAATCTTAATAAAATGTATAAAAATGTATAAATGTATAAATGTATTTTTAAACCCAAAAGAACATATCTAGTACACAATGCTAGTATATTTAACAATATGGGTTTGTTTACTATTGTTTTGTTTGTTTATACTGGCTACATGCTATACACATAGCACAATATATTGTAAAATATTAAACCACATTATAAATGCCTAAACTTTATTAAATTCCCTTTATGATTTAAACAATTAATAATCAGCTACAATAATGTATGTTTAATAGCTTAGCAATAAAGCTAAGCCTTCTTTAATTAAAATTTTAAATTAAAACTGAAAGGCATAATCATCAAACTTTTGTGAAGCTGGATTTAGAGACCCTTTCCAATGAAATTTATAAACTGATATTGGAGTGAAATTTCTCATATATGGTCAAGGTTCAAAATCTATAGCAATGCTTTTAGAAGTCAATCGTAAAACAGAGCAAAACTGAGAAATGGTCCACAGAGTGACTACACTTTATTACTTGTAATTCCCTAGAAAACAATTTTCTCATTAAAAAAAAAATTTTTTTTGCACAATAATTGTACAATAAGCCATCATGGGGAATGTGAAATTATAGAAAGCAGAAGATATATATTCTGAATCCTATTTCTTTGGGGAAATGCTGAAGTCTGATACAAATTAAAGCGAACATGGTCCATCATTGTCTGTGGCTATAAGATACACAGTAGTCTAAATCAGAGGTCCCTAACTCCTGGTGGGCTGCAGCCCATTCACAACTGGGCCACGGAAGTGGTAGGTGAGCATGTACACGAAGCTATATTTGTGAAACCAAAGCTGCATTTGTGAAACCATCCCCTCTTTCCTCCAACCACTGCTTCCATGGGTCCACTAAGCCAGAAAGGTTGGAGACAGCTGGTCTAAAATGAAATTACAATTGTTAAAAGTAATAATGAACAAATCTATCCAGATTTTTTGTATCTTTTAGTTTGAAACGAGCTATCCTAAGGATTAAGAAATAGATCAAAAGCACTTGCAAAAATCAATATTTCTCAACCTCAACAACTTTAAGGTTTGTGCAATATAATTAGAATAGAATTCTGTGAATTGAAATCTGTGCATCTTGAAGTTGCTTATATATTTTATTTATGTAGTGTATGGCATCTACAAAGGTTATGAAATCACTTATGTAAACACTAATAAAACATATTATACATACAAACACAAACATGAATTTAAGTAAAGCATATATCTTTGTGTATACAGTGGGACCTCAGGTCACAATTTGTTCCACAATGTTGGTTGCAACCCGATTTGGTCATGACCCGAATTTAATTTTCCCATTGGATTGCATGTAAATACTATCAATCTATTCCAGACCCTTACGAACTATATATAAATAAATAAATAAAAGATTCTTAAGCACAAAAAATAGTTAATAGAACTCAGAATGTAATAGTAAAATGTAAAATTCTTTAATAACACTGATAGCTCCTCCTGCCTTCCTCTTGGCTGTCTTAGGGGCCTGGCTCTCCCACAACCTGGGCAGGAAGGCAGGAGGGCTTGGGCTGGGCTGGCTGTGCTCCTCCTGCCTTCCTCACTGAAGCTCCAGTGAGAAGAAGTGGCCGAACACACACCCTCCTTCCATGCTCCAAAGCCAAGCACCAGGCCTTTCTGTCACTGGCCTGCTGACGCTCTCTGCAGATCCTGGAGGACTGAGAGGATGGGATGCATGGTGTGTGTGTGTGGGGAGACTGGCTTCCAAGCTGCCGGAATTCCCAACTGTAGAGCTAGTTCCCATCCCTTGCCATGCGCGCAAAACAACAGTAACAAAAAAGCTGTGATCAAGGCTTCTGCGGCGTCACGTGGGTCTCCCAGGAGGTAGGAAAGGGAGAGAAAGGCTGCCTGGCTGGGGAGAAAGTTACTTACAAAACAAGCTAGAAGCCAGCGAGAACGAGATTAAAGGATAACTTTAACATGTGGAATGGCAGACAAGTTTGTTCAGCAGATCAGGACTTTCTCTATGGCGGGAAAGGGCAAATCAGCTGCAGCCGTGTTTGATTGCCACCCGAGTGTGTGTTCACCACAAAAGTTAAAAAATTGCAAAATTTTTGGTCGGAACCCAATTTGGTTGTAGTCTGAGCTGTTCATGACCCGAGGTCCCACTCTGTGTGTGTGTGTGTGTGTGTGTGTGTGTACGTATACGTATACGTATACATATACATGCATGCATGCATGCATGCATGCATGCATGCATGCATACATACATACATACATACATACATACATACATACATATATATATATATATATATATATATTTTACAACCCCCGGTATGCCCAAATATGGGAGGAAGATCACTACTTCCATTCTCTGTCCTTCGGCTCGTCACAAGAGACCATCCAGACAGAACCCAATATTTTTTTGTTTACTGTTGCCTTTTTGTTACATTTATTATATTTGTGCTGATATATATATATATATATATATATATATATATATATATATATATATATATATATATATATGCATATGCATATGCATATGCATATGTATATGTATATGTATATGTATATGTTTTTTTATTTGTGCTGATAAATAAATAAAAAAACACAAATATAACAAAAGGCAACAGTAAAAATATTGGGTTTCTGTCGTGATGGACTCTTGTGACGAGCCGAATGACAGAGAATGGAAGCAATTAGCTTCCTCCCATAATTGGGGCATACCAGGGGTTGTGACTTTATATATATATATATATTCTCTAGGCGGTTTATAGAGTCAGCATATTGCCAATCAGGAACAATATGGTTCCTCATTTTACCAACCTTGGAAGGATGGAAGGTTCAGTCAACCGTCAGCTTTTTCAGGATCAAACTCTGGACAATGGGCAGAGTTAGCCTGCAATACTGAATTCTAACCACTGTGCCACCTTATATTTGAGATAAAATATTAAATAAAATAAAGCCATGATAAAAATCACCATAATATGGTGCCATAGAGTCACAATAGGATAGATGTTATAATTCAGTATTGTTCAAGTTGGTGAGGTTGAGAAACATAGAAAGTTGAATGTGGCAAGGCAGGAGGAAGGTTTTTCTCCCCTTATTTTTAGCGGAACTCAAGGTGAATATACAAATAGTAATTTGACAACATCTGATGTACATTTGCTGATGGTAATAAAAGCCCAAGAGCCCCTGAAAAACCCTAGGAACAGAGGAAGAAAGCAACAGATTCTTCTTTCAAAGAAATTTCATTTCTTAGGTGTTTGTGTTTTTCCCTAAAATCACCCACTTACTGCCCCCTGGTGGCAGCTTCTCACTACGATATCTACAGTTGAGTATTTAGGCCACGAAAAAGATTGTTGTCTATAGAAATGAAACATGCCTGCCTAAAATACTCAACCTTTTGAATAGAGAAACTCAACTAGATAATTGGTTTATATGCTCCTAAACGCCGCCTCTCACCCAGCCTTTTAATCTGTAATGATTCAGAGAAATTCATAGGAATATATATTGATATCATTTCCTTGCCAGAGTTAATTCTGCCCTAATGATATTGCAACACCCACTGGCACAGAGACTTTTATATTCAGTAATGAAGGAATTATGTGGGGTTGCCTATGAGGTTTTTTTATTTAAATTCAAAGTTCAAAAATTGCCATTGAAGAGGTTTATGTCTCACTGGAAACTTCACAATTAAAAGCAATTCATGGGGGAGGGGATTTATTCAGGGTTGATAAGAAAAACAAAGAAGGGGCATTTTTTTACATGCTCAAAGACATATTTCTGTGATGCTCCCCCATGCTAAGATTACATTCCAAAGTTACAAACTCAGCAAGCCACTTAACCATCCATCGTGGGACTATTCCTGCATCATATTAAAAATCGTACTACTCCATTCAGCTTGCTGCTTTATTTAAAGTTGGGTAATAAACATTTAGCTTCCTGGCATCCATCAAACACAGCAGCACAATATCCTTGCCCCATCAGCTCATGTCCTATTTTGTGTTTTGTAGGTGAGGTGTCAAACAATTAATGTCTGTGGGCCTCTGCTAGAGTGCGATAAAAGAATATGCATTTTGAAAGCCTATTTTACAAAGTTGCGCCATACAGAAAAATTATCCTGAAATTTTATTACTGGTTCTCATCCCATTTAATGAAAGCAAATTTGTTTTCAGAATTGTTTGAAAGCAAAGAGAGCAAGAGGGAGAAAAAAGAACCAGCAATGTTTCCAAAAGTGGAATGCAGGGCCAGCAAGATGGTGCTATGATGAAAAAGAAGGATTAGGGATAACATGATAAGCAGTGTTCCAATATCCAAAGGGCTGCCACAAAGAATAGGGGGCCAACCTATTCTCCAAGGCAAGACAAGAATCAATGGTTGGAAATTAACCAACGAGAGGAGCAACTTAGAATTAAGGGGGAAAAATCCTCACAGAACAATTAATACAGATAGTCCTCAACATACAACTACAATTGGGACAAAAATTTCCACTGCTAAGCAAGGTGATAGTTAAATGTCACACTTGGTTTTATGACTTTTTTGCAATGGTTGTTAAGTGAACCATGTGGTCGTCAAGTAAATCAGCTAGCCCCAACCACTTTGCTTGTTGGAAGCAGCTGAGAAGATCGCAAATAGTGATCATGCAATCCTAGGACATTGCAACTATTGTAAAAAAAAATACTTGTTGTCAAGCCCCCAGATAATTACGTGATTGTGGGAATGCTGCAATGGTCATAAGTATGAGGAAGTTACTCTTTCAGTGCTATTGTAACTTCAAACAGTCTCTAAACGAATGATTGAAAATTGAGAACTACCAATAATTGAGGCTTGTAAGATTCTGTTGCATATTTCAAGCTATATGTATATTTTTTCACGCTATAAGCTTTGTGTACACTAGGCTGAACATGTCCATACGGAACAAATGATATTTTAACTTTGTTTACGAATAATCTTCCCAGAATTCTCTAACTGCCCATGGTATTTCCTTAAAGCATTTCCTTTGCAGAATACAAAATATTGTACAAAAATAGTTCCACTGAAAATAAATGTAAATAAAGCTGATAAGCATTCTTAAAAAAAATCCCAAAGCTTAGATTGCGTAAGAATAAATTGAAATTATATTGAATCTATTCACAGACAAAATGATGATATCTGATAAACAGTGTCAATCCAGGTGAAGAAACTCAAAACAAAAGAAAATAAAATGAAATTCAATCATTCATTCCTGGGCTCCAGATTGTATCATTTAATTTTATTTATTCCATTGAGATATGTTTATGCTCCAGTCAGTAAGAAACCCAAATATTGAATTTATATTTAGAAATTTTTGGAAACATCAGATTTTATATCAGGTTATATCTAGCTTAGCACTGACTAGAAGTAGGTCAGTGGACTCTGCTCTTCAACCAAACTCTTTCTCCTCTTTCTACTAACAACAAAGAATAATGACTCATAAATTTTCAATACCACAACAGATCTTAATTAAATATTATAGTTTTCAAGGGGTGGACCCTGGAAAAATCATCTAACCTGTGGGGTTATTATTATTTTTTGCAGTACATTTGATAGACAAGGCAGAATTTCAATCTAGAATGCAAAGCAATTTTTCGGAACTAATTATACTGCTAGAAGTTGTTAAGATCACTGGCTAACTGAAAATTGGCCAGTGGGAATCATGGCCCTTGTGGCCTGAAGGATTTTTTTCCAGTTTTTTTAAAATAAGAACAATTATAATAACTTTGCATAGTTTGTGATTAAATTGGACAAAGCTCTTTATCTTGAAATATGTTGGACAACAGAATTTTGTTTAATAAGTTATGGTTTATTTAAATAACAGGGTGAACAAAATTATGTTGTCCAATGGAGCATATTTCAAGATTAAGAGCTTTGTCCTAATTAATCACAAGCTATGAAGAATTCAGGGATGGAATAATAACAACTTTCTTCTACAAATAGGGCAATCATTTGGAATGGGACTCCAATTTTTTTTTCATCAAATGCTTTTTCCAAATATCCAGTTTTCTAAATCTGGTTGACCAACTTGGCATCTTCCAGATGTATTAGAAAATTTCCATAACTCACAGCCTCAGGGCAAGTATTGGCTAACAATACTGAGATATGAGATTGCCCATATAGAGGAAACTAGTATTAACAAAGAGTGAGCAATATGGGAGAATACAATACAGTACTGGGCTCAGATTTTCTATAAACTAAAAGATACCATATTGCACTTCAAATGAAAATTAAAATAAGATATGCAAATATTTGCTTGAGACAAAATATCACCCAGAAACTAAATATCTTTTGAATTTTAGCATAAAACAAATCAAATTTTAGCATAAAACTAATCTAAGTAATGTGAACAAATGTATCTCTAAAAACGCAACTAAGGAGTTTTGAAGAAACTAAAATATGCTAAAAGCAACCCTTTGTCAGGTATTTAGCATTGCCACTGTTGGAGATATTTTGATCTGTTTGCTCAATTATCAATTTCACTAATATGTGGTCCCATTTAAATGAGAGCAAAATGGGGGAAAGGCTCAAAATCTGAGGGAATTATTCAGCACCAATTTCCATATTATTCACATCTTGGAAGCCAGGAGGCATAGGAATTTAATACATACTTTTTAATATCACCTTCCTCTTTTGACAGATAATAGGATCAACTTCCCTGGAAAAGTTTTTCAGAGGATAGAAAAGGCTGTGGTGTGTCTGTGTGTATGTAAGTGCATGCGTGAAACAAGTGTGTGAGCTTGTCCATATTGGAAACATCATTGCCTTCATTTACATGTTCATTTATCCTGCCATCCCAAGATCACCAAGACGAATAAACTGGATATACTAGACAATGAATAAAGGAAGGACTTATAATACTACATATGTGTCAGGGAATTGGGCAGCAGGTGTCCAAATGGAGTCAGAGGCGCTGACGCGAATTTGTAGTTTTATATAAATAAATATATTTTATACATCTAGAGAGAGAGAGAGAGAGAGAGAGCAAAAAAGATAGTCAGGCACACAGGAGCATCATGAGGTAAAATCACAGAACATATAGGACACTGAAGAAAAAGGCGGGGGGGGGAATGAAACTCCCCCTCCAGACCCATAGCAACAAATCACAGCACAGATTGCCTCATGCAGGAACCAGCACTCCTGCATAGTTAACCAATCAACTATAACTGTGTGTTCTGTGTGTTTTACAATCCCACTGCTCCAGCTACTTAATTTAAAATATCTCAATGCTGTAACCCAGGGGTGTCAATTTCATTGAGGGCTGTATCAGGGCTGTATGTTTGACCATGGGGGGCTGGGGTAGGCATGGCCAGCTCGACATTGCTCATCACACTCTGCCAGTGAAAGTGGACTCCCAAGCTCCATTTTCAGTTGTGATGGCCTCCTGCAACCCTCTGCCAGTGAAAATGGAGCTCAGGGGAGCTGCACATGGCCCTTGCGAGCTCTGTTTTTGGCTGCGACAGCCTCCTGCAACCCTCTGCTAGCAAAAACAGAGCTCGGGAGGGCCACGCATTTCTGCTGGCAGAGGCACCGTGGGCCAGTCCTTTGCTGTTTCCAGAGTGGCCCCATGGGCCAGTTCTAAGCACCCTGCAGGACGGATCCAGGCCCCGGGCCTTGAGTTTGACATCCCTCCTGTAGCCTAATACTGTAGCCTAACTGACCACTGCATTGCTACAAACAGTATGAAACATTTAGCATTGTATTGCAACAGTATGCAAGCTTTAATTATGCTATCCTATCTCAGGATCTTACATAAAACTAGGAATCGGGGAGCAACAGGCTTTGCAGTGTTTTAAACTTATTACACTGGCTTGCAATTCCAGCACAATGAGCAATATCTACATAATCAGTGATGATTAACAAATAAAGCAATTATAGTGAATGCTTTCAGCCTCAGAGATAATTGGCAGGAGAGAAAAGGGTTGTATAGCAGCCATTATTTTGATTATTTGGTTCTCCTCAATCTTTCCTAATGCAACACTATAAAATTAAAATAAGAAGCTTGGAACTTGATACTTTTGAAGCGTATCAAAAGCAAATCTCCCTATGTTCACAGAAAGTCTTTTCCAGAACTTTTTTTTTTTTTTTTTTTTTTTTCACAGAAAGTCAATGTAAAGTCAATGTAAAAAGGATAGAACTTTGAATTGTTCTAAACCAGTTAACCACTAAATGCAGTTATTCATACATTCTCCTAGGCTTTAAGTTCAAAATATAGCAGTGAACAGAATCTGACATAATATATCTTTGCTTCAGTCCCTTGGAACTGCTGCCTTTGAGACAAAGAGGGGTGCACTCACTCTCTCTCTAGCTTAGCTGCAAACATTACAAAGAAAGTCAAAAGGACTTCCAACATGTGCTACGTACGTCTAAGGATTTAAAAGAATCTCTTTGCAATCTCATTCTCTATAGTTGTCTCCCCATTTTATTCATATATTCATAGTATGGTTGCCAAATCTGTCAAAAGAACACTCCTTAATTACAGTTCATGTGTACACATTAATTGAAGCTTTTTTTTTTTTTTTAGAATATTGTAAATGAGCTCTGAAAAATTCTTAACATTTCAGCTGGTTCAAAACGCTGCAATCAACTTGATGAATGGTACCAGCATCACTGACAACTGTATACTTTGGTAGCTAGCTATGCTGAGATCAAACAGTGGGTTTCCTCTTCCCAATGTGACAGCTGCACTACTTCCCCATTTTGGCCCTGGCTCCTCACAAGCATAGATAAAAGGAAAGCGATTCTAGATACATAGGATGCCAGATTGCACCATAGATCTAATGAGATTAAACCATGTGAGTCTCTAAGGGCTACTCAGCTGATACACCATGAAAACAAAATATTTGGATTCACATATCACATTGTGCCACTGGTTTGTTTGCAGTAGATTTAGCATGTGTCAGACCTCCTCTGTCGCAGCATGTTGTATGAACACTGTGAATTATAGATGATAGTTACGGGTGAACCTAGCCAATTATGCCTGAGTCAACAGAACAAACCACAGTTGAAAAATAAATCTGACTGAAATCTTATTCTTCTCCAGTGCCAGCTTCAGATCTGAAGAATCATGCACATAATGGCCATTTGGGAGAACTGTCTTACCTTAATGGACCTTGCTGGTTTTATTTATTCACTTAATAGCCTGCCAGCTTCAACCGACTCATGTCAGTTGACAGTAATAAATTAGCACAACACATAGTAAAACAATAATGACATAATTAAATTATAAAAAGTGCAACACAGTAAAACAAATAGAAAAACCCACTCTCCCTAATAACATGTATCTTCTAGGCACCAAATGTCTTGTAAGATAGCTTTCTTTTCTAATAGGGCAATTGTTCAGTGATACCAGATGCTGTCATGGACCTGGTCTTCTATAAAAGATTGTCAAATGTGTGTATGTATATATATATGCATATGTGTGCGCGCACACACACACACACACACACACACACACTCTCCATCCGGATTCATACACATATCTCTAATATGTATACTGCCCTAAGCCATGTTTCTTCAGGGACTTAAACCCAATCAATTGTGGTAGAGTCAATAAACCCTAATTATTATTATAGTCAATAAAACTATGTTTCAGCACAAAAGCTGAAGCCAGCTATTTTTTCCTGTTTTTTGAAAAAAAAACTTTTTTAGTATTACTGACTGAACTATAACCTGATCTAACTTATAGATGCTTACTTACAATTTTCTTTCTATTCCTGCTTTGTTCACTTTTGAAGTACACACTTCTCTTTTTCTGAGTAAAATAATTATAGCTTTAGACTGTTAACAAATACCCTGTTTTCCCAAAAATAATACCTCCCTAGGGTCAATCATACTTTTGAGTGCATGTGCTAAAATAAGCCCTCCCCCAGGAAATAGGTTATCTCTGAGAATATTTAAATACATGCATAGCCTGTCCCCTGCCATTTTCTCTGATTGCTTGCCATGCAAACAACATGAGGAGAGGAGGCAAGGGTAGAGGGGAGGAAAAGGGAAGGGGGAACATGCCCCATGCACCCCATACAGCCTTACCTAACGGCTGCTCCCACAACCCTAGCCACCGTGCTCCTCCTGTCATGCTAATGGCTTCTGTAAAAAGAACGGCAGGTCCAGCAACGTGCAACACAGCAGCAGCCATGAGTTGACCACACGATTGCAAAATTCTTGAGAGAAGAAATCTAGTGTTAACTCTCAACGTAAGACAAATGAGTATAAACCAATATTGCAGAATTTTGGACTTTATTACTTTAGATTCAAAATGGAAGCTTGCATATGAACTTCCAGAAGAGAGAGAAAGTTTTAGCATTGCCTTCAATGCCATCTTATTTCATTCCTTGTTTTATTTTATTTCCATAAATGCAAATATTAAGTTATGACATTCATTTCTTACTGATTCACATGGTAAAGTTATGAATTCTACCATTTCACTTTGCAAAAACATGTCCGCACTTGCGCTTCAGGGACATCAAATATCTCTTAGGGATGATAAGTATAGATGTGCTGCGAAAGGACCTTTGCAAAATGTTTACTCTTCATAATGAATTCCAACACTAGATTGTTTCAATGTTCTAAACTTTATTATGTCTGCCTCAAAGCTACGTGAATATAGTCATCCCAACAAAACATTTTCAAACACAAGAACAACTTGTAAGAGCATGTGGCACCATTACTGTAAAACAGAGAGCCGTTCTCGGCATTATGTACTATGGTTTGTCCTTGTACGTTTTCATTTGCTTAATGGTATTGTGGATTCAATACTACATTCAAACTAATGTTTCAAGGTCCTTGACCAGATTTTTCAAGGCTAGATAATTAACTGTGGCATACATATAAATAGATATTTAAAAGATTTTTAAAAGAAGATAAAAATTAATTAATATAGAGTAGAAAAAAAGACAAACAGGAGCTAAATGTGCAAAATGAAGGAGAAAAGATACATAGTAGTAGTTTTTGATCGTCTTTATGGTAATAGCAATAGCAGTAGACTTATATACCGCTTCGTAGGGCTTTAAGCCCTCTCTAAGCGGTTTACAGAGAGTCAGCATATTGCCCCCAACAATCTGGGTCCTCATTTTACCCACCTCGGAAGGATGGAAGGCTGAGTCAACCCTGAGCCGGTGAGATTTGAACCGCTGAACTGCTGATCTAGCAGTAGCCTGCAGTGCTGCATTTAACCACTGCGCCACCTTGGCTTTAGTTATAATGGTAGTTATAAGTACAATTATAAATTTACCTCTTGATATATAGCTACAACATAACTATTTTTTTCTAATCATCAAAACCATAAATCAAAAATTCATTTTTTCTCTTTCATGCAAAAGTTCTATTAGGGGTTTCCAGTCTGTAATAAACAGAGATGCTAACTTTTCTTTGATCAAAGAAGTCAATTTGGCCATCTTAGCAAATTCCATTATCTTCACCATCCATTCCTCCAACGTGTGTAGTACTGAATCTCTCCACCTTTGTGCTTATAGTAATTTGTTGCAGTTACCACAAAGTTTTATGACTCTCCCCCCACTTTTCTCCATCAGCCCCCCCTTTCTTTCTTATCTACTGCTCATTTCCCTTGACCGCTAGTTGGTCAGATTCTTGTAGAGAGCTTAAGCTTGAAATACATCTTTATACACATTTGAACTGCCCGAATCTCCTGATTTCCCTGGTGCTTGACACAGGGCTTGGAGAACAATATTATGTATAGAAACCGAAACACAGATAAGAAAGCTGGAAGTCAGGATCAGGGTAAATGGTTCTAAAACAAATTTGCTTATTTTAGTTTCTGAACATGATAGAGAATTGGAAAGCCTATAAACAGTGAGATCTCTGTGGGTGCTTGATGGGATTTAGATGCCATTTTCTCAATAGAATTGAAGAATTAGCCAGCTATACTTCATCCCAAAACCACAGGATTACTATGAAAGGAAGTTTCATATGTCAGCATGGTTCTATTTACACAATTAGAGAAAACAGAAGCATCGTATTCAGCTCAGTAAGTGGTGATAGTGGCAGTCACCATGGAGTGAGAAAGATTCAAGTCCAGTATAATTTTTATGCTGGCATATAGCTTTTTGTAGTGAGTTCAACATCCCCACAAATGCAAGTAAGTATTTCTTATATATTTCGATGCATATTTAGATCATAGAACATTTTACTACTATTTTTAATCATGGCGTGCATGTTATAGTTCCAACAGAAGGTGATGTAATTACTGTATATACTCGAGTATAGGCCGACCCGAATATAAGCCGAGGCACCTAATTTTACCACAAAAAAATGGAAAAGTTATTGACTCGAGTATAAGCCTAGGGTGGGAAATGCAGCAGCTACCGGTAAATTTCAAAAATAAAAATAGATACCAATAATGTTTTTGAATATTTATTTCAAAGAAAAACAGTAAACTAGCGGTGTATTCAATGAAATACTTCACTCACCTCATGATGCTGATGTCCCGCTGTGATGATGATGTCCCGTGCAGCCGCGGGAGCGATGTCCCGCCTCCTATGACACACGACACAGTGATTCCTATCATTGGATCACTGTACCAGAGGAGGTGGGACATCGCTATGTGGCTGCTTGCCATAACAAGGAGGAGGTGGGACATCGTTGCAGAGCGGCAGGAGGGGGAGGAAGGGGAATCATAAGACAGCCCTGCATTACATTAGAACGTGAGGAGGGGGGATGGTGCGATGCGCGCTGCGCGGCAAACTGACACAGAGGGAGGGGAAACTCACAGGGGCGCCGGGCCATTCACGAGCCTCACCGAGCGGCATGGCCCCGCCCCTTTTTCTCCTCCATTTCGGGCAAATTTTTCACTGACTCGAGTATAAGCCGAGTCGGCTTTTTTCAGCCCAAAAAGTGGGCTGAAAAACTAGGCTTATACTTGAGTATATACAGTACTGTAAGTAAATTATCTTCAGATTTCAAAGAGCTATTTTCCTTTACAATTAACAAATAGATAGGAACTTTTTCTAACAGTGGCATTTTTGTGAGTGTTGTTCTTACAATGATCCAGGTACATGTGAAACCAATTTCAGGGATGCCCCTCTAGGAGGAAAGACAGAGCAACTGGGAGACTTATAGATTCCATAGACTTTGGACAATCCTGTATTCTTAGAAATTTTACTATACCTTACAATTTCTACTTTTCCTTAATAAAAGCATTCCTGGTGCAAGATGACCAAGAGAAAAATCTGGACAGGTTGACAATGAGAGAGCTATGGTGAGTTTTCTCCTTGTAGATGGCAATGAAGGAAATAAAATAAGAAGGAAATGAGGAAAATGCCATCCCTATAAAAAAGATGAGTTGTTTTCCCAAATGTTGGTATGGCTCAACCTGTTTTGGAGATAAATGTATTCTCTTTCTACCATAGTAATTCTAGCAATATTGTAACTAATGCTACAATGTGCTCAATGGTTACATTTGTGTCACCTTCATATCTTATTGTTCTAAATGCTCCAAAATGGATAGTAATAAAGTAGTAACAATAAAACAAAATGCCTTCCTGTGGGAGAGATTAAGAATCATTACGGGCAGCCTAATATACTTATTAATCTAAAGATTGCCTTAAAACAAAGTCTTGTTTTTAATTACTATGCAGTTATTATGCAATATTATGGCAAAAGAAGAAAAGGATGGCAGAGGATGAGATGGATAGACAGTGTCATTGACATGAAATTAGGCAAAATCCAGGAGAGAGTGGAAAACAGGGAAGCCTGGCATGATTGGTCCGTGGTGTTGTGAAGAGTTGGAGATGACTTAGCGACTGAACAACAGCAACAAATGAAATATTGTCGCTTGTTTCTTTGAGCACTGGAAAGACACCATTATAAACAGTACTGCATTGTTGTCTTTTTTCACTTTTCGAACAGACTTCCTCCTGAAAAGGTTTTTTTTTTAAACTGCAATTACAACTAGATACAAAATCTGGGAAATCTGTTTTTATACAACAGATTTAGAATAAAATAATGAGGGAAAGACAAAAGTAAAAATGCCAACTTTTAAAAAAGAAAATATCTTACATATATAGCTTGGCTGGACCCATAACATTTTACACACACACACACACACACAGACACAGACACAGAGCAATCGTGATTTGTGATTTGGGGGGGCAGGGAGAGTGGAAACTAGCTTTTACTTCTGGTATCTGATAAAACACACCCATATTGGTTATTTGTTTAACATTCACAGTGTTCGCTTAACAGCTGATGCAAAAAAGGTCATAAGATCAAGCATCCTGCTTAAGAACGTATATGATATATGACTATAAGTTAACACAGTTACCGTTCTAAGCTGAGGACTCTCTGAAATAAAAAATACCACTGTTGTGCCCCTCCAGCGGCCAGCAGAGCTGGCAGAGATTCAGACAATGAGGAGGTTGAGGAGGAACATGGGCCAGTCCTGGAGTCTGGGGAAGACTCTAATGAGGGCTCTGTGTCGGAGGCAGAGAGGGGGCCAGAGCGTATGCCAATTATCAGCTGCCTTCAGAGTCAGACATCAGTGAGGCAGATGAACAGCTGGAGTCTGTTCCCAATGTGCGCATGTACAGACTTGCCAGACGAAGAGAACAGCTAAAGAACAGGGGGCGACTTGGGAGTAAGGCCACAGGTGAACGGTGAATTCCCCCTCCCAGAGGAAAGAAGAATGAAAGGGGAGTGGAGATTGCAGGAGACAATTAGTTCGCTTAATTGGTTCATGACTCCCCAAGACTCCTTGCCAAGTTTTGCAGATATCGGCTTGTCAGCTCTCCAAGCCAGATAAGGTCTGTGACTATAAATCCTCCCATGAAAGACTTTGTTGGATGTGATTGAGAAGAATTCACAGTAAATTAATAAAAGAGGTTTTTGTCGGGACAAGGAATTTGCTTCATGCTCTTGGGAAGCCTCGGTCAGAACAATCACTT